>NC_052630.1:92619426-92923384 GCF_016161935.1 Mauremys reevesii
ACTTTTGGGAAGTGGATGAATTTCATAAACCATGCCTGAAGTGTTATGTAGGGCTTTTGTGATAGGAACCATGCCCTATCATTGCATGGCACATTAAAAAATGGCAACTTACCATTTAAAAACTACTCGCAAGCTCAATCTCTAATGAAGTTCCAGTTTTCTACAGATCGAAATCTAGAAGACACAGTT
The DNA here is from genome assembly GCF_016161935.1 of Mauremys reevesii. Classification (NCBI taxonomy): domain Eukaryota; kingdom Metazoa; phylum Chordata; order Testudines; family Geoemydidae; genus Mauremys; species Mauremys reevesii. The sequence continues at coordinate 92,619,616 of NC_052630.1, forward strand.
TTTACTGTGTTACGGTTCAGCTATATGTTCTTGTTTCAGCTCAACAGCTCTGGTAGCCCTGGGCATAAAATATATGAAGCTGAATGACTGCATACTGCAGGGCTTTATGTTAGTTCACAAACTACCAATTACCTATAACTTGTGAAGTGATATTTAACATTGCAAAGATTGGTGAGGAAACAATCCTTTCACTTGAAATGTTTCCAAATGTACCTCAGAACCTGGAGGTTCATTTGTGCTTTCCTTTTATCTTTGAGACCATTTGATTCTGTTGGTGTTTTATGTTTGTTTGAATTTTATTTTTGCATTGATAAACCCAATGTAAAATGTTGCATCATTTAGACAAACTGCTTTTTCTCTTGTCCTATTGATCCCTGCCTTTCCTTCCTTTGGTTAGCATAGCACAATGGGAACAGCAATGCTACGAGTTTCCTTTGTTACCACTGTATCCTGCCCCTGCTAACAATAAATGCGACAAGAGATGGATGATCAGAGTTTGAAATGTGTCTCCTTTCAATCAGCAGAGCATTCTACAGAAGGCCCTGCTTGTTGTACTAGAAGTCCTCTTTCTGTGCTGCTACATGATAACCTGCAATTCATTGAAGTGTAGAATCAATAGAGTGGTATGTTCAGTAATTACAGAAGGTGCTTTGCTGATTTTCTTGTCCTGTTAAATAGATTCGCTGCCTTATCTTCAGCTCCTCAGAACAGCAGATTGATGGGTGTAACTATAGGACTCTGAGCCACAGATAAAACCATGAATTCTTAAGAGGATATTTCTGATATAACTCATTGCACTATGGTAGGACTGAAGCAGAATTAATTATTAATATTGAAACATGTTGCGTTTTCTAATAAAGCTTCTGTCCTTTAATCAAGGGGACTGTTTTTATTTTTTATTGGGAGAAATGCTGACCAGAATAAATCATGTATTCAAAATTGCTAAGCTACAGAATGTGAACTGAAGCTCAGAATGAAGGTGTATGTCAGCCAGGAAGAATTTCTTTAATGAGTAACATCAGATGAAATGAGAAATGTGTAGTTAATTATTGACTGACTTTTAAATAATCCTATTTTTGATAAGGCAGATAAGGTCATATGTTGTTCAAAATTTTCCCCAGTAGACTAAACATTTTGCATTTTGTTTTTTATGGGGAGATAATATACACTGTCTACAGAAAAAGTAACTAACTTTAAAGATTGGGTTTTAACTTTCTCCAGAAAGGATGTGTAAGAATTATGTGCTAGCTTGTTATAAAATGAATTCATCTTTTGTTCTGCTCCCTCTGTTTAGTTAAACTAGTATTTGCTTTTTAAGCAAGGTCACTGATCAGCTGATCAACTTCTTTAACAGCTGGAAATCACATATTTGCTGCGCTGAACCTATAACTATTGACTCGCAGCAGTGAAAAGATGCCTTTCTGAATGGGAAAAGCTTTTCTGCTTTCTTTTTTGTAGCTGGAAGGATGAGAAGGTAACCTGGCAATGTGCTTTTTTAATGATACTTTTTCTTTCATAATGAAGTGCTAAATGCAATTGCTGCAATGCAGGAGAAAATGACAGCCAGTGGCAAAAAATAAATACATGTTGTGATCTATTTAAATAGTTAATGAGATTGTGTTAATATGTCATCTACCAGGCATGAATTATCTCTTTGTTTATAATCACAGGGATAAATGTTTTCATCTGTGAAACTGGTGGTAGCAGACTCCTTTCCTAGAGTGAATTTTACCTATCTTAGTCTTTGTAATTCAGGAGGATGATCTTAGGTGTTGTTTTTTATTCTGCTAATGGGGACCAGAAAATGGAGAGTTAAATCTGACTGTAAAAGAATACTCCTTGAGACTTGACTTTTTAAAAAGACAGTACATTGACCTTGCAAATGGGGAACAGAGGAAATGAAGTTGCTGTGTCAAATATTTGATTTTTTCATGTTTATTTCTCTATATGCTCTTGCCTCATAAGAGGTCTTTTTAATGTATATATGAACTCATCCTCCTCAACACTATTCTTTGTAGTAAAACTAAAAATCAAAGATGCTATATATATGCTGAGATGCTCTCTGCCTGAGGATTAAAATTTAGTGTTTTCCATTATTGTATGATATAGGGAAAGTCTGCAAATATTAAAACCTGAGGCAGGGTCAATATAACAAACTTATACATAATGTGTTTTCCTGTCAATGTATATTAAAGGCTCATAATGACAGGGTTTGATAAGGTATTTACCAAAGGGGAAGAAAACTTTACAGAATCTTTGAAATCTCTTTCATGAGGGGCTAGATGATTTAGAGGCGGAGAACAGGATACAGAACTAGGGCACTAGTTCCAGGGCTGCCCGGGGGCGGGGGGAGCAAGTGGGGCAATTTGCCCCGGGCCCCACAGGGGCCCCCAGGAGAGTTTTTCGGGGCCCCTGGAGCGGGGTCCTTCACTCGCTCCGGAGGCCCCGGAAAACTCTCAGGGGGCCTGGGTCCCCGGAGCTTCTTCCGCTCCGGGTCTTCGGCAACGGGGGGGTCCTTCCGCTCCGGGGCGGAAGGACCCCCCGCCTCCAAATTATTGCCAAAGCGGGACCCGCCGCCAAAGTGCAGCCCGGTCTTCGGTGGTAATTTGGCAGCGGGGGGCCCTTCCGTTCCATCGCCACGGGTCTTCGGGGCACTTCGGCAGCGGGTCCCGGAGCGGAAGGACCCCTCCGCCGCCGAATTACCGCTGAAGCGGGGGGCCCCCGCCGCCAAAGACCCCAGGCCCCCGGAATCCTCTGAGCAGCCCTGACTAGTTCAAATCTGTCCCAGGTTGGTAGTAGCTGAAGGGCTTTACCAATCTGAAGGCTGTTCAGTGGCATATCTGAAAAGAGTTAGGCTCATTCCTGCTTCTAGTACACAAGAATCCACTGCAAATTAGCACTAAGTTGCAGTTGGAGACAAGCACTGAGTGAATGTGAGCTTGTTGCTCGTAGTACAAAACAAGGACTGAGTGGGGATGGAGTAAAAACTAGCCTGTCCATCGCAGAAATGGCTCCTCTAGAGACCTGGGTCAAAGCCCTTTGAAGTCCACGGAATGGAACTCTTTCCATTGACTTCAGTAGGCTATGGATCAGGCCCCAGGTGAAGGCTCAAGCACGTTGATGTTGTGGTGCATGAGTCGTCTTAACCAGAAGAGTTCAGGTCTGTCCTTCAGATGCACTAAATTCTCTAAACTTAAAATCTAAGTGGCAGATCCCCCTCTTGCACCAGTGTAAATCAGAAGTAGCTCTTCTGCAGTCAGTGGAGTTATATTAGTATTGTAAGGCAAAGATGAATCAGGAGGACACGTGTGATATGTCTGCAGAATGCAATCCATGGAACTGTGCATAGTTGGGCGGGCTCTTGCAAAGCCTCAGAGCTCCATCCAGAACACTAATGCACATCTGAAAACTGATCCCACCAGCTGGCAGCTTTGTCTCCTGACACTCAGGCTTCCCTGAAGTTATGTATGGGAGCAGGGATCAAAGTGGTATGTGGGAGTCATTTTTCATTCCATAGTCTCCCATCAGAGACAACATTAGGCTGTGGTGAGACCTTGTTGTACTTTATCATCCTGCCTGGTATTTGGTTCCTTCTTCAGTAGAAATTAAATATCTTTTTGCTGTTGTCTTATTTGGTTTATTGTTAAAAACAAAAAATGTAGAATCAAATTTGAGACTGTTTGAAGCTCTTGTGAGAGATGACTGGATAATTTGTCCATGTATTCTGATGAAATTCTTCACTCTGATCTAGTTTTCATGGTAGCCAGTCATGGAAGAATATTGGTTTGGATACTAGGGGTAATAGGACCCATATTTTTGGCAGTTAGCCATCAGAACCATGTAGAAACTACACTGGAGGCACTTGAAGTATGTCTAGAAGCTGGTATGGTACATGCAAAAGTCATTTTATGAGGTGATTTTGAAACAGATTAGGCAAAAAAGTAATAATATCAATTTTATGACTGGAAAGTTGGAACTAAGCCAAGTCATAAATGAATCAATTAAGTCTAATTATCTAGATATTAAAAACCTCATATTGATTGGATTTTTTTTCTTTGTAAATGACCTAGAAGAGTGAAATATAACTGGTCAGACTGTGGCTGGAATCCATAAACATTGTGCAACTTACTAATTGGAAAAGTAAAATAAAAACAGTGGAGAAACTGATTAATGTTAATTTTGGCATATGCTGTTTATTCATGAGGAAAAGCAGGAGAAACTGCCTTTCATGTACAAAATGGAGTTAGTCTAGGAATATTTTAGGAGTGTATTGGTTGAAATCCACCATAAACGTGGTTTTGACTGGTTCTGCAGGATTAAGATGGGTAAGCAAATTACTAGTCTGCCAGGTGTCTGTGTTATTATCCAGTTATAATTGTGTATAAGGTAGTAACCTTGGGATCATATTAATGTCTCTCGGAAGACTCCATCACACTCAGATGCAGAGACCACACTTGTTTAATGCAGCAATGAGTTTCTTACCAGTTAGTTGTGGTTTCATACAAATATTTTCATAATTTTAAATGGGTAACACAGCACAGTTTAATCTCATTTTCTCTAGTGTCTTTATTTGAAAGCTCTATAATCTAAGCACTTCATTTCAATGTTTTAAAACATACATACCAGCAGCATCTGTTTTTTGGCAGCTTTTCTAAAAATTAAAACAGAAATAAATTAGGTTAAAATTCAAACCAATCTCACAGGAAGAGAGGCATTTAAGGGATAAAGCATGGAGAATTAAGACAAGCTATGGTTTCAGATGAACATTTAAATGAAGACGTGGACAAACATAGGAAGGCTGCAGAGAAGAAGTCTCTTGTACCAACCATGATGAGATTGTGTGGAGGGGTAGAGAAGAGACCAATACTAGATAAGTGGAATGACTGACCCAGGGAGGGACAAAGGCCAATGAATGTGGCTGGAGCAAGCCCATGGAGGGTTTTAATACTGAGCAAGGGACTTGGTATGTGGACCAAGAAGAGCCATTTGAACTGGCTCCTGAATGAATGGATAGTCAGCAGAGCTGGCTTGGAATGGGTTTCAGTTGATGGCACTTCTTTGTACTTCTGAGCAGGTGGCAGTGGAATTCCGAGCATGCTGGAGTCCGACGCAGAGTAAGGAACTGCAGCAGCTGAGGTGCCAGGAGCTGGAAGCATAGAGTGGGAAATGAGGCAGGGCATACCTGGGCAATGGTGCTGCAGAGGGCAATCAGGCGGCATCTCCCTCTCTTCACCCACTTCTGCCAATAGGGCTAATGAGATGAGGGCGGTTCTTGACTAGTCACCTGCCCTTCCCCCACACACTTGGTCTAGGATGTGCATTGAGTGAGTCTCCACCCTCAGCAGCTTCTGAAACTGGACATTATTGAGCAGCTCTTTGCTCTCCCACACGACTTAGTCTGTCTTATGCCGGGGCTGGGGGAATTTCCCCAGTAGTTCAGCTCTCCATCGTTGTCTACCTCCTTCCCTTCTGGCTCTTGTGACCTTGCAATTCATGCACCTTTTTTCTGCTCTCTTGAGCACAGGCATGGGTGAGAGATCAAAGAGTTCAAAAAAGAGGACAGCCCAGGAAAAATGTTTTGGGCACCCTGAGGGACTGCCTGCTGCACAGAGGTTCAGGAGAGGCTAGGGCAGTAGACTGAAACCAGAGTTTTTCCAACGTTGATCAGAATGAGAGTTGAGGTCAGGGCTCTTCAAGCCTTCAACCCCATTAGAGACTTGGTGCATTGGGGTCAAGGCTGCACTCTCATAGTTCTAGCATGGTTCCAGCCCTGGGAGCAGCAGAAGGTGGATTTCCAGCCTGCACTGGGCAGGTCCTCCCTGCCTCTCTTTCCAGGGACAAACCCAAATCTTAAAGAAAGTTCTCCCTTTGAAGTTACAAACCCAGCTTAAAAAACATGAGGGACCCGCAGTCTCCTCCTGTAAGCTGGGAAATCATCCTCCCATTCTGGCCCTGACCACCTTTTCCTGTCTGGTATATACACTAGCAGGCTTGGTTACCTGATGAGCTCCAGTTGCCTTGACCTCGTTAGAATCCAGCCACCAGGCAAAGAAGAAGTAGGGGCTTCCCATCCAACTTGGCTTAGGTGTCCTCAGTCCCAACATCCACAGTCTTTTTGAGATCCTTGGAGTCCTATACGCCGTCACCCAGACTCAGGAGATGACGGCGGGGAGGGAGTGTTGAAGGATGATGATCATGTTCTAGACAATGAGACGTCTGAGTCAAAGAGACAGAGTTATATGTTCCTACAAGAAGCATGACTGTGTTTTAGTCATTTAGCTGAAGGGTTATTTTAATATGATCGACCACACACTGAAATAATGGAGTTTGTGTTAAAGATATTTAGTAGCAGTTTTGAATCTTTGGCTGCTTTAAGCAAAGAAATGCCAAACAAGCCACCACTCTATGTAGCCGCATATACCCCTTGCTCTTTTCACCAGGAGATGAAATATCACACAGTATATAAATTACAGACTATATCTCATAGTAATCAATGTATTTTGGCTAAAGAGTTCATATACCATCTATTACAGATCTCAGGCTAACAGCTAATTAAAGCAGCATCTCATTGTGATGTGTCTAGGAAGCAGAAATTGTTACCACTAGAAGATAAAATATTGATTTAAATATTCTTGAAAATGTTTTCTGTACACCATCTGGCTACAGAATACTTCAAGTGAGAGGTGAGGTACTGCAACAACAGTAACTAATGTCAACTATACTCCCTGAAGGACCTGACTTTTGTTGTACCAAAAAGATTTTAAAAAATCACATTGTTCAGCAATGGCCCTTCTGGCTAACTGAGGAGTTTCTTACAGCTAGATGGAAGACTTGAACATGGATGGGGTGTGGTGTACTTGGGCTTTGAAATGAACACAGAGACTTTGTCTAAATGTCCTTTTAAAATTTTTTAGGTGCACAAAGTCTTATTGACTCGTTGGATGATGTTTAACTGACAGCCTGGACCACATTCCACATTATGGAGAAAGCAGATGGTATGGAGGTTGTGTTTTTACTTAAACACTGTTGAATGGAACTCTTTTATCATTTAAAAAATATTAAATCAAGGCATTTTGTTTATACAATAAATAATTCATGCTCTTCTAACTTTATGGAGACATGTTTTCCAACAATGAAAACATGCAAGGTTTGTGCATAGTTCAAGACACACACGATGCACTCTTGTTTTGCTCTGATCTGTGATTATAGCAGAGAATAAGTATGATAGTTCTATTATTTACAGCGGAGTTTCAAGCACTGTGTATGGGGCTTTCAGATAAGATCATAAAGACAAAGGTCTTGTGTGTCCTGTGTGGACGTTAATGATCCCCTTCTACTTTTCAAAAGAGAAGTAGGGCTTTGCCTTGGTGTCACTTTGCACAAAATTTTCCTTCCTCATTCCACTATTTCCAGTGTGCTGGCTTCCTCCCCAGAGGTGGCTGCATTTCAGTGGTGCTGTTTGGATAAAGGGCTTAGGGAACCTTTGAGATGAAAAGGTCTATATCTATGCCAAATTCTCATCAGCCCCTGCAAGACTGCTTCACAAGGGCAGTGGCGAAAGGAAGAATGCTCAAACATTTTCAGTCTTGGGTAACTACAGTTAGGCACCGATACCCATATTTAAACCAGTGGCCTGATTTTCAGAGATTCTTAGTAGTCCTAACTCACCACAACTTCATGGGTTCACATTTGAAAATCAGGCCACTTATTTTGTTTCCTGAATTTGGATTTAGGTGCTTAACTTTAACTGCCCTCGTTTGAAAATTTGGGCCTATGAATTTTGCGGGCTGTGGATTGTATTATTAGTTCTATCCATTCTATCAACTTGCCAAGCACCTTATATAGGACACAATGCTAGAACAAATAACCAGAATGAAGGACAGTGATGCATCATCAGTACAGGAAGTTTAAATTGATATAATGTTCTTTAGGGAAATACATAAGTTACATTTTGTACAGACATATCAGAAAGGTAAAATCATGAAAATGACTTACAGCCATGAAAATGAGAGCACACCAGATCTGAATGGGGCAGAGGTCAATATGAGTCTAAGTTGAAAGATGTCCGTCATTAGGAGAGACTATTGAAAAGTCTGTTTTTAGCATCCACTTTCATGAGAGTTGCTTATATTCACTGTAAGCTTCTGTATTGACTGTGGCAGCTCTGCGTATTTGATTACATATGGAACAAATTGGCTGTTGTATATTTAACACATTCCAATATGCTGGATTTTCTTGAACTGAAGAATTAAAGATGTGCCCTCGGAAGAACATCCATGGACATTAGAAAGGGGTTTGTGGTTCTACACAGCTGCACAGGTTAACCCTATCTGTGCCAGCCCCTTGTGCTGTACAAGTCTCGGGGCCTTGGCCAAGGTTTTCAAAAGCAACTAGTGATTCCGGATGCCTCATTTCTTCAGTGCCCAGTTTGAAACACTTTTAGAGTGCCTCAGATTGTAGGGTGACCAGATGTCCCAATTTTATAGGGACAGTCCCGATTTGGGGGGGCTCTCTCTTATATAGGCACCTATTACCCCTCACCCCAGTCCCGATTTTTCACACTTGCCCTCTGGTCACCCTAAAACTGTGAGACATCCAAAATCACCAGTCACTTTTGAAAATTTCAACCCTGCCTTTTAGAGGTATTCTTTGTTTTCAAAGGACAACTAGGGTGACAATGTTTGTCCATAGGGCCAACCAATGTCTCTTTTCCTGACTTGCAAAAAACCCCAAATGTAATTGTCATGGATAGTTTCCATCATCTGGTTTGTAGCTAGATTTCTTATACACTAGAATTAGGATTTATTATACATCAGGCAGCTTTTTAATACTTAGACAAATTTGTAGCTCAGCCTACCAAACCTGCTATTTACATAATTGCCAATTAAAATAATGATTTAGCAAATTCCAGTGCAACAATTACATGAGTCAGCTTCAGAAAACAAGATTATACATTTGCATGTGTTGCTCTGTGGCTATATCTCTAATCTGACTCTACATTAGCATTACAAATGACAAACTACAAACCATTCCTTCTCCCTTTCCCTGGTAGATGCAGGCTAACTGCATAATGATTTAGGAAGGCAGCTGGCTGGCATTTCAGCATTTTGTGCATACTGATGAGAGCCCTGATTCTCAGCTGTGCTGCAGCTGCCTTTTGGCTCCTTCAGGCTATTGGTAGTTGCCAAAAATTAGAACAGCCTTCAGACTGCTCTAACTTACCCCAGAGGACAGGATTAATGCACAGCCAGCCCTCCCTGTCCACACGCTCCATGCTGCCTCCTCAGCCACAGCCAAGGATTGGGCCTGAGGAGTGGAAGACGAATGGGAGAGGTATAAAGCTGAGGCAAAATAAATCATTGCTGACCACTTTTTTTCTGCTGCAAACTTGGTTAGATTATTTTTTAATTAATTTATTTTTTAAAATGTAATGTCTCATTTTATTTCAGCTGGCAATCAGCCATCAAAACCTGCTGAGGATAAAGGTCAACCCAGAAGTCTCCCTTATTCTGTTGAAACACCATACGGCTTCCATTTAGACCTGGACTTTCTGAAATATGTGGATGACATTGAAAAAGGAAATACCATTAAAAGGGTTCACATTCACAGGAAGGCCAAACAGCCAAAGTTCAGCACACTGCCTCGGAATTTCAGCCTGCCTGAGAATAGATCCCGTGCATACGCTTCCTCCCCCAGTAAGAGCTGGACTGCAACCTGTTCATTTGCACAGAGGAAGGCATCACTAGGGGCAGAAGAAACCACCTGTCTTATCACATCTTATGACTCACCACAATCTTTAACTGCAGAGGAGCCAAGTTACAGAAAAAAAGCCCTTTTAGCAGAGACAATCAGACAAGCAGAGGTCATCCACCATGAAGAAGAGCCTGGCAGCTGTAGAGGGAGGCCACAGCTGTTAAGGGCTTCCAGCATGCCAGCCAAACTTCTACCAAGTAAAAGATCAGAAGAGGAAAGTCAGTGCTCCAAGCCTTCTCAGCCCTCAGCACTGTCTCAGCCTTGTGATGGAAAGAGCTTCACAGAAATTCCCTTTAGCCCTGCAAAGGCATCACTGGATTCACACTATTCTGATAGTGTCACATTACATTTCCCCAAAGAGCCAAGGAATGTGCAAGAGCAAATCAAAGTGGTGTTCCAGAAAAATGAGCAGCCTGAGGGACAACAGGTGAAAGCCATCCCTGAGCTGGATCACCAACCCTTCGAGTTTCCTAGGGAGAGAATGCAAATCCAATTTCCACATCAAAGCCAGCATTCCATAGTTCAAGAGCTGCTCCTGGTTACAGAGCGTGGAGGAGAGGAATGCTACGCACCACAGACAAATAAATGTCCTGAATTAATCAAGGATGAATCAATCTCATCAAATGCCCCCAAGTTTATCCATGAAAATGAGAACCGTGAAGAAACAGAATTAAACATAAGTGAGATCATGCCATGTGCACCAGAGAAGTCTGAAGTTAGACGCGTTTGGGCTAGAGCAAATGAAGAAAACGTAGATCTTGAACCTTTGCTTTGTGACACAGTAGAACCCAGCAGGATTACAGCACTGAAACAACAGATCACTGTTCTGGAGGAGCAACTAAATAGCAAAATAGAGGAACTTGAGCAGATCAAAGTAGTGCTGAAGCAGCAGGATAGTGAGATCAAAGCAAAGGAGAGAAGCATTAAAATACTGGCAAGCTCCAAAGCTCAACTGGAAGAGAAACTTTGTCAGGAAAACACCAAAGAAACTGAACCGTCCAAGCAGGATGGAAATGTCCTGCAATACCATGATGCTGCAGTGAACACTGAACTTATGCAAGCAAACACATTTAAGGAGGCCTATGACAAGGGTGTCAATGTTAATATTCCAGTCGCTACAGAATCTGTAGGATGTGGTACCTATGGCGTGGACAACGTGAACTTGCAGGTTAAGGAGTTAAGAAGAATGCCTGTTCATACGGCTCAGGGGTTGGCAGATGCTTACACTGGTGTCAGAGAGGAAGGGGCTGCATCTCTTGCCAAACAGAGAGGAACTGGAATTGACACTGAGCTTCCTGTCTTTACACCATGCTTCACTGAGCTGAAGATAGATGAACAGATCAATGATGACTGTCAACATCAAAGAAACAGCTGTGACAGACAGTCTTGTGCTGCTAGCTCTCTGACTGGAGAAAGCTGTTCAAGAACAGGAAGAGCTGACTCGAATGGAAATAAACCAGTTTTTGCCGGGGATGTAAAGCAAGATCTGACTGAGGAGGAAAACCACACAGAACAACAAGATTCCTCTGCACATGACCCCATAGGCCAATATGTTAAAAAAATCCAGGAGCTTTTGCAAGAGCAGTGGATGTGCTTGGAGCATGGCTATCCAGAGTTAGCAAGTGCTATTAAACACCCTGCATCGAAGCTTAGTTCCATCCAGAATCAGATAGTTAATTCCTTAAACTTGCTGTTATCTGCTTATTCTACCCAAGCACCATCAGATAAGGAGAATTCGAACACGCAGTATCAACAGTTGGGTAAATAACATCAGCACAGGTCTAAACGCATCCGGGCTGATTCTCCTCTCACTTGCACCAGCATCGATCAGCAGTAACTCTGTTGAAGTCAATGGTGTTACATCAATGTAGAGCCAGTGTCAGTGAGAACAGAAACAGGCTCTGTGTTTCCTTAAGTATAGATGAGAGAGGGAGTATTAGTGTAATTAAATCCAAGGCCTCTAGTTTCAAGCAATATAACATGAAAGGATGTGAATTCAGGTGCAGTAATTCATTTCTGTAGTGTTATATAGAAGGCTGACACTAAGAGGACACTATGCATGAATTTCAATGACATCATCAGTATCCAAAGAGCAAAAAGACCTAGTTAAGGGGTTGTAGTAGAACATTATTATACCAGTAAAGCCTACTTATATTAGGACAAGATGCAGATACTTACCAGTCATTTATAGATGTGTGTCAGATCTCCATCCTTCTTTTAATGGTGGCAGCCCAGATTTAGATTATATACAGCTGCCTCTGCAGCTCTGTAAGGTATATAAGGTCCTTCATAAGGTAACATGTAACATAAACCTAAGATACCTAGATAAGTGTGACATAATTGTGCTTACGCTCTGTAGTTTGTTCCAGGCATACAATAAAGTTGAGACTAACCATTACGACAACATAGATACTTTCTTAATCTCTGATTTTGTATTTTGCTAGAAATCTCTCCAACCACAAGTCTTAAATCAATCATGAAAAAGAAAGGTTATGGTTTCCATGCAGGAGGTAATGGGACCAAAAAGAATCTTCAGTTTGTTGGGGTAAATGGTGGGTAAGCATCAGTTAAGAAGATAAAACTGCCTTTTCACATACAATATTATTCTCCTCTCTCTCTCTCAGGAAATATGATTTTCCCCTCCCCACAAATCTTTATTAAAAGGCCATTTGCAACGTCATCCCTTTTATCCCTTCTTCAATCTAATATCAATAACTTTGCAGTAAAACCTGATGGGAAAGACTGGGACATGGGCACTTTACAGCAATAATGAATGGCACTGGATTGACATCCTTGAAGACTGAAGTCCTCTGCACACAGGTCATTTAGGGCTTGATCCAAAACCTCAAAGTCATTGGGAATCTTTCCATTAACTTCGGTGGGCCTTGCATCTAAGTCTGTACTGCACAGGCTGCCACACCCTGACATCAAAAGTGCCTCACTATTGGCCTAGAAGAATTTCTATCTATGCCTATTCAGTCCTTGGTCTCTCTATAATGACAGCCAACAAAAGTGCCGGTCAGTGCTGTGATAGGAGTGGGCATTATGCAGACACTTGTTCACTAAGAACTGAACGGAGACCAATACGTGTAATATATTTTCATTATTATCAGCTTGGAAACTCAGAGTCTGATCCAATTCCTGCTCAAGCAAATGGAAGTTCTTCAATTGATTGCAGTGGGAGACGGATGAGGCTCTACACTAGCAGATGAGTCAGGCACTGAAAGAAAGGATGGTCCAGTTCTTGAGGCATTCACCTGGGTCCTGGGGGATCCAGGTTTAATTCTCTGCACTGGCACAGGTTTCCTTTGTGACCTTGAGCAAGTCACTTAGTCTCTCTCCGCCTCAGTTCAGCAACTGCAAAATGGGGATAGTACTTCCCTATCTCACAAGGATGTTGTGAGGATAACTACATTAAAAGAGCCTGAGGCATTCTGATACTACATTAGTGGGGGCCCCGTAAGTGCATAAGATATATAGAAATTGCAATATGGAATTTTTCGCCGTTACATCTAATCTAATTTGCACTGAGCAAAATCCATGACCATCATAAGAGTAAGGCATTCGTGAACTCAGCTGAATTTCTTGTGGACCAAAGTCCATACCTCTCAAGCTGGTATGAATTAACATCTTTGTTGAGCGTCTCAGCAGAGAGGCCAAGGACTGAATTGAGACAAAATGGCATTTTACCCTAGAAATGGTCTTTCTGGGCAAGGTCTGAGGCACATTGTTTGGGCAGCGCGATGGAATCTTACCCCTTTGCCCCCTGTTCTGCTGATTAATTGACATCTGTTTCCAGTGTCCACACTCTGGGGGCTTTCAGGAGCACTTAAAAAGAAAGTATAAGTAAGCACTCCTGTCTAAGTGAATGAAATTAATGTAGGTTGCAGTTGGGCTTGCTCTAGAAGAGATATAAATTTGCCTGTATGCAAATTGTCACCTTGCTGGGATCAATTAAAGATCAGTTATGGGGGAAAGTTGCTGCTTAAACAGACAGTCATCAAAAGCCATGCTGTTAAAGATTGAAATCATGAAGTTATATAGTTGATACATGAATGTGTGCCGTTATGAATCCTTATCTAATAGCAGTGTTATCTCACGAGCCTTGTAAGTGAAAAGTGGAATGAAACTATGAAGAGACTGTTGTTCTTTTCAGACATGTGCTGAAGTCTACCAACAGTTCTTAACATTGCTTCAGATTTTTTGCTTCAGACAGTAGAAATAATGGGATAATTTGTCCAAATGAACTGCAAATGGAATATGCTATAATTAAAAAAGTGTCCCATACATTAATAATGTCATCCTGGGCCAAGTTTTCAAAAATAGCTTGTTAAGTTGCACCCACAAAATATGTATATGTGTACAAACCAAGGAGTTCTAATTCACGTCTTGCCCATGAAAAGATGCCTATTTGTGTGTGAGTGATAGTTGAGTATTATAATTATTTAAAAAAATGGATCATCCAAGGAACAGTTACAAAATGCCAATAGAAGTGACTCAGTTGAAGAATTCTTCAGCTGATTTTTATTTATGCTGAAAGATTTATATTTTCCCCTCAATGGGCATGGACTTATGCATGTGAAATTGATCCTGGGTTTCTCTCCCTGTACTTATATGTGCTGTTGTTTACCCCAGAAGTCACTGCAGTTCAGTGGCTGAGATTCCGATAGCCTTGCTCATGCTGAGTAGTACCTATTTCATGAGTAGTCAGAAAAATCAATGGAACTACTTGTGGAGGAAGGTGGCACTCAATATAAGCAAAGAATCTGAGCTTCAGTCTGTGAAACATTTTGGGATCCTTTGGAGAAAAAGGCACCATATACATGTAACATATTAACACCACTGCTCTTAAATTAGCCAGGGGGAATTCTCTATAGAGTGACATTCCCTATCCCTAATTTTAGCAGCAAATTGCTTCGATAACACTCCCGTTGGCCTGGGAAACAAGAAGACTGGGAATTGAATCCAGAGTTCCTGTGTAGTAGGTTTGAATCTCAAAGTTGGAGTCTGGATCTAGGGTTTTGGTTTGGTGCCAATCTTTTATATTGACATATTTTTACTGTGTCGAACGTGCATGTCACTATGGGCCTCATCCAAGGCCCATTGGAGTCATTGGGTGTCTTCAATGGGTATTGGCACAGGCCCTATAGTTGCTGAGGGGGAAGGAAAAGTGAATAATATCTGGTGTCCTCAATTAGTTACGAAACCACGTCAAGTGAAGACACCAGCTGTGAAGACAGCTCATCGGAAGGAAATTCTGACAGCGAGATGGAGAGGAAGTATGACACTTTAGAGCACAGACAGGTGAAAGCTGCCCGTGAAAACAAACATGCCTCATCTGGAGTCTCCCAGTGCACTAGACATGAAGACAATGAGCCACAGGAACTGGAAGAAATAACAATGGCTAGCATTCAACCCGAGACTGACAGGTAATCAGATAAACAGGCTAATGCAACGTATTAGCGATGTTGACTAATGAACAATGGCAAATTGTAATTTTTGGTTCCAAGTTTCAGTGGAAGACTGCAGCCACTTTGTTAGCAGCAAAGGTATTAATATGTTTTGAGAGAAAGAAGCAATATAAGTGGGTTTAAAAGAGAACTGGATACATTCATGGAGGTTAAGTCTATTAATGGCTATTAGCCAGGATGGGTAAGGAATGGTGTCCCTAGCCTCTGTTTGTCAGAGGGTGGTGATGGAGAGCAGGAGAGAGATCACTTGATCATTACCTATTAGGTTTACTCCCTCTGGGGCACCTGGCATTGGCCACTGTTGGTAGACAGGATACTGGGCTGGATGGACCTTTGGTCTGACCCAGTACGGCCATTCTTATGTTCTTATGACTGATTCTGAGTCATGCAGTACCTGTGTGGCTAGGTTATCATAATGATGCAGATACAGTAGGATAATATTGCTGGACCCATGGCTTTGTCTTAAGTTCTCATTTCATTAAACTTTTTAGAGAGATCTGTGCTTTTCATGGGGAAATAACTCAAACTAAAATTACTAAAACAGGGCTTTCAGTCCTTATATTTTTCTCTGCACAAAGCATGTTACAATAGCGCATTTGCCATATATGCCAATTTTCAAACCACATGCCTAGACATTAGAATATTCATATTGTGACAATCAGTGTATCAATGGGAATTTCTGTACCATACTCTGCTCTTTGTGTTTCATAAGGGGTTTGGGGCTAGAGCTATCCACGCATCATCACAACCTGTCATGTTCTACTGGTTTAGGGCCAGATGCAATGTCAATTGAAGTCAATGGAAAAACTCCCATTGACTTATGTGAGCACTTGATCAGGCTTTAAACAGCTACATATTTTCTTCAGCTTAGTACAGAATCCAAAGTTTCTCATCTTCTAATTTTGTCCTAATAGACATTTAATTGTTACTATAGTGGATTTCCTGGAAGATCCAGGAATAAAATTGCTTTTGCATGAAATTTTGTTAAAGTGGTGATTTGTAAATATAAAAGACATTTGGTTGCCTGTGTAACATGTACAATCTATGAACACTTATGCATATGCTTAACTTTATGCCCACAGTCCTATCAGAGTTAATGGAACAATATGCATAATTGTTTGTTTGCAGCATTGGGGCCTAAAGATGCACCCTGCAAGTTATCTTCCCAGTTCCGGGTGCACTAGTTCTCTCTTGCAATGGATTTATAAGAGTGTTTTCCTTTTTAGATGCAAACCCTCAGAAGATTTTCTTGATGGCTGCCTGTTATTGAGCAAACACCTTTCAGAAATAAGGACCACCAACGACAAACATTTGGTACTGGCATTTTTCAGTTGGATTTAAAATGCAACCCCCCTGTCTGTGCTACATGTAACCATCTAGAGTTTAGACCATCCAGACAATGCTTTGCAGAATTATTGTAGCAACCATGGGCAGCTTTATAAGGAGAGGTGGGTCAAGGTAACTTCTGTTGTCCAGTTTTGGTTTTGAAAGTCAAAACCAGCCCAAGGTTTGGTTTTAGATTCATGATCTACAGAAAAAGGGAGAAAACTTTCCAAGCTTCCTTTGTTCAGTTGGGCCAGACTAAAACTGACCTAAAAATTCCTTTCCCCCTTTAAATAATCTTTCCCTGCTTCTAGACTGCAAGGGGAATAAAATAACAAAAACTATGCAAAAACTCCATCCTGGATCATGCAGCAAAGCAGTCTTCAACATTGCCAGAATACATATGGGAACTAGATTTCTCCAGCCGATGCCAGGGCAGGGCATAGAACCAGGAGTTGTAACAGGCTTCCAGCATTCCCCCCCAAATACACACACATTCTGCTGCATCAAGCAGATCTCAGTGCAAGAGAATCTGGTACTAACTTTAACAAGCAGAGCACTGGTGAAGGGGAAAAATTTGCCCAGCATCTCCTCCTCTTTCCGTAGCCAAACAACTGAGGGAAGGGCAAAGGCAGGGCCCTAGATTTCCAGGCGGGGGGTGGGGTGAGAAGGCACACATATTCCTTGCAAAAATGTGACTACATAATCTGTAAAGAGAGCCTCAGAGAGACACAGCAAATTGACTAATTGATTGTGGGCTGGTCAGGAGAAAGACAATGATGCTTCATTAGCTTTTGCTTATTAGTAATTTTTAAGAGTGGAATGGAGAAAAGTTCTATAGGAGCGTGCCTAATGGGGAACACTGAGTGCACACAAAGGCTAAATCGCTTAGAGGAGAAACATGTAGCGCTAAAGAATTTCTTCCCTACTCTAGCTGCTGTTTGATTGTTCTACACACATCGTTGAGGCCAGTACTTTGCCCCATCCTATGTTCTGCACAGGTCAGTATGGCTCCCCCTTGCTGCCGTATGCCAACACATTGCAGGTAGCAGCACTGGGGAGAAGCAGCCTCAGAGCCCATCCCACAGTGGTGGGCATGCAGGGGTTGGGGAATGTGCAGAACCTTGAGACAGCCCTCTCCCCGCAATCATGATGGACAGCACAGCTGCACCAGATGGAGGACACACACACTATGCTAGGTATAGGACTGGTGCACAGTACATTCCACCCTGGAGACAGTGGGATTGAGGAGTCAGATTGTGACTGAATCACAATTTACTTCCCAGGCAGCCTGGGCTAGTTAAGTTATGCACTTCCCCCTACATGAGACAAACAGAGAGGCTACAGTTTAGACCTGGATTTATAAATTATTATTATTTTATTATTGGAGGTAGGTAAAGTTGTTGGTAAAATGTTTTAATATAGATGTTAGATTGATGTCGTCATTGAAAAAAATATCATAGTTGTTCTAGTTGGCCCATAAAACAGGATATAGGAGATGAGCTCAGATTTGTATCCACTAATGTATCAATAAATATGAATGCTGCTTGAATTAAAGTCTAGTGATAACTTGTCCATGAGAAAATTTTTCCACGTATTCATATATAGAACTAGTCACTTTAGTTCCCTTAGGGTTGCCATTTTTCAATTAAAAACAAACAAACTAAAAAAGCCAGTAACAAACTACCTCTATTTAAATTTTTTTTTGGTATTGTCTTTGCTAAAACAAACCAATACATGGGAAGTTTTCTTTACCAGCCACAAAGTGAAAACACCAGCTAGGGAACAACCCTAGGGTAGAGTAATAGCAAAGGGAACTGGCATCATCACTTTTTGAAAAAGTAAAGTCCTGAAAATGACTGTGAAATGTTGGTGTTTTAGAGACGCATCCTAAACGCTGTCTGTCAAGAGTGGTTCGGAGTCTCTAGTAGGAAATCCTCCAGCCCCGAGGTTGTTGCAGCTTATCTCAAAGAACTCAACGCAATTCACCCCCAGCTACTGAAGATGATCATAAACTTGGCGGATGGAAATGGGAATACAGCTCTTCATTACAGTGTTTCCTATTCCAACTTTCTGATTGTGAAGCTTCTACTAGCTACAGGTGGGAACTAAGGCTTTGTTGTTGTTTTTGTCTGGGGTGGGAGGGAAAGGTTGGTATTGCCAATTACTTCATATAATCACATATAATGTCTTTTTCAGATTTAAAAATCTGGTCACCATTTAAGGGCCCAATCCTGGAAAATTTACTACCCAGCATGTGGCTGATCTAGCAACATTGGAGTCAGTGGTAGTCTTTCCATTGGCTTCAGTAGGAGCTGGATTGGGCCCCTAGATTTGTAAAGATATTTAGATGCCCGAAGACGCAGATAGACAGCTAGTGGGATTTCAACGGGAGTTAAGTGCCTAGGTGCTTTTGAAAATCCCACTGGGTGTCTATCTGCATCTTCAGGCACCTGAATACATTGAAATATTTGGCCCTTAGTGCTTATTTCAGTGAGACTAATCACAGGAGTAAGCATTGTGCTCCGCAGTTCATGTTTGCAGGATCGGACCCTTTGATTGTAATAGTGGCCTCTAGGTCAGCAGCAAGAACTGCGTTCTAAACTATTGAACTTTTAGCTCATACTGTAAAGGATTAAACTTCCAGCTGAGATTTTATCAGATAAAATGCAGTCACTTTTCAGACACAATAATGAAGCTTTTTTGCCTTTCTTGGTTGGCAAAACAATCTGTTAAATGTTAGGAAAATGGCATATTATCATACACATCTATAAACCCATTGTGTAACAGACTTCCAAGCAACCCCAGAATACTGAGAGAAGTTTGTTCTGCTCTTTTAGAAAATACCCCAAGGCGACTAAGCTCAAAGGGGAATATTTAAATGTTTAGGCACAGTAAATAGGAAGGCTGAGAGTATAACAGCACACACTGGAACAGTAGGAGTGATGCATTTCTTAACAGAATTAGCCTATTTTCTGTGTATAAAATG
The DNA here is from genome assembly GCF_016161935.1 of Mauremys reevesii. Lineage (NCBI taxonomy): Eukaryota > Metazoa > Chordata > Testudines > Geoemydidae > Mauremys > Mauremys reevesii. The sequence goes on from NC_052630.1 coordinate 92,639,152, forward strand.
AACAGAGACTTGCCAAGTGCATAAAAGTGTCAGAATTAGAATAGTCCAAATTGCATGCTGCATCTGTATTTAGATTAGCTACTGAAACATATTTACTATGAATGTTCATTCACATTTTGAAACAAATTTATCTTGAATGTGTTCACACTCCCGGCTGCCAAAGTAGGGTGACCAGTTAGCAAGTGTGAAATATCGGGATGACTGGTGAGGGGGATGATAAGGTCCTTCGGTGTGGGTAATAGGTTCCTATATGAAACAAAGCCCATAATATTGGGACATCTGGTCACCCTATGCCAAAGTGATATGGAGGAGCCAGTGTAACTCAGAATCAGACCCCAAATCTGCTTAGTTTACAGATCAAAAGAAGATTTTTCCAACTGCTTGCGCTTGCAAGTTCAGCCTAAAACATCATATTAAAAGCAAGCCATGTTCTTTCAGGTCAGCACTTCATCACTAACAATCTAGATTCATCACTGGCAAGTTTCCTGAGGTTGTGCAAGCAAAGAGGGTCAGAATCCAGCTTGTTGTTCCATAGCTATATCAGCTCTGTAATGCTGACATTAGTAAAACTTGGTTATAGGAGCAACTAAGAAGATCAGATTTAGGATGCACATTGGGTGAAATTCATTTCTCTGCTGCACTACTTAAGCCCTATTCTGAGAACTTAAACGAGTGATTCATAGGTCTGGAACTGGCCCTCTGCACTGGGGCAAATGTCACCCATACAAAGCAATGATGGCAGTGGCAGAGTGCCCTTTTGTTCAGAATAACTTTGACGATCATAACCCAACTTAAAAATGCTTAGAAACAAAATTCCAAGTAGCTCGGAGCAATACATAACATCCAGTGACTCTGTACTTACAGCCAACTTACTCAGTCTTCAAGTCATTTGGGCCCAGATCCTCAAAGGTGATTAGGTGCTTAACTCCCATTGAAATCAATAGGATTTTTGCCATTTTTTTCACTGGGAGCAGGAGCAGTTCTTAAGTCACTCACAGACTTGCCTCAAAACACAACTCCTCTGTTAGGCCACTGATCAAGCAATTGGTCATTCCTGCCTGAATAAGAACTACTGCATCCATCTCTACAAGTAATACTTACATCTTTTCATATTTGATATTCTGCTTCTCTTTTTTATTTCTGTTTTGCTCAGTTTGCTTGTCCATGTTATCTACTGACTTCCCCCCCCATCTCCGCACTCTGTTTTTTCCCCTTCCACATGTGATAGCGTGGGTCTCTCCTTTTCAAGTCTAGAGTCATTTTTCTTGTCTACAGATCTTCTCAGGCCCTACTTTCTGCTCTCAGTGAAGACAGTAGAAAAGCTCCCATTAATTTCATTGGGAAAATGATTGATCTCCAAGTTGCTGTATTTTCCTTTTCTATTTTTTCTGCTTTTCTTTTACTTCTCTCACTTCTGTTTTGGTGGTCACATTTTCTATAATGGCTATAATTACATTCTCCCTTTACTCAGCTTGTCTCCTTCTAATTCACTTGTTTCACTGCTCTGCAATACCCCATCTTGATTATTTCTTCTCTTCCAGTGTTTTTCTTACTACTCTTTTATCTCTACTTTCAGTTTCTCCACTGTTTTGGGTTCCTTCTCTCTTTCCTTCAAATTCTTCCTTTCTTTCCTCCCTCTTTTCTGACCAGCTAATTTTTAGCATTTTCTCTGTGATCCACATAGTTTCCACAGCTGATCCTTAGTGCACTGTTTGCCTGACTTGCATGCACCTGAAAGTGATTGCCACTGAACTCTGGGCAAAAATCAGTATCTCAAGTCGTGAGCATCAACCACTGGCTTTGCTATCGCTTCAACTTTCTAGGCCTCTCACTTTCAGATCTCAATATTAATCTGAGATCAGTTTTTAAAAAAAAATGTCAAAAAAAGCAGATTCCTGTGATGATGCAACTGGCCATAAATGGCCTAGAACTTCCTCACAGGTATCCGTTATCCATCTGTAACTAGTGTAGTGTGTTTTGGCTATGTCACTCAACCCTGCACTAGCTGTAGATTTTCAGGACTTTTCTCCCCCCCCTCCCCTCATCTTTAGGTGTTTGTGATGTGGACCATCAAAATAAAGCTGGATACACTGCAGTGATGATCACACCACTGGCATCAGCAGACAGTGACGAAGACATGGAGGTGGTCTTAAAGCTGTTGAAAGAAGGGAACGTAAACATACGGGCAAGTCAGGTACATAACGATCATCAACAGTCCCTGTTTGTTTGTACAAGTGAATATAGACTTGAAAAGATAATGGAGCAAATAATTAAACAATCAATTTGCAAAGAGCTAGAAGATAAGAAGGTGATAAGTAAGAGTCAGCATGGATCTATCAAGAACAAATTGTGTCAAACCAACCTAATAGCTTTCTTTGACAGGGTAACAAGCCTTGTGGATAGGGGGGAACTGGTAGATATGGTATATCTTGACTTTAGTAAGGCTTTTGATACTGTCTTGCATGACCTTCTCATAAACAAACTAGGGAAATATAACCCAGAGAAAGCTACTATACTGTAGGTGCATAACTGGCTGGAAAAAAACATTCCCAGAAAGTACTTATCAGTGATTCACAGTCAAGCTGGAAGTACATATAGAGTGGGGCTTGGCAGGGATCAGTTCTAGGTCCAATTCTGTTCAGTGTCTTCATCAATGATTTAGATAATGGCATAGAGAGTGCACGTATAAAGTTTGTGGATGATGCCAAGCTGGGAGCGGTTGCAAGTGCTTTGGAGGATAGGATTAACATTCAAAATGATCTGGACAAACAGGAGAAATGGTCTGAAGTAAATAGGATAAAATTCAATAAGGACAAATGCAAAATACTTCGCTTAGGAAGGAACAATCAGTTGCACACTTACAAAATGGGAAATGACTGCCTAGGAAGGAGTACAGCAGAAAGGGATCTGGGGGTCATAGTGGATCACAATCTAAATATGAGTGAAAAGTGTAACACCATTGCAAAAAAAGCAAACATCATTCTGGGAGGAATATTAGCAGTAGTGTTGTAAGCAAGCCATAAGACATAATTCTTCCGCTCTACTCTGCGCTGATCAGGCCTCAGCTGGAGTATTGTGTCCAGTTTTGAGTGCCACATTTCAGGAAGGATGTGGACAAATTGGAGAGAGTCCAGAGAAGAGCAACAAAAATTATTAAAGGTCTAGAAAACATGACCTATGTGGGAAGATTGAAAAAATTGTTTGTTTAATCTGGAGAAGAGATGACAGAAAGGAGACATGATAACAGTTTTCAAGTACCTAAAAGGTTGTTACAAGGAGGCAGGAGAAAAATTGTTCTCCTTAACCTCAGAGGATAGGACAAGAAGCAATGATATTAAGTAGCAGCAAAGGTTGATTTATAAATTGCCTCGGGAGGTTGTGGAATATCCATCATTGGCTATTTTTAAGAGCAGGTTGGACAAACACCTGTCAGGGACGGACTAGATAATACTTAGGGCTAGTCTACACTTACCTGCCGGGTCGACGCGGTGAGTTCGACTTCTCGGAGTTCGAACTATCGCGTCTAATCTGAACGGGATAGTTCGAACTCCCCACGCGCTCCAGTCGACTCCGGTACTCCACCACTGCAAACGGCGGTGGCGAAGTCGACCTTGGAGGCGCGAACTTCGATTCCGTGGCGTCTGGACGGGTAAGTAGTTCGAACTAGGGTACTTCGAGTTCAGCTACGCTATTCACGTAGCTGAACTTGTGTACCCTAGTTCGACCCCTGCCCTTAGTGTAGACCTGCCCTTAGTCCCGCCATGAGTGCAGGGGACTGGACTAGATGATCTCTCAAGGTCCCTTCTAGTCCTACAATTCTATGATTCTAAGTTTTTATACAGAATATATCTGTGAACTAGATGATGCATAGAAACCATAGGGATTGGTTCCCTTCCAACCCCAAACTACAGGATTAACTTGGCAAACCCATCCACAAGCCAAACCCTGCAGGGTTCATACCACCCTAATTATAATCAGAGCTGTCTGATTCCTAGTGCTTACTCCCAGTGTGAGTTCAGATTGAATAAAGGAGTGAAAGACCTGGCTAAACAAGATGACTTTGAGATGTATTTATTGTGTAATTAATTAAGTCTCAGCGCATATGGGAGCTAGCCTTATAAAGATGCTGCATTGTAGAACCTTCTAGATGCTAATTCAGCCAGAGTAACTAAACATGTTTAATGATTCTCAGATAGAATTTATTTCCTTCCTAATTATGTCCCCTTAAAGAGCCGTATAGGAAGAATAAATCAAGCATTACAACATGCTCACATCATCAATCCTTAACCAGGGGGCGGGGCTACTCAGGAAGACCAGGGCTTTAAAAAGCCCACACCTAAGCAACCAGAGGAGCTAGTGAACATGGGAGTTTTGTGAGGGAGTTTACGGGGGGAGTGGGGGCTACATACACTTAACATTCCTTAAAAGCAGCAAAGAGTCCTGTGGCACCTTATAGCCTAATAGACGTATTGGAGCATGAGCTTTTGTGGGTGAATACCCACTTCATTGGATGCCATTGTGGTATTCACTCACGAAACCTCATGCTCCAATACGTCTGTTAGTCTACAAGGTGCCACAGGACTCTTTGCTGCTTTTACAGATCCAGACTAACATGGCTACCCCTCTGATACTTAACATTCCTTAAAATTCTTTAAATTTAAAGCTCAAAACACCCCCTGATAAAAACAAAACAAAACAACAACAAAGGAACAAGCTTCAGGAGCAAATAGAAAATGCAAGCAGAAGTCCAGCCACAGAGTGGGGCTACCCAGTTTATTGCACCCAATGCAGCATGTACGATTACCTGTCCTAAGGGAAGGATAGGGGAGAGGTCCTGGAGGCCAAATTTAGGCTGCTAGGTGAGATTGAAGTCCAGGACCTCCATGGTAGCATTCTCTGAAATGCTTCCAGTTCCACGCGCGGGGCCAGTTAGATCGGCAGAACTGCAGGGTCTCAATGCGTGGATGAGACGATGTAGGGAGGAGGGGTTTTGATTTATTAGTAACTGGGGAAACTTGTGGGAAAGGGGGAGCCTATACAGGAAGGATGGGCTCCACCTAAACCAAAATGGAACCAGATTCCTGGCACTTAAAATTAAAAAGGCCATAGAGCAATTTTTAAACTAAGGGCTGGGGAAAAGCTGACAGGTGCAGAGGAGCATGTGGTTCGGACATTCCTTAGGGGAGGGTCTATAAATGGAGATTCCCTATGTCCTAATAAGGAGGAGAAGAAGGAAGATGATAAAATACATGTAAGATCTGATGAGAAACAGTCAAAAGAAAAAAAGGTCCATTCAATTACCTCATGTTATGGCAGACAACTAAAAAGTGACAAGTTTTTAAAGTGCTTATATACTGTTGTCAGAAGTCTAAAAATATGATGGATGAACTAGAGTGCCTCGTATTAAATGAGGATATTGATATAATAGGCAGCACAGAAACTTGGTGGAATGAGGATAATCCATGGAACACAGTAATACAAGGGAACAAAATATATTAGAAGGACAGAACAGGTCGTGCTGGTGGGGGAGTGGCACTATATGTGAAAGAAAGCGTAGAATCAAACGAAGTAAAAATCTTAAATGAACCAAACTCTATGGATAGTAATTCCATGCTTGAATAAGAAGAATACAGCAGTAGGGATATATTACAGACCGCCTGACCAGTATGATGATAGTGTCTGTGAAATACTCAGGGTGATTAGAGAGGCTATTAAAATAAAAAACTCAATAATAATGCAGGATTTCAACTATCCCCATACTGACTGGGTATGTATCACCTCAGGAAGGGATGCAGAGATAAAGTTTCTTGACACCTTAAATGACTGCTTCTAGGAGCACCTAGTTCTGTAACCCACAAGAGGAGAGGCAATTCTTGATTTAGCCCTAAGTGGAGCACAGGATCAGATCCAAGAGGTGAATATAGCTGGACTGCTTGGTAATAGTGACCATAATATCATTAAATTTAACATCTCTGTGGCGGGGAAAACACCACAGTGGCCCAACACTGTAGCATTTAATTTCTGAAAGGGGAACTACACAAAAACGAGGAGGTTAGTTAAACAGAAATTAAAAGGTACAGTGCCAAAAGTAAAATCCCTGCAAGCTGCATGGAAACTTTTTAAAGACACTGTAATAGAGGTTCAACTTAAATGTATACCCCAAATTAAAAAACATAGTAAGAGAACCAAAAAAGAGCCACCATGGCTAAACAACAAATTAAAAGAAGCAGTGAGAGGCAAAAAGGCATCCTTTAAAAAGTGGAAGTTAAATCCCAATGAGGAAACTAGAAAGGAGCATAAACTCTGAAATGAAGTGTAAAAATATAATTAGGAAGGCCAAAAAAGAATTTGAAGAACAGCTAGCCAAAGACTAAAAAAGTAACAGCAAAATGTTTTTTAAGTACATCAGAAGCAGGAAGCCTGCTAAACAACCAGTCGGGCCACTGATGATTGAGATGCTAAAGGAGCACTCAAGGAAGATAAGGCTATTGCGAAGAAACTAAATGAATTCTTTGCATCGGTCTTCACGGCTGAGGATGTGAGGGAGATTCCTGAACCCGAGCCATTCTTTTTAGGTAACAAATCTGAGGAACTGTCCCAAATTGAGGTGTCATTAGAGGAGGTTTTGGAACAAATTGATAAACTAAACAGTAATAAGTCACCAGGACCAGATGGTATTCACCCAAGAGTTCTGAAGGAACTCAAATGTGAAATTGCAGGACTACTAACTGTCGTCTGTAACCTATTATTTAAATCAGCTTCTGTACCAAATGACTGGAGGATAGCTAATGTGACGCCAATTTTTAAAAAGGGCTCCAGAAGTGACCCTAGCAATCACAGGCCAGTAAACCTGACTTCAGTACAGGGCAGATTGGTTGAAACTATAGTGAAGAACAAAATTCTCAGACACATAGATGAACATAATTTGGTGGGGAGTAGTCAACATAGTTTTTGTAAAAGGAAATCATGCCTCACCAATCTACTAGAATTCTTCGAGGGAGTCAACAAGCATGTGGACAAGGGGGATCCGGTGGATATAGTGTATTTAGATTTTCAGAAAGCCTTTGACAAGGTCCCTCACCAAAGGCTCTTAAGCAAAGTAAGCAGTCATGGGATAAGAGGGAAGATCCTCTCATGGATTGGTAACTGGTTAAAAGATAGGAAACAAAGGGTAGGAATAAATGGTCAGTTTTCAGAATGGAGAGAGGTAAATAGTGGTGTCCCACAGGGATCTGTACTGGGCCCAGTCCTATTCAACATATTCATAAATGATCTGGAAAAAGGGGTAAACAGTGAGGTGGCAAAACTTGCAGATGATACAAAACTACTCAAGATAATTAAGACTGCGAAGAGCTACAAAAGGATCTCTCAAAACTAAGTGACTGGGCAACAAAATGGCAAATGAAATTAAATGTTGATAAATGCAAAGTAATGCACATTGGAAAACATAATCCCAACTATACATCTAAAATGATGGGATCTAAATTAGCTGTTACCACTCAAGAAAGAGATCTTGGAGTCATTGTGGATAGTTCTCAGAAAACATCCACTCAATGTGCAGCGGCAGTCAAAAAAGCGAACAGAATGTTGGGAATCATTAAGAAAGGGATAGCTAATAAGATAGAAAATATCATATTGCCTCTATATAAATCCATGGTACACCCACATCTTGAATACTGTGTGCAGATGTAGTCACCCCGTTTCAAAAAAGATACATTTGACTTGGAAAAGGTTCAGAAAAGGGCAACAAAAATTATTAGGGGTATGGAATGGCTGCTGTCTGAGGAGAGATTAATAAGACTGGGACTTTTCAGCTTGGAAAAGAGACAACTAAGGGGGGATATGAGAGAGGTCTATAAAATCATGACTGGGGTGGAGAAAGTAAATAAGGAAGTGTTATTTACTCCTCATAACAGAAGAATTAGGGGCCACCAAATGAAATTAAGAGGTAGCAGGTTTAAAACAAACAAAAGGAAGTATTTCTTCACACAACGCATAGTCAACTTGTGGAATTCCTTGCTAGAGGATGTTGTGAAGGCCAAGACTATAACAGGGTTAAAAAAAGAACTAGATAAATTCATTGAGGATAGGTCCATCAATGGCTCTGAGCCAAGATGGGCAGGGATGGTGTCCCTAGCCTCTGTTTGCCAGAAGCTGGGAATGGGCGACAGGGAAAGGATCAGTTGTTGGTTACCTGTTCTGTTCATTCCCTCTGGAGCACCTGGCATTGGCCACTGTTGGAAGACAGGATACTGGTCTAGATGGACCTTTGGCCTGACCCAGTGTGGCCGTTCTTATGTTCATGAAATTGAGAAGCAAGATTCAAGATTTTGAAGTTAAGAAACAAGAAGTGTGTGTATTGTATTGAAGTTGCCAGTTTAGAGAGTGAAAGCAGCATATTCAGCCAGACTGTGCAATCCACTGTGACAAATTAAACCTTCTGGACTTTGCCTGTCCCAGTGCTGCTTCTCAATCCATGCTTTTATATCCAAATATCAATCAATTAATCAGTTGCTAATTAAAGTACTTGAAGGAAAACTCAGAGGGCTTGATCCTTCACTATCCTGAGCATCCGCCACATGCAGCTAAGTGCCCTCAGCTGCCATTGGGTGGCAGAACTTTGCAGATGCAAACATTCGCTTTTTCTGACTCCCATCTGCTTGCTAAACAATGGTTAAAATCTGAAATAAGAGTCTCAGAAATGAAGGTGAATTAAATTAACCTAAAAAAAAACCAGAATGTGAACCACTATGCGGAGGCGCAATTGTTCAGGGGTGAACTATCAGGACACCACAGAATAATTATTTTTGAGACAATATCACTACACATGATTATTTAATCATGGTTGTGTAAACTTTTCTGGGCCTGATTCTGGTTTACACTAAGGTTCCTTGACACTACTCTGGCATTTGCGTTCTTTTTGCTCTGGCAGTGTAAAGGCAGTGTTACTGTGCTTATAAGTGTAATTCTAAGGACCTTCGTGTAAAGGGCAACCAGGGCCTTCTCACTTTACGTTTCACTAGTTTATTTCACCATTACAAACAGTGATTGCTTTATATTTACACTGACAATAAAAACAAAAGAAATGGCCAGTTTGGCTAGGGCCAGATTTCAAGGGACTTTTGACACACTACAGTGCTCAAGTCATGGTGAGAGCTCCCACTGTAATTTGCTTCCAAATTTCATCCCTCAGACAAAATGATACCGAGCAGGCTAGTGTGAACGTGTATCACCTCTGACTACAAGACAGAACTGGAACTGCATATCATAAGCCCTATGCAGCTACTAGCTAATGCAGGGGTACCCAACGCGGTGCCTGCGGGTGCCATGGCGCCCGTGAGGGCATCTAAATGCGCCTGCATCCTGGCCGGCGGTGGAGCATCCGCCGAAATGCCGCCGAATTTCTGCGGCATTTCGGCAACGACGCCTCTTGATAACGCCGCTTGCCGCTGACAAGCGGCGTCATCAAGAGGTGTCGCCCCTGAATTTTTGCGGCATTTCGGCGACGCCGCCTCTTGATGACGCCGCTTGCCGCCAACAAGTGACGTCATCGGCGTCACCGCTGAAATGCCGCAGAAATTCAGCAGCATTTCGGCGGATGCTCCACTGCCGCCACGGTCCTTTGTCTGGCGCCCGCTAAACAAAAAGGTTGGGGACCACTGAGCTAATGGATAATCTCCTATAGGCTATAGCTCCAATGACAGGGCCTTTGCTTTTGGAGCACGCAGATCAGATATGAGTTTTAGCCTAACTGTCACAGTGAAGTTCTGAGGAGCCATGACACGTAGAAGAGTCAACCCTGAAGTTATAAATGGCCACAGATTTGTTACAGCATCTGCTGTAGGGCGACCTGTGTTCCAAGCAAGACTGCTATGCTATTGGAATGCTTAGTTTGTGTAAATAAAGTTACATTTCTTTGCTGGGTATGTCATTGTGTTTGGTCTGTCTTGCAATATTCCTAGGGAGGCCAGACTGCCTTAATATTAGGTGTCAGCCATGACAGGGGAGATATGGTGAAAGCCTTGTTGTCTTGCAAGGCTGACATAAACCAGCAGGATGATAATGGAACATCAGCACTGATGGTTGCCTGTCAGCATGGCAATGTTGAGATTGCGAAGCTTCTTCTGGCTCACCCTGGTTGTAACACTACATTAACGGACAAGGTAAGGGAAACAGGTGGTTGCAGCATGTACTGTAAAAAAATATACATATTCAGACAGTCACTGCCAGGAGGCAATTAGTGAATGTTTAAAGAAACCATATGGCTTTCTTGCCTTAGAACTGGAGCAGACACTAGACACCTCCTGGAAACCAAAGTTTCTCCCTTATCAAACATATTGATGAGTGGGCTTTGGCTCTATGCCTCGCCTGTCTCACAGATAAAGGGGACTGGATCAGTTTAAGGATTTGGAGGATGAGTAACCCGAGTTTTAACTCCATTTTCAATTCCAAGCCAAACTGCACAATTGCATACTTAGAAGTGCAATGAAACCTGCCTTAACAGACAAGCTACTGCCTTCATAGACCACCTCTGAAGAATCCCCAAATGTACTAACTACAGTTGTACTCCAGCATCGGTAGGAAGTCACTTCCATTAAGCATAAAAACCCTTTTCTCAGTTTATTGAGCATTCGCTTAGGACAGAGGTCACTGTACAATACAGTGAACATGTAAGTACAACACTACTGAACTACAGCAGTATCCTGTGCTGGAGTTTTGGTATATGAAAGAGCATGAGAGAGAGAGAGAGAGAGAATGATTCCAGTATAGGCCTTTATCTCTTTCAAATACTATAATAAGTAACACCTGGGTTGCGTGCATGCAGCATGGAGCTCAAGATGTTTCCTATTTTGTACGTGTTCAGTACGCATGGATACAGCCCTTTGCATTTGTGGATTACAGACAACAGGCAGGTTACAAATGATAATACATGCCCCATTGGCATATACCAGATAATTAGAAGTGTAAAAACATCTTGAAAATAATGAGGAAGATTCACTCTGGCTTAGAGCTTTATTCCAGCATTATGATGCACTGCTCAAACCACAGAAAAATATTATGTTAATAGACCACAGCTTCATTATAACCATATAGTTTTATGTAAAAACCTGGCACGTAATCAAATGTTGTCCAATTCTCCACTTGACAGTGCCTTTGAAAGAACTGCACCTATCAGAATCAACTAATTGAGTGTACCCACCATTTAACTACAGGGAGTCACAACTGAAAAATTCACTTCCTTCCTCAGAATGCTGACTTGCCATTTGTAACAGCCAATGAGAGCGCTTTCCTTTTGCAGCCCCCCCACACCCCACCAGTCTCCTCAGTGACTTCAAATCCAACATCAGGTGATCCATTGCTTGGTTACAAACTCACCTAGCTGAACTGGTTCCTCAGGCTGCAGCTAGGTCATTGTCTTGGGGTGCATGTATTTGAATGGGAGACCATCTAAGTAAATGACCCTGGATTGTTAAGCTTCTGCTAGCTGCAAGAATTTCTCATGAAGCCTTCCTGGAAGTCTTAGCAGAAGATGGAGGGTAAAAGGCAAAAGTGTAGGCAATCAAAATGGCACTCACAAAACAAAATGAAGTTTGTAATCTGATATAGGAACATACAGTAGGGTGACCAGATAGCAAGTGTGAAAAATCGGGACGGGGTGGGGGGTAATAGGTGCCTATATAAGAAAAAACTCCAAAAATCAGCACTGTCCCTATAAAATTGGGACATCTAGTCACCCTAACATACAGACATGCAGTAGTCCCTCACAATCTTCCATGATGCACCACAGTCAGGGACTCCCATGTTGCACCACTTCTCCTCTCCATGCAGGTAGACTGTTATTTATCATGGGAGGTGTAGTCCATCCAAGGAGCCCAGCCAACAGGAGAATTGGAGCTTGAATCACCTGAACTACAACTCCCATAAGGCATCAGAGCAGCATTTTCAAATAAAAATATTTCAGTTCTCGGCCAGAATATTTTGGTGGTCAAATTTCTGCCCAAAATGAACACTTCCCATGAAAAAAAACTCTACTTTTTTGATCAGCTCTAATATTTAGGCATTGTGGCCTGATTCTTTTTGGCCCTGAGTACTCACAATTCCTATTGATATCAATGGGTGGGTGTTGAGTACCTCTGAATGATCTTCTCAGCTCCAGCGGAAAGAACCCTTGCATTATGATCATGTCAAAAAATCACAATGGGGAAATATTTATGCACAGCACACCTACAGACACAAAGAGGTACATTTTAAATAAAGACTAGGTTACACCTTGCTTTTTTAGAGGTGAAATATTCAGCTGAGGTTTTGAACCAACACAATGCATTGCTGCTGCAGAGTGGTTGCAGTTCTAACTGCCTGATGTGCACCTGCAGCCAAGTTAGAGGTACAAATACACAGATTACTCGTGGGTGCAAAAATATGGGTACAAATTTTGTAGGTGCAAGTTGCACCCATAAAAGGGAAGCCAACCTTGTTGAAATTTTTGCTCAAGATGTATTAAAACCTGTTAATAATATATAGGGTGAAACCCTGCTTAACTGAAGTCAATGGGAGTTTTTCCATTAATCCCTTAAATAGGCTAGCATGTAGCATGCCATTTAGTACGAATGTCCAGACAGCAGTCACCAAGACAAGAAGTGATTCCTCTGTTTTGAAAAACACATCAGGGCCCAGTTCTGCCCTTTGGATATACAGATTTAAATGACCGAGAGTTGCACCAGTGTATCTGAACAGCAGAAGTGAGCTCTTAGGATCTTGTCAAGAGAGAGTCTTGCAACAAAAGCCCTATCAGCGATATATATCAAATTGTCCAAGTCCTCCCTTTTCACCCACTCACAGGTTGGATAGATCATCTGACTGGAAAGGAAACTACTGCCTTGGCAAAGATCACATTAGCACATTTAAAAATCTCATTTCAGCCTTGGAGTATAGTCTTCAGTAGCTGCACAGTATGTGAATCACTATCTTATTTAGTTAAGGCAGATTTGAAAACCCCCTTGAGCGAATAACTGGCAGTTAATTCCAGGATAGAAATTGTTATTAACAGCTTGTGTACATCATAACCTCACCTGGACATCCGGCAATGTGAAAATCGCTGAAACAACAGGAGAGGAAATTTTCGTAGAATAAAGAAGACCATTTGAGACAATAACTTAGCTTCCTCCATGCCCGCGGAATCGAGATTATAGATTTGTATCTGCTTCTTTCCCTCTGTTTAACGCAACTAATTAGACAGCAGATTGTGCTAGTGAGGGATAAAGATGTGCTGCACTATAATGTTACTTGAAGATTTTAATCTGAAAGGTGACTGAAAGGTCACCTGCTGAAGACCCAAATCAATCTAAATCCATCACAAGGTTTCTCTTTTGTACCAGGTGCCTTGCTATCATATTTCCCATGTGAAACACCAAAGAAGCATTGCTTATATATTTACAGCTTTCGGTACTGTGACAAGGACTAAACAATGTTATTTACATAAACACAATTAAATGTTTAATAGCCAGACCAGTTGCAAGCTGGCAGCACATCACATTGCCAACTAACTGATGGAGTTTCTGAGAAATTATATACAGTGGCTCTAAGTGTGGAATTTTTCAGTAGTTGTATGCATTGGTTTTGTTCATGTGCAAGGAGGTGGATCATGCACTGTCTCTTCAACAACCACTGTTGATTATCCAGGCTGAATTTCACAGCCTTCATTACGAGAGAGCAGCATTGTTTCAAGATGATGCCAGAGGAGGATGAAAGAGCAGACAGGAACGTATGGGCAGGGCTAGTTATCTGAGATTAGAACAGCAGACTGATCTATGTATCAATCTGTGTCTGCACAGTCAGTGGGCAATAGGTAGTTTACACATATACACTCAAATGGAGACAAATACAAGCACACTAAATAAACAGCATTTTTTCTTAATTTAGACATTATTTAATGGGGAATAGTCATTGCTGACAGCACCCAAAATTGGACAAGATACTACCACAATGAATTCATTAGAAACAGACTAACTAGACCTACTACACTGGCAAAAACTGTCTTATGCTGATAAATCAAGTTGACCAACTTCAGGACGGAGAGCCCAGTGTCATGACTATAAGCTGAACACCAAATATAATGTCTTTTGTTTAATTTAAATATACACAAGTGCAGATTGTTATAATCTCTCTCCACAACGCATCTTAATTTTGGATAGTCAGCTACTGAGATAAAGCAGGTTTCAGAGTGATAGCCGTCTTAGTCTGTATCCGCAAAAATGAAAACAACGAGGAGTACTAGTGGCACCTTAGAGACTAACAAATTTATTTGGGCATAAGCTTTCGTGGGCTAAAACCCACTTTACCAGATGCATGGAGTGGAAAATACAGTAGGAAGATATATATAGCAGTACATGAGAAGATGAGAGTTGCCTTACCAAGCGGGGGGATCGAGACAAGTCAATTAAAGTGGGCTATTATAAACAGGACAAAAAAATCACTTTTGTAGTGGTAATCAGGGTGGCTCATTTCAAACAGCTGACAAGAAGGTGTGACTTATCCACTCCCAGTCTTTATTCAGGCCTAATTTGATGATGTCCAGTTTGCAAATGAATTCCAGTTCTGCAGTTTCTCGTTGAAGTCTGGTTTTGAAGTTTTTTTGTTGAAGAATTGCCACTTTTCAGTCTGTTACTGAGTGTCCAGGGAGGTTGAAGTGTTCTCCGACTGGTTTTTGAATGTTATAATTCTTGACGTCTGATTTGTGGTCCATTTATTCGTTTGCGTAGAGACTGTCAGGTTTGGCCAATGTACATAGCAGCTGCTCTGGTAACTAAGATTGGCAGCCTGCTAAATACTGTGATCAGAGACTATGTTCGGATTCACACACATCTCCTTACAGTCGATGCTTTTCTCAGGAAGACTGACAAAAGGAGGGAATATCTGGCATTTGAATAGTATACTCCTTCCTCGGAAGCATCAGGGATGACGACGTCTGGAGATGGGACATTGGGCAGGGAGGGCCAGGACTCTGAGGTGGCTCCGAGCATTCTCTCTCTCTCTCTCAGGTGCTCAGGCTGGCTGGTTCTTGCTCACATGCTCAGGGCCTAACTGATCGCCATATATGGGGTCAGGAATGAATTTTCCCCAGGTCAGATTGGCAGTCACCATGGTTTTATTTTTTGCCTTCTTTTGCTAGAATTGGGTGTGGGTCGCTTGCCAGGATTATCTGAGTATAGCTCATTGAATCATTTCTCTGTCATTGCTGGGGCCTTGAGCCCTTGTCCCCTTCAGCCCCTCCTACTCTCTGCCTGTGGCACATAACAGTCTGGTATCCTGTGGGCTGTAATGCTTTGGTCTCGTTTTAGTTGTTGGGTTTAGTGTGTGGATGCTGGGTGGTATTGGTGGCCTGTGATATACAGGAGGCCAAACTAGATGATCTAGTGATCCTTCTGGCCTTGGACTATATGACTCTATGAAGGATTAGGCCGTTTTGACATCATGGGCAATTTTGTCACTGTAATGCATGGAACCCTTTTTCCCATTAGTAGAACTGGCACATGCAATTCTCCGCATTCAACACTGACATTAACCCTTAGCTGTCCAGTAAGATTTTTATTTGAAAGATTTGCATAGTAAATTCATTTTCTTTTTTTTCCCATGTAGAGTGGTAATTCTGCTCTGTCTGTCGCTCTGAAATCTGCCCACATGGAAATTGCAGAGCTTCTCCAAGCCCACATAGAGCAGAGCCGGTCTTTGGTTAAATAAAGGAAATGGAAAATGGCATTTGTCAGAACGGGGACTGGATAACAAAAGGTTCATTCTTTTAACAACTCTGCTTCCAATTTAGATGGAAATGATTGTAGCTGATACTGCTGATTTCTATACTTATTGAGGGAGTGAACTATGTCAACTATTTGCATACATTCCTAATGTATAATTCTCCTCATTAAGCCTGCTTTTATAGTCCTAACCTATGCATAGTGCCACAAATGACTCAAATACTGTTTCACAGAGTTAGATTATTGTATTGCCTTTTATTAACACTCTTGATCTTAAAACTGAATTCCACTATCTACCCCTCACAGCATAATTTTGTCATGTTGGTGAACAAAAAACAAATGCACATTAGAAAAGCAATACTTACTTTTTTGTAATTTTAGATAATGGTGTTCTTTTTAATCAACTATTTAAAATGTGTCTCATTTAACTTGCTAGTTTGCATCTTACTGTTTATTATTACACCTTCTGTATGTACTACCAGGCAATGCTTACTCAATATATATAGCAGTAAATACAAGTCAGGTGGATTATGTAAAAATATCAAATCCTATTTATGTGTGGTTATGTGCTCAGAAGCAAGAATTAAAATTAGTGCTCTAGGAAAATATTTGAGTGTGCCGGATCCAAACACACAGACATTGTTTTTCTTGTATTCAGAATTACCATGTGGCTCTCATTTTTCCTAATTAAATTTGACTTAAGCAGGAACCGTGGCCCACCGGCATATACTGTATATCATTTATAGGATGCTGAGGTACAATTGTGATGTATCAGGTTATCTCAACACAGTACAGGAGACAAATTACTTGATCATAGCATAAACCTTCTCTGCAAGGATGGGTTAATACTGTCTGAAAGGTTGTATATTTAAATTCATAGAACCACTTCTGATGATAATAGGTTCCACCCAGAAAGTGCCCTTTGGCAAAACATCTGTTCTTCAATTTTCCAGCATGCTAAACTTTTGGAACCCCCCAAACTGGGCAGATTTAAATCTGTGCAGTAATTTAGCTGCCAGATTTTTCCTGTGTAATCTGAGTGACCTGCCACCATCAGAGAAGCTAGGGTTCCTCCCTGAAGTATACAGCCCTTTGGGCCCTAGTGGGAATCCAGCACTGTCTGCAGTGCATATATAAGGCAGATCTTTCCTACATTTGAGTGGCCCAAGCACAGCAACTACAGACCACTCTGCCTTCCTCTTTCAAAGCAGGTACGGTAGGTCCTTCCTCTGTGAAAGTCACAGCCAAAGGGTCCCATCCTGCAGGGTACTGAGAACATCCTGTGAGATACTGAGCATTTTCAACTCCCACTGAATTCAGCATCTCGCTGGAATTACTCAGCACCTAGCAGAATGGGGTCATAAATCCCTATCCCTGCAAACATCTTTCCATTCTCATTAAGACCAAAAATTAACAAGCCTTGATGTTACATTTTTTCCATTGGAAGAGTCTTTCCATTGACTTCAGTGGGCCTGGGATCAGGCCCTGATTGTGCACAGCTATTCAAGTTGTGTGCAGCGTGAAGTCAGTGAGACTGGATCCAGTAGCACTTACTACAAATAAAATGTACTGTTTTTCTAACGTCCTCGTGTTTATTTCTAAACAAAATCTAATCCTGGTTTAACTTTTTTGGTTTATGTGTAAGTCACATTATAGCATATTATTAAATCTCATTTGAGTCACCTCGTCCTCTTCCCTTGCATTTGCAATGCATATCGAAATCATTTCCAAGACTGATAGCATGATCCCATTGTCCTCATTCGAACAAAACTCTCAATGGCTTAGGTGGGCGTTTTGTTGAAGGAAGGAAAAGAGGATCCTGTCCTTTGTTCTTTTTCATTATTCAGATGTTTTCACATTGAAATCTACTGTATAATTCTCTTTATTTCTTTCATGGTTCTTAATCAAAAGCAATCTGTAGGGTCATTATCCCATACATTTGTCTCCCATTTTACTGTTTCCCAAAATGAATTTATCTCCTTTATGTGTGAATAAAAGTCAGATTTGAATTTACCTGCATTTGTTCTTATACCTATTTTCCTTCTCCATTTCTGGGACAGAAAATTAGATCACACGTTTTACTAGTGAACTAGTTCTCTTGATGGTAAATGGGGATGCAGTTACGGTGAAATCGCCCATTGCCTCACCACACATTGCAGTCAATGGAAAAATTCTTCTCGACTCCAATGGGAGCTGAATCAGACCCATGTTTAATAAAATACAAGGGGGCCTTTTGTGAACCCTTTGTATTTAGGTGAGTTTTAGTCTTAATTACTATAGGGAAACTGAATGATACAGGTTACAGAATACAAGGGAAAACCTCCAAGTCTATTATCTCCAACACATTTTAATGGAATGACAAAGTCCCTTTTTAGAGGCAAGTAGGTCTCCAGTGGATATATGATGAGAAACTTATAAAATGATTAAACAATGCCAAGATTACGAACACAAATCCTGGAATTTGAGAGGTAATCAATACACTACACCAACCCTTCAAGTTTTAAACAAACACAAAATCAATTTAAAAAACAAGCTGAGTTGTCCAAATACCACTAGCAGTTATGCTCCCTGAGGCAGACCCGTAGCAGCCAAAGCAAAATGAAAGGATGTTTTCAGAAGTGAAGGTTACGGGAGTATCCTTGACTTGCAATAGGAACTCAAAGACTGAGAAGAGCAATGAGAAAGGAACACAAAGGGCCACTAAACACAGACAAATAGGTAGTGGTATATTGTTCATTTATACAGCACTGTATGAAGTATATGAGTGCCTTGCAAGTTTATCTGTCTGTCACGATCAGGCTTTAGAAAGAAACATCAGATAGATGAAAAAAAGCTACTGTGGATGTCAGTAGATTCAAAACCAAAGTTATAAATGAACAATGGTCCTGAACCTCCATCTGAATATATCAGAACTCTGGGAAAGTTCAAATCTGGATTGAATCTCTACCAAAAACTACAGAAAGTGTCAGGCAGCCAAAATCTAACTAATGCAAATATAAAAATATAAGCTGGCCTATAAAATTTGGTACATTATTTGTGTCAAACCAAGTACTTTAGTTCTTCAGTATTTGAATGGTTTAGTCAAAATTCTGGAATTAATTGTCTTTTGCCACTATATCACCACAATGCTCTCCTTGCTGGGATGTACGGAGGTATGAGTGTACCACTAAAAACAAAAGAATTCAGGGGGAAATCTGCCAAACTTCTTAACTCATGCTGCAGCACCTAGAGGCTTCAGTACATATGCTACATAAAATCATGCATTGTTTTAGATATTTCTTCAAAACACAGGCAGTTAGAATTGTTATGGCAGGGGTAGGCAACCTATGGCACGCGTGCCGAAGGCAGCACGTGAGCTGATTTTCAGTGGCACTCACACTGCCCGGGTCCTGGTCACCGGTCCGGGGGCGGGGGCTCTGCATTTTAATTTAATTTTAAATGAAGCTTCTTAAACATTTTAAAAACCTTATTTACTTTACATACAACAATGGTTTAGTTATATATTAAAGAAAGAGACCTTTTTAAAAAGTTAAAATGTATTACTGGCACACAAAACCTTACATTAGAGTGACTAAGTGAAGACTCGGCACACCATTTCTGAAAGGTTGCCAACCCCTGTGTTATGGTCTCAATAGAGAACTATTAGATTTACCAAGGAGGTGAAAAAGGAATGAATCTAGTGGTCTGAGTCCATCACCAAGAGGCAAGGGCTCCTTAGGCCCAAAAGTCAGCCTTGGTGAAAATGAAAGCCATTCCACTGAAGTGACTGGAATTGGGTCAGAGCTGAATTTGGCTTGTGTATTGTAGGCTTCGCTCTAACATTGATTCTAACTGTGGCTATGTCACACTCTCAGGGAAAGTGTGCTGTGGGGAGTTCTGTGTGACAACAGGTTGTGTGCATGGAAGGAAGCGTGCTAAGAATGAACGTGGAAGGGACTAAGTTCTGAGAAGGGAAACAAGTTTGGCTCTAGCTATTACATGAGAGTGTCCTCTGGGAAAATCACAGAGAAAGGGGATGTGTTTGTACTTTAATCAAGTTCAGCTCTTGAATTCTAAAGACTGATCCAAATATTGTCTGCAGTCAAGAGTTTTGAAGATAGGCAGTATCAGCCTAAAATATTTTTTTAATATTTTAACTTTTAGGTCCAGATTCACCAGTACATTCTGGCTTACTTTACCCTGTTGGGGAGCACAGCATAGCAACCAGAGCCTACAGGTTAATTAAGCGTGGTTTACAGTTACTTTCCATACCCAGAACAGCACAGAATGTATTGGGTGTGTGGGAGACGTGAGGAGAGAGGGAGAAATTGTGGATGGGTGGAGGGCAGGACAGTCTTTGGGGAAGGAGGCTGTGTTAGGGAAACTGGCACTAAATGATGGAAATGGGGGGGTGGGGGGCATGAAAGGGAGTCCTGTCCCCGAAAATCTTGTGTGTCTGTGTTTTAAGGACTCCTCCTGCTCTCCTGTCTTAGCTCCCTCTGCAGTGCATAACGAAGCCAATGCAGCAACATCACAGGAGTTTTTCAAACACCAGTGCCCAAGCTAGTGCACAGCGACTGAGCTGTAGTAGTTGGGGCCAAGCAACCTATGAATGAAAACTTTTGGCATAAGAATCTGGTCTCTCTCTCATGCCACTGACCCATTACAAATATTTCTTCCTTGGCTGAGCGGTAGTCAGAATTCAGGGCCCTGCAGGTCAGTTTCCCAGTTGGAGCAGCAATTGGTGACCCAGTCAAGTATTTTCTTAGTGTAATTTGTTTATTTACAAAATGGCACCCGTCCTCTCTCCCTGAACAGCAGCAAGAAAAAGCTGCACACAGGCAGCCTCCTTTTGCAGGAATCCCAGATAAAGAACCACTCTCCTGTCCAAAGAAGGAGGTATTAGCCTCACAGCCAAGCAGACTGCTTCCTTCCACACAGGAGCGGCTCTAGGATTTGCGCCGCCCCAAGCAGGGCGGCACGCCGCGGGGGGCGCTCTGGCGGTCGCCGGTCTCGCTGCTCCGGTGGACCTCCTGCAGATGTGCCTGCAGAGGATCCGCTGGTCCCGCGGCTCCGGTGGACCTCCCGCAGGCACGCCTGCGGATGCTCCGCCGAAGCCGCGGGACCAACGGACCCTCCACAGGCACGTCTGCGGGAGGACCACCGGAGCCGCCTGCCGCCCTCCCGCGGGACGCCGCCCCAAGCTGGGGTCTGGAGCCGGCCCTGCTTCCACAGACCACCCCAAACTTGAACTGACTACTCAGCATGCAGTTTGATTCCAGCAACGGAATTTGAAACCAAGGAAAAGCCTGTTAGCTCCAAAGTGCCTCTCAGATTGCATGTGGTGTCTCCGCACTTGGCCCCGGAAGTCAGCCCCACTTCTTTATGTGAAGCTGCTTTGCACTGCAAAAGGGCCTAAACTGCTCCTGTTGGTGGGCACAAAGGAAAGTGCTTTAGTACATGGCCGTTCACTTGAGTGGGTTCTGTGATTGGCTTTGCATCCAGGATCCCTAATGGTGGGCCACCTCGTTCGTAACAACAAATGAAGAATTACACCAGAGCTGGCTCCTTTCATTTCAAATTTCTGCCACAAATGGGAATAAACTTTTGTGACCATTTAAAAAAAATTTTTTTTCCTGCTTTTTGACCAGCTGCAGAGTTGATTTAAATGTTTTTAAATTAGACATTTCAATGAGGAAAACAGAAACATTCAAATGCTGACAAAAGAAAAAAAAGTTCCTCCTCTCCTCAATGTCTGACCAGCTTTAATACACACAGACACACACTCTCACACATGCACACACAGAGCAAGAGAAAGGGCAGTCACAAATGCAAACCTTCTCCTTTTGGATGCCTCCATGGGGCAAAATATATAATAATTTCAGTGCACCCAACACTCCAAAGCTAGGCTTGCAAAATGGCATCAGAATGGGAATATGACAATAACCATCGCTTTTTAAATGAAGTTGAAATGTTTGCGAGCTGTAATAAGATTTTAAAGGCCTTCCTGTAGACACCACCAATGTCTGGGGTTTTTTCCAGCCAAAATGTAGGGACACTTTGACAAAGATATGCCGCCCTTTGTGAGAAGAATTGTTCTGTATGTTCCCGGGAAGTTGAATCTTCTCTCAGTACAGTCCCAGGACAGGTCTTATCAATCGTGATGTGAGCTACGTGTCCATAACCACGAAAAAGAATCTTATGTGATATTTCAACTCTTATACATTTCTCTTTCTTCTCCACTCTCCATCTCTTCTCCCACCACCTCTCTTCCACATCTCTGTCCATTTTCCTCCATCTTTCTGTGTGGAAGCTTTCCTCATACTTCTCCCCATTGCACTCTATTTCTCCCTCGCTTAGGCTTTTAGACTGCCTGGCCCTCAGCAGAGTAGCTGGACACCTCTCTCTGCCTCTCATCTAGCTTGCCAGACCTTTCAGGGTGCAGCAGTGGCGGTGGATTGACTACATGGCCAGGGAGAAGTAATTTGTTCCCCTCTATCCTGAAACAACCCCAGCCACCTAAACCTCCCTTGTACGTGGGAGTTGGTATTGCATACCTTGGAGACTGGTCTGAACTGAGCATTTCTTTCATTACTGTTCCGCAGCAGGGGAAATTCCCCCTCCCCCCACACTCTCAGGGCACAAAATTTTCCAAAAGCCCCAATAGCCTCTCATCAAGTAACCTTTTAAGAGAGCTATAGAGGTAACATTCTGCAAAAAGAACAGAGATTAACATGCGTGAGAAGCCATTTCTGCATCCGGTTCGCTTTTTTAAATAAATGTAGCATTTCCCTTACACCAGCCCAACAGGTTTCTGAAACCACTCACTTCCTGTTCTTTGGGGCCCAAATAGAAGAGATTAAGTTTTGCAGCTCCTGCACTTGGATTTATTTGGGAAAGTTGCCCTAATACTACTAATAATAATCCTATGCACTTCTAGAGACACTTGTCAGCTTCAAACTTGAATAACCTCAAGCATTTTGCAGGATCAGGCCCTTAAGCGTCACAAAACCTAGTGAGGTGGATACATAAATATTATTTCTTTCCCTTCACTGAACCATCCGGTACTGCTCAGAGATCAGGATACAGAACTATATGGACCTAGGCATTCAGATACTACAATGATGAGTGCAGTATAAAAACCTATATAGAACTATCAGTCTGAGCCAGCATGGCAGGTCCTGTGCTCGCACATTTGATTTTCTCATCTCTTTCCCATTTAAGGCTATTTTCTTCTTTTACAAGTCTCTGTTTTCTCTTGGGTTCTTATTTATTTTTGTTCCTCTCTCTCTCCCCACTGACCTTTACTTTTTCCTGATTTGCACTTTAGCTCCTTTAATATGCATGTTTATTTTCATTCTTTTACCTTCTGTTTCTTCTCTTCCTTCCAACTGTTTCCTGCTCTCCCTTCCTCTCTCAGGGAGAAACAACTAAGCACCAGATGATTGATTCTCTGTTGCAGGCAGCAGGGAAATCTGCAAATGGGCAGCTCTACTCTGGGAAACTGGCTCAGTTCCCCACCTCTGCAGGATGTGGAGAAGGGATTTGAACTTGGGTGCCCCATGCTGCTGGAGAGTGCCCTAGCACACTGGGCTATGGGTTATTCTGGTGTGGGTCTCTCTCAATCTTTGTTGCAGAAGCTATTCCACTTTGTATAAATAATTACAAAAGCCTTGGAGCAGAGACTTGAACTTGGGTTTTCTACGGACTAGGTGTGTGCCCTAAGCACCTAGCTGGGAATCATTCCTGGACCCAATGACTATTCATTGTCATTATGACCAAATGCACCCCTATATTCACACCCTACCCACTATTGTAATAATCTTGGTACAAAATATGCCCTTTGAGGTATTATTTGAAAACTAATAACTTGCTGGTTAATAATATGATGGTGAAATGTATGTAGCAACCTTATATGTAAAGTGATGAATATAAGCTGAAATTAAGTCTGAAATGTGTTTACCAGACAAGCCTGGGTAAACCAGTTTCTCAAAGACAAAGGAAATGCGGATGCCTCTAGCCAGGTATCGTCAAAGTTGATGGCAATCACCTGTCAAGTGACCATGCTTTGGCAAGGAAGGGGGATAGGAACAGATAGATCTGCATTTTAGCAAACAACAGCATGGCACCTCTTTCAACACCAGACTCTTTGTCTCCGTCCTCACATCAGGAATGAAATTTATCTGGAAGTAACATTCAGGAGAAGCCATTCTCAAAGGGTGACTGAACTATAAAAGTGAGGGGCAAAACCACCCCAATTTCTCTCTCCTATTCATTTCTCTCTGTTTCATCTAAGACGACAAAAGCCTTTGGACTTTGGGAGTAGACCCTGTCCTGAGAATTTGGTCAGCATTGTTAGTGGGAACATGTGGTACGGGACTTCACCTTGAACCAAGTCTAGTTTGTTAAGTTTTAGTGCTAGAAAGCAATTTATCTTTATTTCTCTTGTAACCATTTCTGACTTTAATGCCTTATATTTGTACTCACTTTAAATCTATCTCCTTGTAGTTAAATAAGCTTGTTTTATTCTTTAATTAAAATGCATCCATTTTAACTGTGTGGGTAACTCCATTTAGGGTGGCAAACTGTTGTATATTGATCCCCTTAGAGAGGCAACAGACCTAATATATTGGGACGGTCCATGAGAGGGCTGGACAGTGCAGAACACATGTTTTTTGGGGAAATCTGGGACGGGGCATGTGTTGGGGTCACCCTGCAAGTGGTAACCAAGGCTGTTGGAAACCAAAGTGTCACTGGAGTGTTGCTGACAGGCTGCTGGGGTCAGAGTGGCTGGACCAGCTATACACAAACAGCATGTGACCTGCATGCTGGCAGGCTGTTTGTGAGAGACCCAAGCTGGAAGTTACAACAGCAAAGTATTGTGAGGCACCAAAGGTTGCAGGGCAGGTGGTGACACAGCCCCGCACCGATCTGGATTTCAGCCCTAAATGTCATAGTCATTCATTTATAATGTCTGTGAATCGACCCAAAACAGATTTTTTCAGTTCGATGAAGTTTTGCACAAGTTTTTGGTTCAGTTTGACCTGATTTTTGTTTATTTTTCAGAACTGTAAGTGCACGGAAAAATCAGTTATGCACACAGCTGTACCTGGGCACTGTTTTGAAAACATGGCTAAATCTGTAGTTTCATGTCCCTTGAGGGCTGTAATGGGCTGGTTTTCCTGACAAGATTAGATAAGGCCTAAGTGGGTCATACTTGGCTTTCAAACCCCTCAGACATCCCTCCAACTCTTTTTATGGCTGGGGAAATGCCGGCAGAAAGGCTGTGACATGCTCAGTGCCTCAGAGGGAGTCAGATCCAGGGTTAGCTTGCAAGAGTTCCTGGCTCCCAGGCCTGTGCTCACATTGCACCCTTCTCTCTCTCTCTAGTGATAATAAATTACTTTCTTGGGAAAGCAGCCTGCAACATGGATTTTTAACATCTTGATTCAAATTTTCATGAAAAATTTTGACTGTTTGTCACCATTTTTCAACCAGACTTGGGCACCCAAAATTTAAAATATACTTCTTGTTCTGCAGGTCTTTCTACAATTTGGAGAAGAAAGTTCTGTTGGGCCAGGTTCTGTATCCCAACTTCCAGTCTGCAAAGCAGCTGTGTTCATTAAAATGAGGGTTTTTTTAAATCATAGAAATACCAGCCTGGGTTAATTATTGTGGCTTCGACTTCTCTGTGCCCCTCCCTTACAAACACATGTGACACAGGCTTTTCTTTGCCATCCAGGTGACTAGTCTCATGACCAAAAGAAATTTAATCCAAGCTTTCATAGTAGCAGTTAGGATTGGGCCAAAGCTTTATGGTGCCGCCTTTGTATCTTAAAACAAAACCTCTGGCCTTCTCTGCATTATGGTGCTGATCTGTCACCTACTGAAATCAGTGGAAAGGCTACCATTGACTTCAGAGTGAAAGGAATCAGATCCTATCTGGCCATAAAAATGCCGCCACTTTAAATCTTGTTTCCACTGAAGGAATCCTCACAATAGAGTCATGAGGTGTCTAGCCTGTGACCTTTGAACAGCTGCTAGAAGACTCTCAACATAGGCTCAATCTGGAGTCCTGATGCACGCAAAGCTGCTGCTGAAATCAGCTGGGTGTTGAGAATGCGATTTTGATCCTCACCACACCAGTTCACCACAAAAATGTTGTAAATTTTGCTCTCTTCCATTAAGGACCAGGCCTGTTCCATTATTATTATTGATTAAAAACATTCCTTAGAAAAATCACATTGAACAGGCAAATCAGTTAAGCCAGGGGACGCTCAGAGACAAGCGCTGTTCTGCCCTCAGTTCTGTTTTGTTATATCATACTGTGAAAAACTGTGTGGAGCTGAATCAGGGCATTAGCTGATGTGACTGATGCAAGGCAACCAGATACCGGTGACAACATAATGGATCAGCTGCCATGCTGGGCAGCCATCACATTATATTCTGGTAAATGTGTGTCTTACAGTATGTTTGTAGGCAGGCAGGGCTTCTCCATGCCACAGTATTGGGGCACGTTGCTCTCCTGGTGCACAGGAGTGAACACTGGGCAGGGAAATAGCCGGAATCCCTTTTTGGATAGAGCTTTATTTAGCCGCACAAGGGTCCAAGGTATATAAGATCAGGTTTTCATCCACCTCATGAAGGGCCCGATCCAAAGCCTACTTGAGTCAAAGGAAAGACACTGGTTGACGTCAGTGGGCTTGGGATCAGGCCCTAAGCACAGCAAAAATGCTTTTCAAGGGCAGCCCTGTCCTCGCCAAAATATCAGCTTATCTTTTACCTGTTATTTTTGGTCACCTTTTGCCAGAGTTAACCAGAAGCTGAATGTTACTTTCACCCTGTGGCTAGGGAGACAGCCCGGCTGCTGAGGCTTCAAAGCCACTGTGTAATAAGCCAGGTACTACGGGCCTCCTGAACCCCCACTGGGGACCAGTCACTGACTGACAAAAGCAGCATACTTTTGTTTTAAGTGCAATTGACAGACACCACACCCTAAAGTCATGATTGTCTCCGCCTACCTACTAAGTTATTTCAATGACTTGCTGTGCTGTATCAGCACAGGGCAAGGAGGCTGAAATCCCCATTACAGCGCAATAGTTCTGTCACTAGCATTGCTTAGCAAATTCCTTTCAGCCACCCTGAGGGTGCAAAAAGTGAAGTCAGGCTGGTCAGTCATATATGGTCTAGAATGAGAGAGCCAAAGAGCCCTTTACTTTAAGCAAATGTCAGTGGACTAAATATTGTCATTTCACTCCCCTGACGTCATCATTACTGGCAGCCCAATTCCATATATAGCTATAAAAATTAGGCAATTCCTCGCCAGTGACCAGGGCAGGGAGACACTTTTGTCCTCTGAATAGGATTAGATTGTGCAAAACACTGACCCTTCCCTTAGCCAGAACCCATGGAGGTCCCTATGGATACAAACAGACTGACTACAGACAATAATGGCAACAATATATATGCATCAGAGTTGTTATTTTATCACTTGGTCACTCTACCTAAACAAATAAGTGGGTTTAGGTATGGCACGAGATCTGCAAATGATGTATCCTCAATACCCGGACAACAATATAGTCCTGTCTCAGAACATCTGTATCAAACCACATCATCACAGATATAAGAGAAAAAAGTGGAAGAATCATTCCCTTCCATGCCAAGTGTCTTTGGGACACAGATTTACTAGATTCTAAAATCTGATGTCCAGAAACCACAGTGATGTGTGTATTAGAAAGGCCTAGATCAGACTAGATTAGATTAGAGTACATAGATAATATTTCATCGCCATAACCATAATATGTTAGATAAACCTTATGTCAAGATTATTTAACACAATTCCAGAAACCAGATCATACGCCCCCTCCCACTTCAGCCAAACAGGTTTGGAATACCGATAACATCCAATCAATGCATTCATGCCTAGCTACTGTGATGATGGGTGGTAGGCAGTACAAAACCCTAAAATAGATAATCACCTAAAAGATCTTAATTCCTCAAAGGACCTAAGAGTTAGCCTTGGTTCATGCACTCTGATACCATGGTGGTGAGTGTGGTAGGTTACATTAAGCATAGACAGACAGAATATACCCTGAAGAGAAGCTTTGTACAATACAAATGGAGACCATTAAGATAAGGTAAGAAATTCATCTAAGGATATTTATGGTCCCATCATAGATGAGCTTATTTTCTCTAAAGGGTAAGGTACAGAAGTAACTCAGCTGTATATAATGCATCTATATTTAAGATGATTTACTCACTGTCTATCCTTTCTCATGGTTTCAAATAGCTGAGCATAATGTTCTGTGGATTCATCAGGTGCACCTTCACTACCATATAAAATCATGTTGTCATGTCTATTCATTAAAGCCTACATTAATCTCCATGGTATAAATAAAAACTACAGGCTCTCTAGTTACTCTCTTCTTTACCTATACCTTAAAAAACAATGCAGGTGAATTTAGGGTCCAGGACTGTGAGGAACAAATAGAATTATTGACTTAGAATCATAGAATCAGAGAACCATAGAAGATTAGGTTTGGAAGAGAACTCATGAGGTCATCTAGTCCAACCCCCTGCTCAAAGCAGGACCAATCCCAACTAAATCATCCCAAGCCAGGCCTTAAAAACCTCTAAGGATGGAGAGTCCACCATCTCCCTAGGTAACCCGTTCCAGTGCTTCACCACCCTCCTAGTGAAATAGTTTTTCCTAATATCCAACCTAGACTTCTTCCACTGCCACTTGAGATCATTGCTCCTTGTTCTGTCATCTGCCACCATTGAGAACAGCCTAGCTCCATCTTCTTTGCAACCCCCTTTCAGGTAGTTGAAGGCTGCTATCAAATCCCCCCTCACTCTTCTCTTCTGTAGACTAAATAAGCCCAGTTCCTTCAGCCTCTCCTCATAAGTCATGTGACCCAGCCCCCCAATCATTTTCACTGCCCTCTGCTGGACTCTTTCCAATTTGTCCACATCCTTTCTGTAGTGGGGGCCCAAAACTGGACGCAATACTCCAGATGTGGCCTCACCAGTGCCGAACACAGGGGCATAATCACTTCCCTCGATCTGCTGGCAACGCTCCTACAAATACAGCCCAATATGCTGTTAGCCTTCTTGGCAACAAGGGCACACTGTTGACTCATATCCAGCTTCTCATCCACTGTAATCCCCAGGTCCTTTTCTGCAGAAGTGCTGCTTAGCCAGTCAGTCTCCAGCCTGTAGCAGTGCATGGGATTCTTCCGTCCTAAGTGCAGGAATGTGCACATGTCCTTGTTGAACCTCATCAGATTTCTTTTGGCCCAATCCTCCAATTTGTCTAGGTCACTCTGGACCCTATCTCTACCCTCCAGCGTATCTACCTCTCCCCACAGATTAGTATCATCCATGAATTTGCTGAGGGTGCAATCCATCCCATCATCCAGATCATTAATGAAGATGTTGAACAAAACTGGCCTCAGGACCAAACCCTGGCGCTCCGCTTGACTTGAGCTCACACAGCTTATACATCTCAATCCTGACTTGCAGACTCAATGCTATTCATGTTTGGAGCACATATTACCAGCCACTTTTAATTGTTTCAAATTCTGAGGTGTCTTGGTGCCATAACCAAAACCTCACAATCTGGAGTGAGATTAAAACCAGTCTCCATATGTTTAAAGCTAATGTGATAATTCACTGCACCCTCTAGACCCACACCCACGCGAATTGCACCTAACCAAACACAGCTACTGTCTGGCCTAATGAAAACAGCCATGCTGTTTCTAATAAAACATTTCACTTGAGCTTGCACTGCTTCTGTCATGCGGTGGTAGAAACCTCTGGCCACTCTCATGTGTGAAGGATTAGTTTGACCTTTCAAACATTTATTAGTATTCACCAGAGCTACTCTGTTTCACGAGCGTCTAGTACATGCTAATAACTGAAGGACAGATTCTGACAGCCTTACGCACATTGAGTAATACCCTACTCCTCTAACAGACCCGTTGAAATCAATGGGACTACACATGGAATTAGGTACTACTCAATGTCGATATGTGTGCCAGAATCTGGCCCTTGGACTCTATAGCCTGAAACTTGTTCTAGGGTTGTTTATTATGGGCTAGATTGTAGGATCTTTACTCATGCTGCATGAGCACTTACTCACCTGAGTGGATCAACTAAGCCTACCTTCTTAGGAGGGAACATATATTTTCAGGAGGTCTATGAGGAAGCAAATATTTTTAGAGTTGACATATGGAGAAAAAACAGGAATTTAGTTAATTTTTCCACAGCTGCCTGGCTATTTAGTGTTGTTAGATGTTATGAGGTTGCTGTTTCGTTCTGTGGTTTGTTTAGTTCATTCCTAAGTATATGTCATATGTGTCAAGAGTATCAGACAGATGTCTCTTCTTATTGTTATTTTACAAATCTAAAGAATATAAATGAATGGGATGTTTCGTGAGAGTGAGTGCTCACTAAAATTTAGAGTAAGGGTTCAGTGTGGCCCTTTCCCATTGTGATCATGTCTGTAGTGTATCGAAACAGGGTAGTGTGCCTTTAAATAGCTTGTGAGCCCTCTAGCTGCACTCACTGTGTTTCACATGGTAGAAGCTTCCTGAAACTAGTCAGACCAGCAGCGTGTACTTAGCTAGGCTCAGCAGGTTTATGTGTATAGACTAGATGTGGTTATTTAGGACTTAGCTGTGCCTGTGTGGTCTCTTCATATTGTTATTTTTGTGGAAAAAGCAACAGACACAAGAGTGTCCAGGGCCCCATTGTGCTAGGCGCTGAGTAAATATGTAAGAAAATGTGCCCCACAGAGCTTAAAATGTGGTCCAAGACCATACAAAACACATGGGTTTCCAGACACTAGGAGTGAAAGGGGATGGGACGGTGAAGGTAACAGAGATTATCCTTTGTGCTCCTATGCACTAACACTGGGCTTCCCTTGACAGTGTTGAACCAATGATACGTGATTATTTAAATGTTTCTTATCACACCACAACCCTGTGTGCTCTCTGAACATCCCCCCGCCTGGGAAAGGTGTGTGACCCTTGCCTCACTGCCTACTCCCTTGATATTATTTGGTTTGCCTGGTTCTGCCTTTTCTATGCAGACAGTTTCCAAACCCCCTGGCATTATTACTTCCTGTAAACAAATTATCCAAACCACTCCCAACACCCAGAACTGCTTCACCTTGGGGGCCCTGCTCCTGGGGAACGGGGGGCTGGAAGGTCTCTGCAAGATCCAGGGTTGTCCCACGCTCTCTGCTGCAGTCCAGAGGGCACTAGCGAGCCACAGCAGATGTCTGAGAGCAGAGAAGAAAGTCCATTTGTGGTACAGTAAACACTGATGTCCCTGGAGTCTGGGCCTGAGAAGGTGCCACCGGGGCAAGCCCATTCCTCAGTTATCCCCTTTCCCACACCACCCACAACCCCCAGACCCGCCCATGTGGCTGCTGAAATGGCCATTGGAGGCTTGTGCCCTGGAAGTTCTAACCCCACAGAGGGAAGCACTAAGAGATCAAGTGATTGATGGCATCGTTTTGGCAGCAGAGTGGTGCTTTTATGTCCCATCTCCTAGCATATAGGGCTGGATTCTCCATTGGCCTGCTCCCCAGTGCAATCATTTACACCAGTGCAGAGTAAGATTATTATAAGATATTCCTATTCTGATCCAGCAGCATTTTAGGCAATTTTGTACTGGTGTAAATATCTGCGCAAGATGCAGGGCAAGGGAGAATTGGCCCACAGTTTTTACTCTAGCTTGTTTAATGAAGAAACACAGATGATCACTAATGGTTCCTCTCACTGCTTGCAAGTTGCAAACAAATTGAGGACACTGACATGCTGGAATTATGTTAATATTTTGGTAATAAGGTGATAAATGAGATGAATGGAACAATATTTAGACACATACACGCCATAATCCCTGATCTTCACCATCTATGAAACAAACAGGAATGTGATCACAGAAGACTCCCTCTCTAAAAGCAGAGGAGGTCTTTTGAGTAAAGAAAAGGAGGGTGGGGGAGGATTCAAATGGAAGAGCTGTTCTCTGCAGAATTGTCATGATATAATCTCGGAGATATGTGAGGAATGAAAACTTCCAGTCCATGTCTAAATGTGCGGTCTCCATGAATCAGAGAATGCAGAAAAAGGCTGCATTGTGCTCACCAACTAACGGCACTGGATGTTTAAAAAATAATGCAAATTATGCAAAGAATGGTGGGCCTCAGACTTGAAAGTAAACAAAACAACTGGTCCCACTTTTCATGGTACCAAACAACATTCCTCACTGTCAATGAGAGACTGTATGTTGCAGAGAAGGGAAAGAAATAATTTGCAACAATTTGCTAACATTGCTTAGGCTAATTCAAACATTACATTTCACTTCTACTAACGTTTAACTAATTTCTTTGTAGAGTTTTTCACTCTGCAAAGAAGAACTATGTTTATTAGGGCAGGAGGAGAGTTCAAATTCTGCCAGTTACTAAGATTTGTAATTATATTACTAGGATAGGGCCTAGAAGCTCCAGTTGAGATCCAAGCTTTGTTGTGACATAGATTGTACAAACGTACCAGAAGAAATAGTCCCTGCCCTGCGGAGCTTATTATCTAACTTGACAAGACAGACGAAGGATGGGAGGGAAAATGACTTGCCCAAGGTTACATAGCAGATCAGTGGAAGAAAAGGAAATAAATCCCAGGTCTTCTGAGTCCCAATCCACAGCTCAATTACCAACTATCTCAACTAGACCACACAGCTTCTCCAAGTTGTTGCCTTAATTACACCTGTGCAATCCCTCTTAGCTTTCTGGGTGTAATCAAGAGTAGAATTGGCCATAATCCAAGTTTAAATTCTTCAGTGTAATTAGGGTGACAGATAGCAAGTGTGAAAAATCAGGACGGGGGTGGGAAGTAGTAAGTGCCTATATAAGAAAAAAGCTCCAAATATCAGGATTGCCCCTATAAAATCGGGACATCTGGTCACTCTAAGTGCAATGTCTACTACGTGAGTCTAAGGTCACCTGAAGTGACCTCTTCCCATATCCTCTTAGCTTTTCAAATCGCTGTCTAAGCAGATCCTCAGCAGATAGAAGTCAGCATGGCTCCAGTACTTTGATGTAGCTGTTGTGAATTCACCATCTGAGGAACTGGCCTGAGGCTGAAGCTAGGGAGGAGAACTCAAAGACTTCTGTATGTGATTGTGTAATTAAAGGCTGTATCATAATGCATACACACAGGAAACCTTTATGCTGGATTTCTTAACTTTTGAGTGCTTGACTTTGCAGCCTTCTTTTAACATAGTTGTGTGTGTAAATTTTTAAAAAACCTGGCAAAACAGCTATTCCATTTTGGGGCATCATATTCGACATCCACATGGGTCATCAGCAGGGTTGGGACCTCCCCTGCCCTGCCTCTTCCCCCTAGGCCACGCCCCCGCTCAATCCTCTCCTCCCACACTCCTTCACTCACTTTCCAGCTGCCTCTTGACCTAATGGAGTATCTGATAGCAGTAGTAGATTGTCATCTTCTACGGGGATCAGCTCTGGAGGACAGCTTGAATCAGCCATTACAGGGAAAGTCCTTCTGAATCCCCATAGCCCTCAGCTTGAGTATGTTCAGTAACTCTGTGGGGATGATGTATGCACAGTCCAGTCAGCTCTAGGAGCTGTGATGGGGTGGAGCATGCTTAGTGAGGATGGAATCTTCAGAGATTTTAGCCATTAAACTCTAAGAAGTCTCTTCTTGGCATCTGCAAACTGAGATTTTTCAGAGGCTTAGCACATGGCCAGATTTGGGGCGATTTTCAGAGGGATTGCAAAAGGCACATCGGCCATTCCCTGACAAACGTCAAGTCCCTGCTTCCAAAGAACAGGGAGGCTAGAGCTTTTCAAATAGAAGGTCCCTAGAATTTTTTAACATGGGCAAAACAACGTATTTTTCTCTGACTTCATTCTCAGAAACGGCTGAACCATTTTGGCTGTAATTAAAAAAAAGTCAGCCTGAGGTAGACACCTGGTGTGGGAAATTTCAACGCAGACGGTTAAAGTTTGGCAAAGTTATAAGCAACTGAAAACAGGATTTTACAATAGGAAGTGTTGGGCAACCTGCACACTAGGCGGCCCTGCCAGCCCTGCCTATAACAACAGTAGTATTTAGAGGCCTCAGCCATAGTGCTAGGTGCTGTACACAGAAGTAGCGAGAGTGGCAGCGGGGATTGTAGGCCAGATCTCTGGATATAGAATTGCCAACTTTCTAATTGCTGAAAACTGAACACCCTTGCCCTGCCCCCTGCCCCGCCTCTTCCCTTGAGGCCCCGCCCTGCTCACTCCTCTCCTCCCCCCCCGGCCTCACTTCCCCCTCTCCTGGGACTCATCTGCTGCCGGCGGGGCCAGGAGGAGCTGACGCAGAGCCTGCCCCATCAGGACACAGCAGGGTGGAAGTGGGGCCAAGGCTTGGGTGACCAGGTGTCTGATTTTCAGCTGGAACGCCCAGTCAAAAAGGGACCCTGGCAGCTCCGGTCAGCACCGCTGACTGGGCTGTTAACAGTCCGGCTGGCGGTGCTGCGGGTTTAAGGCAGGCTAGTCCCTACCTGTCCTGGCACCGAGCTGTGCCCTGGAAGCAGCCAGCGGGTCCAGCTCCTAGGCAGGGAGATCACAGGGTGCTGCACGCTGCCCCAGCCCCGAGCACCGGCTCTGCACTCCCATTGGACGGGAACCGTGGCCAATGGGAGCTGGGGGGATGATGCCTGTGGGCGAGAGCAGCGCGCGGAGCCTCCTGGTCCCCCCACCTCTGCCTAGGCACTGGACCCGCTGGCCGCTTCCGGGGTGCAGCACAATGCCCCAGGACAGGCAGGGAGCCCGCCTTAGCTCTGCTGCTCCACTGACTGGGAGCCACCTGAGGAAAGCTCGCGCCCCAACCCCAAGCCCCAACCCTGAGGCCCCCCAAGCCTCCTCCTGCACCGCAACCCCTCATCCGTGCTCCACCCCAGAGCCTGCACCACCAGCCAAAGCCCTGACTCCCCACTGCACCCCAACCTCCTGCCCCAGTCCAGAGCCCTCTCCCACACCCTGAACCCCTCATCCACAGCCCCACCCCAGAGCCCGCACCCCCAGTTAGAGTCCTCACCCCCAGCCCAGTGAAAGCGAGTGAGGGGGGGGAGAGCAAGCCACTGAGGGAGGGGGAATGTAGTGAGCAGGGGCGGGGCCTCGGGGAAGGGGAGGGAAAGGGGTCAGGGCCAGGGTGTTAGGTTTTGTGAAATTAGAAAGTTGGCAACTCTAGCCGAGGCATGATGGGACATAACGGGGGTTGGTCCCCGTGGCAAGGGGGCAGAGAGGGGTCAGTCCCCATAGCGAGGGGCCAGGGCCTGGGCAATTGGGGCAGAAGGGGGGCAGGCAGGATTTCCCCTCCTCCCACCCGACAGCACTAACCACTTGGAGCCTGGTGTGGATGCCAGACACTGCTCTGTGTCAGGCATCAGCAGCTGAGCAGAGAGCAGCTCCTCCATGTGGCTCCAGCTGCAGCTGCTGCTCTTCTGGCAGTGGTGGAGACCAGTTACTGTGTCTGACCGGACGCTGCCAGGTTCTCTTTTCAACCGGACACCTGGCAACCCTATTGGATCTAAAACCACAAGCCTCTATTGCTTGAGTTAAAAGAACCAGCTCTGTTAGTACAAAGACCGTAGCGGATACATGTGTGTGAGAAATCTGGAGTCCAGCCACTTTGCGGGGGGTAGAGAGATATTGAATAACCAAGGGTTACATCGAAAGGATCACTAAGAACAGCCTGCACTGAGAAAGACAACATATCATTACACCCTGGCCCAACACCAAGAACGGTGTGCAAGGGAGAACGTGAAAACACCCGGAGCTACTGTCTCCTCAGTTATATTTAGGAACTTCCTGTAGGCAATTCCCATTTTTGTATAAATCCCCACCATGGCAATGGGAGATGAGAACCTGGCTAGGGTGACCAGACAGCAAGTGTGAAAAATCAGGACAGTGGGTGGTCGTGGTGGGGGGTAATAGGAGCCTATATAAGAAAAAGACCCAAAAATCGGGACTGTCCCTATAAAATCAGGACCTCTGGTCACCCTAAACCTGGCAGAGAGCCAAAGCCTGACTGAGAAAGAACATAATTTGCTAATAATGATGCCCCTTAGATGATTCAAGTGTCTTGGGAGAGGCGAAAAGAGAAAATCTTGCCTTGTAAAGAATCCAGATGGTAAAGGCCTGTATATGGGGAAATAAGGGCCTGATCTAAAGCTCATTAACATCAATAGGAAACGTTTCATTAACTTCAATGGGCAGGGCTCCATTTCCAGCTCCCTGTGCATGTGAGAACACCCAGGCACTGGAAGGGATGGCTCTCCTGACTTTAATAAGGTGAAGGCGTGGAGACAGAGGAGTGAACATTATTACCATAAACCAACAGCTCTCCCAGGTATCCATCACAGCATTGTTTGCCAAAAAACATTGCCACTGCCGCTGCTGTTAGCTGCAGGGCAGAAACGTATACCTTGTGGTTTATAATGCAGAAATGGTCTGATCTGCGGGCTGAATTTTCCCAGCTCTGTGGCTGTCAGTAGAGCTTAATTGTTTAGAAAGAGATTAGGCTGTTAGGGGCAAGGATTGATTTATCTTTTGCCTGGGAGATTAAATTGAGCAAGCGCCTCTGACAGAATATCATGCAGATCAACAACATCACACTGTAATGTGGCCTAGATGCACATAATCAGTGCATGCAAATAACCATCTCAACAAGGTGCCTCAACCAGGGCTAGATTTGTCTGCCATGCCCACCACCTTAACCCTAGGCACACTCAGGGTATGGCCTGTATAATTTGTTCCAGGATGTTGGACCCCCTCATTCAAGAACAGGAAGCCCCTCCATTCCCCACCCTGGAGAAAAATGATGCCCCGTCCACTTACCCAACATCTGCCCAGCTGAGCACTCACCCCATCCCACCTGCCTCCTCTCTGGCACTGCCTCCCTACACAATCACCTGCTCTCCATGGCGGGGTCAGCCCCAGAGCTTCATGTGACTGCCTCCCTATGCTACTCCTCCCTATTCCTGTGAGGGCTGGAGGGAGGAGTTCCCAGCACGGGATAGTTGGGCTGTATATGGCTTTTTGTCCTAAGACTCCCATCCTACTTCACCTCCAAGAAGCAAGACTCCCTCTCCTCTTCCCAGGGCAGAGAACCCCACTGCCCCAGTAGCTAACCATTTGCTGTAAGAAATTAGCCAGTTCCCAGGTGTTTACCACCTGGACCACAGCTAGTAACTAAAGGGTTAAAGGGATGAAGCTATCACATGACCTGCATAGCCCCTTTACACAACTAGGAGAGACACAGCTGAAGTATCAATGAGCTTCAACAGCAAACCCGGAGCACAGAGATGTAGAGGGAAATACGGTATATCAGAAAGAACTGGCATTGAGTGGAATGTAAAAACTGAAATGTTTTGTCTATTGCTCCACCTAGTGAAATTTCAGTAGAAAAAGCCATGGGACCACAACGTTAATATTGGACAAACACTGTAGCTTTGGCATAGTCCGCTTTTTTTAACCTAAGTTTTCAAAAGCTAGGCCTGGATTTTGACAGAAATCTTGCTGTTCCTACTAATCTATTGGAGAAAACTGTGTTTGGACAAAAAGTCAGTTATAATTTTGCAAGATGTCTTTGGGCTTGATTCCATCTTTACTTAATCCCATTTACACAGATGCCTCTCCTTGAATTCAATGGAGTTACTCCTGACTTACACAATGTGTTAGATGAGATGAAAATCAGACACAGTAAATAATAATCCTTAGTAATATCTTAGACCACGGATTGGCAACCTTTGGCATGCGGCCCGTCAGGGAAATCTGCTGGTGGGCTGGGCCGGTTTGTTTACCTGCAGTGTCCGCAGGTTCGGCTGATCGCAGCACCCACTTGCCACGGTTTGCCATTCTAGGCCAATGGGGGCTGCGGAAAGCGGCGTGGGCCAAGGGATCTCGCTCCCCCCTCCACATTTCAGATATTGGGTTTTGGGTCAGCAGCTCATTAAGGAGATAAGGGCCAACTGGAAAACTGAGCAAAATTAAGGTTCACAGTCCAAACTGCTCAGCACATGCAATTATTGTATGTCTTTTTCATAAGGGATACTGGATATTCAGGGGCATTGGAGATATCACGGTGATTAGGAACAGTTTATGCCTTACACAGCACATAACACTGTAAGGTTTTGCTATCTCATTGACTAATATTACTGAGAGTTGACCCTGGTAAATTCCCATACGTAATAACGAGAGACCCTAAAAGCCTGCCATTCCAGACTTTGAACTCCAAGGATGACATCATTAGGAGGAACCAGCAAGACTGTCGCTACACTTATGAATACCTTCAGAGGAGAAGCTAAGACAAGACAGTCCCACTGCAAAGTTGTGGCATTACTGGCAGGAGTCCTGATTCCAAGAAGCAAAGGGTTAATTTCTTTTTGCCAAAAGGAAGGAAAAGCCCCTCTCAATAAACTATTCTCTGCTTAAGAAATAGCATTTTTAAAGTCCATTTGACCACAAAATAATGGACATCCAGTTTTAGCTGCTTCCCAAGAAAGATAATAGACCTCTGGGAACAATATAACAGGAGAGTTATGTACTGATTTTCTGCTTATCTGGCAGGAACACTGCAGCATATAACTGTGAGGACAGATAAAACCATCTCAGATGGCCATGATCTTGTGACTAGATTTCATGGAATAAAATTGCTTTTCAATAGGAAGCTTAAGATAATAGGCCAATGTGATAGAAAGGAATTTCACTAAATGATTTGGGAGGAAAATAGCTGCAGCTGAGATCAGGACAGAGAGCATCATTAAGGGGGTGCTTTTCAAACGTGGATACAGCCTGGATTGTATATGACACATCTATCATGGACTGACAGTGCTGGGGGCACGGTCATGCTGCAAACCACAGACTTCCCTGCAGGGGCGGCTCTACAGTTTTGGCCGCCCCAAGCAGTCATGCGCGGGAGGCGCCCCGGAGCCGCGGGAGCAGCGGACCTCCCGCGGGCATGACTGCAGAGGGTCAGCTGGTCCCGCGTGGCCCGGCTGGACTGCCGACGGTTCGCGGATCCCGCGGCTCCGCTTGAGCTGCCGCAGTCATGCCTGCGGGAGGTCCAGCCGAGCCGCGGGACGCGCGCCCCCTCCGCAGTCATGCCTGCGGCAGGTCCGGTCGTCCCGGGGCTCCGGTGGACCTCCCGCAGGCATGACTAGGCCGCCCTAGGCACCAGCTTGTTTTGCTGGTGCCTAGAGCCGCCCCTCCTTCCCTGGCGTTTGAGCCATTACGTCCCTGTTCTACATGACCCCAACAGCCACTAATGAAGGGAACTGGTCTGGAAATTGCACCATCTGTTTGCTGAGGAGACTATGTAAGTGTTTGAGAATGTACCTTAGAAGACCATTGCTCCACCTCGTCTGCTATCCTGCCCCCAAGAGTGCCCCAAATTGGATGGTTCAGAGGAAGGTGATGCCAACTCCTCTCCTCGTTGCACCTATCCAGCGGTGCAATGGTGAAAGCGGGGGAAGGGGAATCAGGACAGTGTTAAACTTGCTTCTAACCTCTGCAACTTAACCCCTTAAAGCCTGGAGACTTGAAGACGGAAGCAGCATGGTAATGGACTGAGCAAAAGGTGCTCAAATAGTACAGTGTAGGAACTCAAAGAACAGAACGGAGCAGAACAGATGGGGAGACTGGACATCCATCCTTTCCTTTGCTCTGCCACTGACCTACTGCAAACCCTTTGGCAAGTTACTTAGGGACAAATCCATCTCCCTAATGTGCAGCCCTAGAAGCTGGTGTTGGGAAGCCAAAGTAGCGAAAAGCAAGAAAACCTCCCCTCCAGGTCAGAGACTGGCTGCAGCAGCATCTAGCCTGCTTGCTCTGCTGAGTGGAGAGTGAGAGGATCCACACAGTATTTGAAGCATATGCTGTACACTTGGCATGGTAACCCCAAATCTTGCCCTCTCTCCATGCAGTGGTATGTGCCAGAAGGCCCCTTCACACCCAAGGGGGCAGGGATAGGATTTGTCCCTGATCCTCTCTGCAATCTATAAAATAGGCATGAATAACATTCACTTACCTGGCAGAGGTGGGGTGGGGAACAGCTCGAGTTTGTGCTTCCACGGGGTTATCATTGTGGTTCAGCATTAGAAGCTGAACTTTGCTTTAACTCTTCCTGTGCGGCAGACTCAGCATGTGGTCAAGCATGTCTCATCACCGGGGCGGCTCCAGGCCCCAGCACGCCAAGCACGTGCTTGGGGCGGCATGCCGCGGGGGGCGCTCTGCCAGTCGCCGGGAGGGCACCAGGCAGGGTTCCTTCGGCGGCATGCCTGTGGAGGGTCCGCTGGTCCCGCAGCTTCGGTAGACCTAATGTCTAGAGCCGCCCCTGCTCATCATGTCTGGAGGCTGGATTGTCACATCACAACACATTGGCACATCCCTTGGTCTGGATCGATGACTCCTGCAGAATGAGCCACCAGACCCATCACCCAACCTGGCAGATCCCCAGGGAGATCAACGGGAGGCCAATGGTAGCTGAATGGAGGCTCTGCACATCTGAAGACTGCAGGAGGACTTTAGGAAAGTGGCATATAATGACTTGTGTTGAAATTTGGCCAGGGCACAAGTATTGATAACCCTACCCTTGCAAAAAGGGCCATAGGATCTTTAACAATTCTTAGTGGTCTTTGCCTGGGTTCTTCATCTTCATCTGAGGTGATGGCACTCCATTTGGACCTGCATTTCAGGGAACTGCCCCAGGTCATAGGCCTTGGAAAATGGGGTTTCAGGAAATGTTTTCTGCTGGCTGTCAGGAGATGATGTGTAAACCCCCTGGAGTCTGCCCAGTCTCTGCTCCTTTCCCCAGCATGAATCCTTAGACACACAGGGTACGTCTACACTACGGGATTATTCCGAATTTACATAAACCGGTTTAA
Organism: Mauremys reevesii; assembly: GCF_016161935.1. Classification (NCBI taxonomy): domain Eukaryota; kingdom Metazoa; phylum Chordata; order Testudines; family Geoemydidae; genus Mauremys; species Mauremys reevesii. Next base: position 92,679,843 of record NC_052630.1, read on the forward strand.
CAAAACAGATTGTATAAAATCGAGTGTGGCCGCGCACACTCAACACATTAAATCGGTGGTGTGCGTCCACAGTCCGAGGCTAGCGTCGATTTCTGGAGCATTGCACTGTGGGTAGCTATTCCGTAGCTATCCCATAGTTCCCGCAGCCTCCCCCGCCCCTTTGAATTTCCGGGTTGAGATCCCAGTGCCTGATGCGGCAAAAATCATTGTCGCGGGTGGTTCTGGGTAAATGTCGTCAGTCACTCCTTCCGCTGGGAAAGCAACGGCAGACAAGCATTTCATGCCTTTTTTCCCTGGATTGCCCTGGAAGATGCCATAGCATGGCAATCATGGAGCCTGTTTCGCCTTTTGTGACTGTCACCGTATGTGTACTAGATGCCGCTCACAGAGGCGATTCAGCAGCGCTACACAGCAGCATGCTTTTGCTTTTGCATGATAGCAGAGATGGTTATCAGCCATATTGTACCATCTACCATACCATAAATTGGTAATAAGATGATCGTGGCTACCAGTCCTTTTGCACTGTGCCATTTGCTGCTGTCATAAGTGCTCCTGGCTGCTCTTAGCCAGGGGTGCAAAAGCCAAAATTGGGAATGACTCCCTGAGTCAATCCCTCCTTTTTGGTATCTAAAAATAGAGTCAGTCCTGCCTAGAATATGGGCAAGTGTACTAGAGAACCACTGTATCATAGAACCAAAGAGCACAGCTGCTCTGTGTCAGATCCTGCAGAAATTATGAGCTGTATGCTATTCACAGGGGGTGCTCCTGCAACAACCCCACCTGTTGATTCCGTTCTTCCCTCAGCCTTCCTGGGCTACCGTAGCATTGTCCCCCCACTTGTGTGATGAAGTAATAAAGAATGCAGGAATAAGACACGGTGACTTGTTAGTGAGATATGAGTGGAAGGCAGCCTCCAGCTGCTATGATAGCCCAGACAGGACAGTAAGGAGTGTGTAGGAGAGGAGCCCAGCATCCCTCTGCTAGTTCAGGGGCAATTTAATCTTTTCTTTACACATGAAGGGTGGGGGCTGATGGAGCTCAGCCCCTTCTTGCTATGATGATGATGGTTATCAGCCATATTGTACCATCTACCAGGAAAAATTAGGGCCAGGCACCCTTGATTGACCTTACTGATGCTAGTTAGCATGGTTACCAGTCCTTTTGCACTGCCCCATGTGCCAATAGGCTGATGATGAGAACAGATACGAGTCATTTTGTACCATCAGCCATCCATAGCGTGCGGGGAGCAAGGATGTTGGTGTTGAGTGCTGCACCATCGCGTCTATCTGCAGCATTCAGTAAAGATAGGGTGACATGTAAAAGAGTCAAGAGAGGATTGTTTTCCCTTTCACTTCTGGGGGTGGGTGGGGGTGTGCGTAAATTGCCTAGCTATGCCCTGACCCACCGCGGACACTGTTTTTGACCCTAGAAGCATTTGGAGCTCAGCCAAGAATGCAAATACTTTTCAGAGACTGCAGGAACTGTGGGATAGCTTGAGTCCTCCAGACCATGAGCGTCCATTTGATTCTTTGGCTTTCCATTACGCTTGTCACGCAGCAGTGCGCTGAGCCCCTGCTATGGCGTCTGTCTGGAGATTTTAAAAAAATGATTTTGAATTTCGTCTTCTGTACCGGAGCGCTGATAGAACAGATTTGCCTGCCCTTACAGCGATCACGTCCGCATGGTCCATGCGGGAGCTCTTTCTTTATTTTGATTTTTAACTGCATCGCCACCCGTTCTGATCGGAGCTCCACGCTGGGCAAACAGGAAATATTCAAAACTTCGCAGGGCTTTTCCTGTCTACCTGGCCACTGCATCCGAGTTCAGATTGCTGTCCAGAGCGGTCAGTGGTGCACTGTGGGATACCGCCCGGAGGCCAATACCGTCGATCAGCGGGTGAGGTAGGGGGCTCTGGGTTGGGGGGGGAGGGAGGGGGTGAGGGCTCCCACCATCTGGAGGTGCGGGCGCTAGAGTGGGGCTGGGGATATGGTCTCTGGGCTGGGGTGCAGCCAAGGATGAGGGGTTCGGGGTGCAGGAGGAGGCTCCAGGCTGAGGGATTCAGAGTGCAGGAGGGGACTGCGGGTTGAGGCAGGGGGTTGGGGTGTGGGAAAGGATGAGGGCGCTGGGCTGGGGGTGCAGACTCTGGGGTGGGGCCAGGGATGAGGAGTTTGGGGCAGGGGCTTACCCCGGGCGGCTCCCGGTCAGTGGGGCTAAGGCAGGCTCCCTGCCTGTCCTGGCTGTGTGTGCTGCTCTCGCCCACAGGCTCCCCTCCCCCAGCTCCCATTGGCCATGGTTCCCAGCCAATGGGAGTGCGGAGCCAGTGCTTGGGGCAGGGGCAGCGCACAGAGCCCCATGGTCCCCCGCCTAGGAGCTGGACCTGCTGGCTACTTCCAGGGTGCAGCCTGGTGCCAGGACAGGTAGGGACTAGCCTGTCTTAAACCCACAGCACCGCCAACTGGCCTGTTAACGGCCTGGTCAAAAACTGGACACATAGCAACCTTACTCAGTGGATGTGAGAAGAGAACCACAGGACTGCCAACCTCCAGCGATTCAAAATCACGAGGTAAAAGAAAAAGGTTGTATTGGGAAGGGGGAGGGGGAAATGTCTGTCTTTTGACCTCCCTCTAGTCAGTGTGTGGGTGGGAGGGAGGAACATCAGTGCTGTTCACTCTCCCAAATTATCCCCCCATCTCACCTCTGCTTCTCCTGGGTGGAGCAGCTCCAGGGCTTTTCACCTTCCCAGGCTGAGCTGCAGGCAGGGACGTGAGAGGGTCAGAGACCTCTGTCCCCCTTACTCATAGAAGAGGAGGAGTGAGATCCATCCTGAGCAGCTGGGCTTTTCAGCTCCCCGCTCCCCTCCTGTGAGAATGGCTTCAGGTTTCTTGGGGCAAAAGCAGGTAGGAAGGGAAGGAAGAGAGGTAGAGAGTGAGCTCTGCCAGCTGCAGCACGGATTGGTTATTCTGTCTCAGGAGGCAGGCAAGGGGGGCAGACAGCCAACCTAGGGTGACAGCAAATGTGAAAAATTGGGATGGGGGGTAATAGGAGCCTATATAAGAAAAAAGACCCAAAAATCGGAACTGTCCCTATAAAATCAGGATATCTGGTCACCCTGAGCCAACCAGAGGGCTCAAATTCTCTAAGGGCTGGCACTCTTGGCGTTATTTAGAGACTGGCTCCAGCCCCTGCCCAAATCCCTTCCCTGACTCCTGCAAAAATCAGGAGCGTTGGCCATATGGGATCCAGGTTCCCACATCACTGTGGTGGCTGTTTAAGCTACACATGCTCCAGGCAGCCACAGGAATCATGTCAGATCTGACAGTTCAGCTACATGAGCGTTTGCTTTTCCCTCTCGTGTATCAGTGTTGCCAGAAACCTCATTCCACAACCATCATGGCAAAGATCATGGTCAGACGTGGGTCCTCACTAGGCCACAGGCCAAAACCCATAAATATTCATTCAGAATGTGCATTGCCTTTTGTATGTATGCTCACTGTTGCTATGGTAGGCGCCATCAGATGGTGCTGTTACAGTCTTACAAACTCCTTTTCCTGTGTGAGCAGTGTTCATGCTGAGTGAAAGCTGCATTGTTGCTTTGTGATAAAATATATATATATATATAAAATACAAAAAAAATGTTGTAAGAGGAGCTGTTGCAAGCAGTGGGAGTTTTCTCTCTGCCGTAATCTCTCTAACTATAGTTAATTCTCAGGGCAGAGTTGTTCCTAGGTGTTTGGGATCAGAGGCAGTAGTAGCCCATCAGGGATCCTAAGCAGGAATATTTTTAGGGGTTCCCTTTGCTCCTCACCCAACCTTTAAAAATACTAATTGCATTACTGCCACAAAACAAAAAATATGCCAATGCAACACACACTAATACATGGGTTAAAAAGTCCATGTTAAATAAAATGAACAGCATTTTGCAGGTAATACTAACTCTTGAGCTGCTTGGAATCCTAAGCAATTGTTTAGTCTGCTCCGTGCCATCACTGTTTGGGAGGACATTTTAGAAAGAGCTAAACATCATTTAGCTGTGATGTTTGTGAACATTTTTGTTCACAGATTGTAAATAACTGAGTTACAGTAAGAAAATACCCAGACTCCATGTCATTGATTCTTTCACCCGGAAACCAACCCATGATCTGCTCTCACTGGCCAGAGGGGTGACTTTATGTTTTGTGATTTCTAACATTTATTGCCTTTATTAAAGGCTCTTATGTTATATAGTTCAAGCTAGCACCCTCCAAGGAGGATTTCCCACAATGTCAGAAGAAAGTTTGGGCTTCACGCTGTCATGCTATCATTTATTTCCAATACACACCCTTTCAGACAGTACATCTCAAACTGCAGTGAAGGAAATCCAAGATACCAAGAGACAGTTTTGCAGGATTGGAAGGATGACTCATTTACAGAGCAAATAAAATAATTAATTTCCTTTTGGAACCCCGGGCGGGGGGCAGAGGGGAAATCATAAGACTTTATGAGAATGATCTTCTCCAGCTCCACCCTGTGGAAGTTTGCTGCGGAGACTATGTAAGTGACCGCAGCTCTGGTAAGAAATACGGTTTCTGTGTAAAGTGTGAACTCTGTTCTGTGTATGTATTTTATTCTACCTAATGCACCTCTAGATGAGTTGCATTGGTTTACACACACATTTTTATTGGTGCAACTATTTTGGAGCGGTGGGTGATTTTTTTTAACCAATATATTTATGCCAGTAAAACCCTGCATGTGGAGGAAATTGTATCAATAATAAATGTGCCTCCCTGCATGGGAATAAACTAAACTGATATTAAGCACTTTTATAGTGGTACACTAGGGCTCATAGGGTACGTCTACACTACCTGCCGGATTGGCGGGTAGCGATCGATCTATCGGGGATCGATTTATGGCGTGTTGTGTAGGCACCATAAATTGATCCCCAATCGCTCTCTCGTTGACTGCTGAACTCCAGCTCGGCGAGAGGCGGAAGCAAAGTCAATGGGGGAGCAGCGGCTGTCGATCCTGCGCCATGAGGACGCAAAGTAAGTGATTCTAAGTCGATCTAAGATACGTCGACTTCAGCTACACTATTCTCGTAGCTGAAGTTGCGTATCCAGATTGACACCCCCGCCCCCCAGTGTAGACCAGGCCATAATGCTGCAGCTATTTAGATTGTAAGTTTTTGGAGGCACAGACCGTCTTTTTGTTCTGTGTTTGCACAATGCCTAGGACAAAGGGGTCCTTGTCCATAACTGGGGCTCCTAGGCATTATCATACAAAGAGCTAATAATATTCCAGTATTATATTATATTAGAATTATATATAGAACTTGTGTCTTTAGACAAGGTCTAAGACAGTGAAAAAGATCCTTGTTCCTTTTAAGCTTAGAGCATTACAGTACAGTGAAAAGGTCTTATTTGTCTTTCTCTTAAAAGGATCTGGATATCACAGGATTGTCCGTAATATCAGAGAACAAAATATTCATAACTGAGAAGGAAAACAATGACTAAGACTGTGTTTTAAATCAAGTATACATGCAGCTAAATTATGGATACAAAGTGTGAAACTGTGGAGAAAGATGATAATGGAATTATGCACCAATGCTCAGTTTTACACATGTGTAATGTTAAATTAATTCATTCCAGTCCTTTCAGGCGAAGGTATAACAACTGCTCCATCTCAGCATAATCATATTACCTCAATAGGCTCTATATGTGACACTTCCATGGTGGTAATCACCATTTGATTAATTACGAGGTATTTAGTGGCATTACAGCTCTTCCTCAAGTAGAGGTATAATCTGACACAATCCTTTTATTATTCCCAGTTAACCTAGTGTCTGGAAGTAGACTTTAAACTAGTGTCACGAGTGTGTGGTTGCAAGAACATCATTTTATACTGAGCTGTAGGGTCACAGAGGCATTGACAACTACAAAGGGGATAGAGCCCAAGATCTTTTGCTCCTTCAGGGCCTGGCAAGCAAACAGCTAAAGCTGCCCTGGATTGGAGGAAGTGGAAATATAAGGGAGAATCCTAGAATACAGAGCCAGTCTCTTGCCCTTTTCTTTGTGGTGATAGTCTAGAAAGTATAAATAGAATTACTGACTGCCACTGATCGAGCCACACAGATCACAGATTATTTACCTTTCCTCCTACAACTCCTCTGGCTGCCTGGGGAAGCTATAGAGGGAACTGTGAATAAATCATGACCTTTATGAAAATAAAACCCATGACAAATGAGGATCTTCAATCCATAGCCAGGGGTCTTTTGGAGAAGACCTCGGATTGGTTTGGGGCTGTGCGGAGCAGTACTACCAAGAGCTTTTGCAAAATTCCTGCAACCAGACTTCCTACAGCCACACTTGCTCTTCTGCTGAGCCCTTTGCTCTTCTTTGACCCCTGACATATCCTGCCGCAATGGCCACCCTGATTTTCCATTCACACTTCCCTCCCTCCCAACTCACTACTCTGGATCCCAGTATTCCCAACCTGATTGCTTTGTTGGTGCTTCCCTGCTTAAAACTAATTGGTTAATTAACACCCTAGAATAGTTTGCATCAGAGGAATTAGTGTTTTAAAGGAGTATGGATGTACCCAAGATCGCTTGCTCCCAACATTTCACTCCAAAAGCAATCTGATTGGCTGGGAGGAATGGACTCAGCTGCCTGTCAAAACATTCTCTGATCAGTCCCATAGCTATAGACATTCATACCCCTACTGGAAAGTAAGTGAGGCTCATTACTGTCAATAGCAAAACATTACACCCTGGGATAAAACTTTCTGTAATATGGACTTGAAGCAAAATTCTTTAAAAGCACAAAAAAAAAAATATGCACAACTTCTTAGTAACTGAACTTTATTTAGAATCTTTGGAAATAAAACATCTTATTTTACTGATATACATAAACATACTATCAGTAAGTTTCATTTTTTTCCCCCTGCACAGACATAGATAACAATTTTAACAAACCAGAACACTTCGACCCAGACAAGCATAATTGAAATTTAATTCTAGAATTGGTCCTTTAAATACTGTACTTGCCTTCCCCACATGTTCACTGGTTTGTCAAGTAGTTGCAATGCAATTTTTGGCAGTAACATACTCAGCACACAGAAAAAGTGCAAGTTACAAGAAGCAGTAATATTATCTCAAATCTGAACAATGAGAAGTGCAAAATCTCAGTCCATAAATTCTATATTTTTATATCAACCATATGTGCATAAGAGATGACAAATGGCCATGTAAAATTTAATAGAATAATGTTGCAATATTATGCATGTAATGGTTATTTGATCAGAATAGTCATTAGATTTTGGTCATAACCTTGCAACACTGTTTTATCAAGGTGCATCTAAAAGGTTTATCTAGGTGCATTTAGCTTTTGCATACTTGGATGTTCTGGAAACCAAAGGTGGGTAGTTAAAAGTTCTTCAATTCGGTACCTCTGGACGTTTGATGTGCATCTATAAACAAGATTCCACTAACACTTCAGATTAATAAATCAACCAGCACAATGGAAATGAAATCCATTTTAAAACATAAGTCTCTTTCAGGCACTATTTATGGAATACCCATAAAATATTCCAACAAGTTAATGCACTTTGTGATTTGTTATATTTAGAGATAATTTTTAAATGAGATAAGGAAAACAACATTCTTAATGAGAGGGCATCACTTCTTACTACTTACTACTCTAGTAAGTAGTATGCTTACTACTTTATCCCTTTTAACCTCACTTCAATATACTTTTCTTTATACAGTCAGAATAATATCACATTTTAGCTAAAACATACTGAAGAACAGTAATTATAGGATTTTGAAAGAAAGCCTGGTTTCATTTACCGATAGGAAGGTCTCACACACAACTGATAATTAAATCAGCTGCCGATTTCAATACTTGTCCTTTTTTGTATTCACTTTTCCTTGCTGTATCATCATCATCATCAAAAATGAGCCCTCTTAGCCCTACATCATACTGAGGTGCTTTCTGCATGCCACCAGTCTCCACAAAGTTAGAAAGATTAAACTGCACAGACTTGCATTACCACTTATTTGCTTTACAAGTTCACTTGCTAAATCTCTTAGTGGCATTGCACAAAACTAGGTTCTGGCAATCTGAAGCACAGGATACTGGATGAGTGGTAGTTTCTGATAAGTAAAGGTCCCTTTCCCACACCAGCTGACACCATGCAGACTTTTGGAAACTTGCAAAATGGTTCAATCTGCCTTCATTTAGCCCTCAGCGCCAGTGGGAATCACAACTTACTAGCTTTCACATTAGCTGAATTACAGTACCACATTCTGGAGGCAAACTCTGGCCTTCTTAGAAGTCTAACTGTGGACACTAGTACTGCAATTCAGCACAATTACAAATGCATGTACTGAGCATCTTGGTCATTTCAGAACATTTCTTTTTCTGTAAAAAATTAATTAGAACTGAATAAGACATGTTGCTCATGCCGCATCAAGATCTTAAAAGACTGTCAGGGAGATTTTGAAAGACCTGAAAAAACAGGCCCCTCCCCAGTTTTTTTTTTTTTTAAATGTTAAAGGCTGCAAATTGACCCATCACAATAATAATCACTAACTGGCCTGGACCTATCCAGAGAGATAAATATGAAAAGTTAGCATTGACTGTCAAACTTCCTGTGCAGAGCACAAACACTTTCCCAGAGGAGAATCGGATATTTCGTCATTTGGAACAGTGGTAATTTAATTACATTATTAATGTTTTTTGGCATACTTGAAAGGACAGTTAGCATAAGTAAATAATGAGTGAGATGACAAGTCACTTAGCATTTATTTCTCCTCATCAGATGAGATCAGATGATGATCTAAATTCTCTCTTGTGTGTGCGCGTTAATTCCAGTTTCAGCAACTGTAACAGGGATTTCTCATTGGTAGGGATAAACTGATGTTTAACTAAAGTAAAACACATACAGTTCATTAAAGTTTTCTAAGTTAACCTTGTTGAGAGGAAACAGAAGCCACAAGATATTAAAGTAGAAAAATCACTGACCAATAAGCTTCATTTATAAGACTAAATGAAACCATAGATGTACGCTAGCCATACAGGCAATAGGATTAGAATATACTAATCTTATCTGGAATTTGTTTTTCATCTCACTCAGGACTGTACATTATTATAGCAGCTCTACGATGTTTTAAAATAATTGCATTCATCTCCACATGTGCAATGAGATTCATGATAACACTGTTAATGTTACAGATCCTTTCTGGCATTTCAGAATAGCTACAGCTTGCTCATGAGTAACACCTTCCAAAGCTTCTCCATTAACTGCTAAAATCTGATCGCCGCGCTTCAATCTGCCATCATCCGCAGCTGCTCCCTGCAAACAACAAAAATGACCAAACAATTTGATGTGACTAACTTCTAAATTACTTTAAAAAAAATACAGCATGACACTGCTCAACAACATTAATTCTCTTTGTTACCAATTTTAAACCTCAACTCTTTCCTGCAGCCATGACTCAGTATCGTGCTGGCAAATGCTGATGGTATTTGATAGCGGCTTGATGCATGTGGATGGGTGGACATGGGGGATTTGCTGTCCTGTTTGTGTCCTTTTCTGGGACATCTGTTCCTCCTTAAGGAAGGGGTCAAGTCTTTGAAGCAGAAGGAGGGCTGTACTTCCTTTCTTCCTTAGTCTGATGGCTAGAGCCATTGCAATCCTCAGTGGAGGAATCTGGCTGGGAGCTCCTGAACCCCTTCTCCCTTAATGGGGCAGAGTCCTTTGAAGGACAGTGGGACTTTTCTAGGACTTTCTATCTTGTCATGGCTCTCTGCAGGGAGACCCTTCCCACTCAGCACTTCTGAGTCTGAGCCATCCCTTAGGTGGAAGGGTTTAGCAATGCATGGCTGATCTGGAGGATGGTCCCTCCTGGCCCAGGTTTCTTTTCTGGGACAAGGAGGTGGGGCACTGGATGAGGAACCGAGGGCCTTATGTGTGCTGTTAGGGCAGCTGCACAGGGTGGGCACCACAGGGCTTCTGTTTTGCCTCAGAGGCCTGCTCTCCTCCAGCAGCAGCCTTCTAGGGTGAGTGTTCTTTGCCTGCTGGAGAGAGAAACAGCTGAAAGCTGAGAGGTGGCTTGACTCTCATATGAGTGGGAAACGACACCCTCAAAGTTACAGATCCCAATTCTCATTTACACAATGGCCCCGTTAGACACACTCACTTTAAAGCCCCTTTACACTGCCAATAGTAGTCTAGCAGGACCACCATGCAAATGAAAGCCAGGCCTTTACCGTTCTGTGTTCATCTGCTTATTGGGAAGAATCCTAACCCAAGCATCTGAACTGGTACAGAAGATCAAAGAGAAAAGTATTTATAGAAACCTGGAAGCTTTTAGTTTTATTTATTTATTTTTTGCTCAGTGCCAAGGGTGGACTTTATTTTCCCTCAAAAAAAAAAAAATGTAGGTAAAGTTACATAAAACAGAGCAAAACAGTGGGGATGTTCCACTAAAACTACTAAATGTATTGCTGAAGGCATAAGGTTCCCAATGACATAAAAGGCAGGAGGCATTATTATTATTAATAATCATTTGTGTTATTGTGCAGTAGTGATGTCACATCAAGGTTCGTGAATGCATTGATGGCTTTAGGTCAGGAAAATGACACTAAACTCCTGGCCTTGTGCCCAAAGCTTATAAAGGCAGTCTGCTCTCCATCTGGGCTGCATCTGATGGGCCTTGGAGTCAGTATAAAGCAAACCAGTGATTAGAAACATGCCTAGAGAGTCTACGCAAGAGGTTATTTGAAGGTAAAGACAAACAGGCATTCTGAAACGTAAGTACTAGTCCCACAGTCTTTTCTTCTATTGAAGTTTGTGGATTCACTGAAGAGAAAAATCAATTCTAAGTGCCCTGAACACTCTACAAAACCGCTGGCCTGAGATGTTTGTGGAACCCTCCAGATATTTATGCAGCCTTACATCGGTCCCCTACCATTTTCTCTGTTTGGTCTATTTCACTGAGACTGTACTGTAAAAGTGACTTTATGCTAACACATCTTTCTGTTAAGTGCTCCTAATTCAACAGGGCTAGAATTCAGCTGAGCCAGAATTCCAGATCTTGACATCAGTGAGTGATGGGGAAATTAGGGTGCGGATCTGCACTTCATGACTAGTCCCTATTTTTACAACGGGCCAAACCAAGATCTTGGATTCATGCATGCCATATCTTTAGGGAAGTTTGATGCCCGATGCAAATTCTGTGGCTTGGTCCACGTTAACACAGGACCTTAGCTGCAAGAAAGCAAGATTGTCAGGCTGCAGGCAGGAATCCTCCTCTTGAACGAGAGCTGAGCACAGCAGGTAAAACCCCCACCGCCCCTTTCAAAGCTTTTGAAACTACAACTTTGAAAGTTAAAAAAGGAGAGACAGGGGAGGCTGTGGTGGTGCTGAGCACTTCCCAAGTTGGAAACAGGTAAGTTAAAAATTAAGAAAGCCGTAAGGCCTGATTCCCCATCGCCCTGCCCCTTGTGAAGTCATCTACACCAGTGCAAAGTGTGAAACACTACTGTTGTGATATGGTAGCATTTTATACCTAGATTTCACTAGTGTAAGTGACCTCACAACACACAGGGCAATGGAGAATCAGGCTGATAGCATCTTCTCCTTTCACAGAGTCTTTTCTCATCCACGTTGGCCGCAACGTGGACGTGAAGGAGCGTCTGACCACAGAGACCTAAGTTTTACTTCTGGCTTTGCAACTAACTTTGTGACCTTAGCAAGACATTTACCTCCCTGCAACTGTTTCCCAAATGTAAAACGCTACTTATACACTTGTGCACAGCATAGGCGCCGACTCCGACGCACCCACAGAGAAAAATTGGTGGGTGCTCTGCACCAACTGGCAGCTCCCCACCCTACACCCCGCCCCAGCTCACCTCCGCCTCTTCCCCTGCTTCTCCTCCCAGCGCTTGCCGCCATGAACAGCTGTTTTGCAGTAACAAGCTGTGGGAGGGAGGGGGGAGGAGCAGGAACGTGGCGTGCTCAGGGGAGGAGGCGGGGGCGGGGATTTGGGGAAGGAGTCCAATAGGGGCAAGGAGGGGGTGGAGTTGTGGCAGGGACTTTGAGGAAGGGGTTGGAATGGGGGTGGGGCAGGGGCGGGACGGGGCAGGGAAGGGGTGGAGTTGGGGCGGGGCCGGGGATGAGGGGGTGCAAGCACCCACCGGTGCCAGGAAAAGTTGGTGCCTATGGTGCACAGCACTTTGAGACCTACAGATAAATAAAGCCTTATACAGATTATTTTAAAGACATTTCCCAAATACACAGAGTAACATGTATTTGCTCAGATAAGGTCTCTCTTTCCACATGTCAGTATAATAAAATAGCAGCTTTTCCCTCATCCTTGCTAGCTGATAGTGAGCTTTGGGTCCCAGCAGTGATGATCAAATCACACATACCCAGACAATGAGTTTTGGACACAATTCTTTTGCATTAGACTTGTTATCTGTTCCTAATTTTAGGGGTTTTAAAAGATACATGCAAAAAGGAAAAAAAGATACCTTGGCAAATATAGTCTTGACATAAATGGGCAGATCTCCATGGGGACTTCCATATCCCCCTACAATACTAAAACCCAGGCCATCAGCACCTTTCTCCAAAGCAATAATCTTAGGCTGAGGAGCCCTGAAAAAACAATGAATACCACTTAGAAGAACAATATATATCCTGTGAGGGTCTTTCTGTAGAAGGAACACTTTCAAATAGATTCAGACTTTCAAATCGATTCAACTAGATACACCCATTTTCCTTTTAAGATATTTTTCATAATTTCACAAACCATGGCTCTGATCCCACGCTGGAATGCACTAGCATGGACCCGTGAACCCAAGCAGAGTCCCATTGACTTCACTTTGTATAGACTTCCTTTAATAGGACTCAAAAAGAGCACATTATTCCCCAATAGCAGACTGTGATTCAAGAGTAAGGCCCACACAATTGCTATGTGTTTTTAAATAAGATTTGCTCCCTGACAGTCCATCTTCTGCCCCAGTTTAGGAGAAGTGAATTTGCAACATAATTTCATAGCAACACAACATCATCACCTGACTTCAGAGGCAATGTTGTTTAGTGGACAGAACATAAAACTGGAAGTCAGGAACTCCTGAGTGCTAATTTCAGCTCAATCGCAGCTTTATAGCATGGACCAAACGTCACATAGGCCCCAGTTTTGAAAGTTTCTCTGTGCAGGTTCAGAAGTCCACCAACCTGGAGTAACATGCAGTACTGGGCCCATAATCATTCATATCTCAGTTTCCCCATATGAAAAATGGGGTATTCGTCTCTATCTCACCAGTGTTTTGAAGCATTACTAGTTCATGAGCACAAGGTAATTTACAGACGTAACACACTCTGTAAACAGTGGAGCTGAATAAAGAGTTTACAATGAAAAAATTATTTGACGGATTTAGTTTTTCCGCTTGCTTAATATTTGTGAGCAGGAAGCCAGTTTCTTAGATTGATTCACGGTTTGGAAAAATATTCCATTTTTTTTCTGTATCTGACTTTAAAAAAAAAACTTTAGCAAAATATCAAATACTCTCAGTCCATAATCTGAGTTGGTCAAATCAATCTGATTTGTGCTCTTTGACTGGAGAAATGCACAAGCACTCAATGCAAATATTAGCACATGCAAGCTTAAAATAGTTCCCACAACTTCTTAACTTCAAATGAAAACTACCTTTTTTCAAATATCTGTGAGAGTTCAAATTGGCTGGATGTACATTCATGGAAAGAGAACACAAGAGAGGCATGGACAGATCTCATTCATGCAACAATTTGAGATAATATTTGTGATTTTTTTGTTTTTCCACAGCGCTAAGCATTATTATTATTGACAAAAGGAACAATACAATGAAAAAGCTAGTGGAAGACAGAATCCCTTTAATATAAATGAATATCTTCAAGCTCAGCAAAATACATGCACTTTTGGAACATTTATATTAATCCCCCTCCCCCCCTTTTTGGAAAACCTCTTCTTGTTTAATCCCCGAGATGATGAATTATTTTGAATTGAAGTTGTCATAACTCATTTCAAAGAGGAAGCTGTGAAACAGGAGCAGAACCATCATGACAACACATCAACTGGAAAATCTACGGAGATGTGCTTTTTGGAAATCTATCAAAAACAAAAGCATGAAGATTCACACTTGAATTACCAGATGAAGGCAGGTATGGTTCCACTCCTTGCCAGTAGAGGACAATAGTGAGCATTTAAAAGGTGCTGAAAAATTAGTTGAAAAAGAAATGACAAGAGAAGAGAGCAAATACACTGTCCATGCCTGTGAGAGGGAAGGGAAATGTTTGAGTATCCTTTAGGCAGTACTCTGAAGTAGAGTACTCCAACATCAAAGAGTGCATACTTACTCTGGATCTTCAGAATGACAATCAAGAGTAGGGGAGTTAAGATTACATCCAGCAGACATGCTCTCTAATTGGCTAGCTATGGCACTGATATTGGTGTCGGCTACAACCTGAAAGTCAGGATGCGAGAAAATGTCAGTAATGGGTCCGACTGCTAAACAACATCTTTACTTATTACACAACAAATACTGAGTATGTTAAGAAAAATAGCTACTTTTTACAATCAAAACTTGACATAAAATATTTTTAAAATCTTTTAAGTCCTCTATAATTTGAACTCAAATTACATTCAAATCACAGATTCATGAAGAAAATGTAAGAGGACCACCAAATTTTCTGCCAGAATACAGCACAACACTTTTATTCTAATTTAAGGCCAGATTACTCTGGGGCTTCATACTACATTAAGTTTTGTACATGTTCCTGCATTGTGGATGGAGAGAGGCCGGGTTCCAAAGTCAACAGCAGATGAAGGGACCACATCAGGGAAACACAATGGTGCCCCAGAGCTGCTAGGAAGGCCTAAGGGACACAAATGGGGCATCAGAGCTGGTACGAAGCAAAGGCTATCTAACCAAAGGCCCTGATCTTTGGTGAATCCCAGACATACAAGCATCCATGAGGCTGAAACTCCTACTTATCCTGTAGAGCAAAATAACCCTAACCTTCCAAAGTGCCAATCTGTTGGAAGCTACTAAATGGAGATCTCAGTTTTTCTTCTCATTCTCCCACATATCTCTGGGTTTTTTATTTCTCATTGGAGGGAGCAAATCTGGCCCTAATTTTAATCCTTCTGCCCCCACAAATTCTAACATCTCCTTCTCCCTCTGCACCTTATATCTAGGTAATCTTGCCCACAAACTCAAATTCAACTACTATCTCTATGTGGGCCATTCACATATAGTAGTAGAGTAGAGAACAAATAGGGATTTAATACTTTAGATGAAACCAATAACATGAAAGGTGAAATGTAGGGTGAAGCTAAGTTCAAGGATGATTTACTTTCTCAGTGAAACAAATAGAAGTATAGAGGGCTTCAACTCAATCCATTCTTTTGAGTTCTCTATTTATATGCCTTGTCTCCAATAAAGTATTTCCCTTCTCTTCTAGGCACTGTCTGTATTCCTGCAACATATTTTACTCTCTGTGGGCCATGTAAAGGAGCCATGTAAAAATGTGGCGCTCAGAAATGCCTCTCTACATTAGCTAGTAAAGGCTACGCATTAGTGAACAGCTTTCGCTTTTCACTTCCCATGGGTGAACACTCTACAACCATGATTCAGATGACTCCAGGAGACAGCAAACTTGCTTCTCAGCCCCCTGGCCAGGTCAGAGGCAGGTAGCTGGAGTCAGGCAGCTGTGGTGTTCCCCCATCTCTTGCTGCTGCTGGTGCCCGGGGGCTGCAGCTGCTCCTCATCATCCAGCCCCCTTTCACTCCTTGTGCAGCCGATAAGAGCCACCTCGGCAGGTGGAGCTGGCTCCAGGGGTGGCAGAGCCCTCAGGGAGCAGGGGCAGCTCCAGGCACCAGCACGCCAAGCACGTGCCTGGGGCGGCAAGCTACAGGGGGCGCTCTGCCAGTCACCATGAGGGCAGCAGGCAGGTTGCCTTCGGCAGCATGCCTGCAGAGGGTCCGCTGGTCCCACGGCTTCGGCGGACCTCCCACAGGCATCCGCCGAATCCGCGGGACCGGGGACCTCCCACAGGCAAGCCGCCGAAGGCAGCCTGCCTGCCGTGCTTGGGGCGGTTCCCCTCCCAGAACACAGCCCCTAGCTATCCCTTGCCTGCACCCTGAGCCCCTCCCAACTGCCTGCACACAGCTCCTAGCTACCCCCTGCCTGCACTCGGAGAGGTTTTCAGACTTTCTGAGCTGACCCTCCCCCCAGTGGCCAAAGCCTGGAACCCTGCAGGGCTAAAATCCCAAGCCCTCCTTGTCTGGCAGCTGAAGCCCAGAGCCCAGAGCCGCGAAGCTCCCCACCCACTGGACCCTGGAGTTGTTAATAGTACGGTGGTGATGGTGTGAGGGGGCTCAGGAAAAAAGGAAAAAAAAAAAAAGGTTGAGGACCTCTGTCCTAACCCATCAACCTAAAACTCTAGTTGTGTTTGGTATAAATTATTACATCTCAATTCAATATATTAGTGTGTAGGACTGATTAGTAAAATCATCAAGCAAAAACCAGAATGCCACAGTTTTAATGCGAGTTTCATGTTCTAGGTTTCAGGCTCATAAGGCACCCCCTTTGGGGTAATCAGGACAACAGCAGAATTGCACATAGTTCAGAAGACAGAAGTTGCTGTAAACAAATTTATTCCGATATTCCAGTAGGGGGGAAAGTTGTCGTATTTCCTTGTTAAATAAAGCCCAATGCCAAAATAAATCTATATTCACAAATCTGTGGCAGTAAGAATGTATCAGAGTTCAACAACCTTGTAAAAAGCTTCTTATCTCACTACTACACCTGCAGAAAGCAGATTAATTTAAACTGAAGCATCAAAACAGCCGGAAGGGATGATTGTTCCCCAGAGAACCTAATCTTCCATTTGCAAACTCCTTTAACACCCTTCCCAGGGCATCCCGATAATAAGCCTTTCCACCCCAGCGAACACAATTATCTGACCTTTCAGTGCAGTTTGCCATGAGGTGGTCTAACTTGATAATAAATACAATTACTTAATGACATGTCAGTCATGATTATCAGACTGATAGAACTATTCCACTTATATTGTTTTAATAAAAAAGTAATGAAAAGTACCAATACATAGCATTCATATAATCATTTCCTGTTCATCATACTTACAGCCACCACTAATATACCTGAATACTTTGTTTACCTGTCTAATTGTATTATAAAAAATAACTTCTTAGCTTCCCAAACGCAATTTTGTTAATTGTGGAAAAGGACTGCATTGTATTGAGAATAAAAACACAAAATGTGTAAGAGAAATTAAGCAAATTCTAAGCTATCTAGCAATTGTGAATGTGAGAGAAAAAACCCTCAGCTTCTATATACAAGGACCGTTTTTTCTTTTTAAACATGAATGTTTGACAATATGATTCATTAGAAATATTAATCTTTAAAAATACATAACGAGTTAATATTTTTTGCACTCCATCTAACATCAGTAACATTTGGTCTTAAATCATTCTTCTTCATATTCTACCTTGTGAACTGAGTGGATATCAAAATAACAGTGCTGACTGGCCGCAACAATGTGATAAACAACCATTTAACAGGCAAGATCCGCAGCTGGTGTAAATCCACGAAGCTCCAACTCATTTCAGCTGCAAAACTGGCTCAGCAGCTACCAAGAACAAATATAAAAGAGAAGAAGCTAGTCTAAAACTGCGTTCAGGATTATTCAGTTTCTTCCTAGTGTTTTGATGTTTATGTTAACTTTGTGGAACAAAATAAGAAGTGAAATATCGATTAAGATTTGCTTTGCCAAAATATTAATAATATATTTTAGAGGTTTTTTTTAAAAAAACTTTTGGTTTCTAATTTGTATAGTAATTTAACGCATCAGCACTATTTTGAACCGCCTCCTTGGCGTGTAGTTTTCCCATTTCTTTGTGTAAAGATTAATCTGGGATGGTTTGGTTTTTTTTATCCCAGTAAAAAAAAAACAAAAAAAAAAACACACGACCAGTAGTGAGTATAATAGTGGGGAACAGTTAAACTGCTAAATGGCAGCATCTTTCCACCCGTTTACAAACACTTAAGCAAACAATTACACTTTCCTTTCAGTTTCAAGGTTGAGTATTTAGCCTTATATCTACCACAACTGGAGTAAATTGCTTTAGATCCATTGAGTTCAATGGAGTTACTCTGATTTATACTATCTGAGGATCTGAGCCAACAGATTAATTGGATGTCGCTGCACTATTTATCACAAGCTCTTTCTTTTTGAAATTTTCTTTGTAGATTTTTGTATCCGGTATTTGTCTCTTAGCAGGTTCAAGTTGTGTATACTGGAGAAACAGAAGAGGGCTGCTGTAATCAAAAATAAAAACTACACATTCTTCAATAGTATTTTTTTCCTCCCAAGGTTACTCTTAATTGCCACATTTATCAGCGGTGTACTTAAGTACTGTAGTTTGGTTGATAATCAGTCCTACACACTAATATATTGAATTGAGATGTAATAATTTATACCAAACATAACTAGAGTTTTAGGTTGTTTTTTTTTCACTTCCACGAACAAAGAAATTAATACTTTGGACAGCTCAGTCCCAGTCTAGCAGCACAAGGAAAGGAGCCATTCCATGTTTGTAACTACCTTACTTTTAAAAAAAAGCGTTGGAAGCTAAAAGCTTTGTTGCTTTATCATGTGTAGCAACAAGTCATTTTGTTCCCCGTTATGCTTTTTTATAATCATACTCACAGTCTGTATGGGTGGCAATAAAGAATTTTTGAATGAAAATAATAATTTATTGCTTTCTTCCTGTATAATTCACATCAAGAAGCACCCCACTGCGCTGTGATGTCTTGTGCCAGTGATGCTTAGTCTTTTTTGAACACCACTTATCTACCCTCACGCAGCTGCATGTTCAATTTATCACCATACCTGCAGGATAATGCTCCCATAAGCATTCTTTAGTAGATTAACAGCATCAGCGTGAGACAGCCCATCCAAAGGTTGCCCATTAATACTGACAATCCGATCTCCAACCTAAAAGTACAACAGTAATGGAAAATTACTAGCATTAAGGAAAATTAAATTTAAGGATGCTTAAAATTCCTTATGAACTTGGCACTGCAGACTCATGCTTCTCATATACAGTACGCCTTTTGTGAGGATTCTGTATTTCCACTGATCATTCAGCATTCTTCAGAGTAAGGATAATGCACATTTCTTAAAAATAACAGCCCAGATAAACAAAGAGAGGGCATAGTCTATTGATTACATTTGCAAGTAAGGAGAATGACATTAGCAACCAACCATTTTCATTCCATGTGGAAAGGCCACATGCATGTCCACATACACGGATAAGGAGAGGGGTGCAGGTGTGTGTTTTAACTGTAATGAAAGCAGACGCTATCCATATTAATTTATAAATGAGTAAATATATAAGCTTTGGAGTCTACTAAAAAACGTATGCTACTGATATACCGGGCCCTAGCACCCTTGCAGAGTTCTGTTAAGCACAGGTCTATGCTAGTGGATCTCATTGTAGGATCAGAGCCATGGCTTTCCTGTGCACATTATGTATATTCTTCTTTCAAGTAGGTTGTGACATTACAGTCTACCTGATTTTATAAAAATATGCTAATGAGTGAATATAATGTAACTGGAATATGCTTCATGCAAAAGGTCTCTTGTAAGGTATCATTGCAAAGCTTATAATCTACTGAGTGTGATCATCCTTTTTGTATAAAGGTAACGCTATTGTATCTAAAACTAGAAATATGAACTATAACTCTGAGGGCCTATTGTAATTATGCAAAGTGGTTTGGACTATTGACTCCCATTAGCCAGGACAATTGACTGAATGGCTCTGTTTGCAGGCAGGCCTTCTTGTGAGTCAGGCTGGGAGGAATGAAGGCTTGGGGTCTTACAGTGACATGTGATCAGGGCTGGCTCCAGGGGTTTTGCTGCCCCAAGCAGCCCCCCCCCCCCCCCCCACAAAAGCCGTGATTGCGATCTGCGGCAATTCAGTGGGAGGTCCTTCGCTCCGAGCGGGAGTGAGGAACCCTCCGCTGAATTGCCGCCGAATACCTGAAAGTGCCGCCCCGCTCCGGAGAGGCCGCCCCAAGCACCTGCTTGATAAGCTGGTGCCTGGAGCCGGCCCTGCATGTGATCATGTCACCTGAACTGGAATCCATCTTTAACCTGGTGCTTTCCCAGTGAGGAGGAGTGGGAACCCAGAGGGACAAAGGATTCCCGCCTTATGCAAAAGATATATCAATGGGTGGAACAGTACAGAGTGGGAGCCATCACGAAGAATCCCCCTAGCTACCACCTGAGCTGGAACAAGAGCTGTACCAGGGGAAAGAATTGTGCCCAGGCCTGGAAGGTGTCCAGTCTGAGGAAAAAACTTACTGAAGCATCTCTGAGGGTGAGATTATCTGTATTGAGTTGGATTAGACACAGATTTGCGTGTTTTATTTTATTTTGCTTTGTGACTTACTTTGTTCTGTCTGTTACTACTTGGAACCACTTAAATCCTACTTTCTGTATTTAATAAAATCACTTTTTACTTATTAGTTAACTCAGAGTATGTGTTAATACCTGGGTGGGCAAACAGCTGTGCATACCTCTCTATCAGTGTTACGGAGGGCGAACAATTTATGAGTTTACCCTGTATAAGCTTTATACAGGGTAAAACGGATTTTTTTGGGTTTAGACCCCACTGGGAGTTGGGCATCTGTGGATTAAAGACAGGAACACTTCTGTTAGCTGCTTTCAGGTAAACCTGCACCTTTGGGGCAAGCGATTCAGACCCTGGGTCTTTGTTGGAGCAGACGGGAGTGTCTGGCTCAGCAAGACAGGGTGCTGGAGTCCTGAGCTGGCAGGGAAAGCAGGAGCAAAGGTAGTCTTGGCACATTGGGTGGCAGCTCCCAGGGGGGTTCTGTGATCTAATCCGTCACATAAGTAATTTCCATAGATTATGATTCATATCTTCTAAGGCCAGAAAGGGTCCTTGGATATATCTACACTGCAATTTAAAACCCACAGCTGGCCTGTGTCAGCTGACTCAGGCTTGCAGTGCTCAGGCTAACAGACTGTTCAATTTCAGTGTAGATGTTCAGGCTTGGGCTGGAGCTTGCTCTCTGGGACCCCACAAGTGGGGAGGGTCCCAGAGCCCAGGTTCCAGCCTGAGCCCAAATGTCAACGCTGCAATTAAACAGCCCCTTAACCCAAGCCCACGCAAGTGGACACGGGCCAGCCACAGGTATTTAGCTGCAGTGTAGACATGTCACTGTGATCATTACTCCTTGGGGAATTCTGCACCACTGCATATGTGCAGAATTTATTTTTCCTGTGCATAAAATATATTTCCTCCCCAGAAGTGCTGCAGTTCTGCCTTTCACACACCAGAGGCCGCTGCCACAGCAGCCGGCTGTGTTCATCACACCACCCTGCCTGTGGAGCCAGTTTAGGAGGCACAGGATATGTGTGTGTGTGTGTGTGCGGGGGGAAACAGAGAGTGGGGTGGCTCACAGACTGATGTTCAGGAGAGCTAGTCGGGGGGGACGACAGACTGGGTGGGGGCACAGGAGCTAGTGGAGTGACAGCATTGAGCCAGGAGCTGAAGGGGGGGGGGAGAAGAGGGGCTGCAGGGCCACATGGGGATGTGGAGGATAGAGGGCTGCAGGGCCAGATGGGGACGAGGGGGTAAAGGGGTGCAGGGGCACACAGGGATGGGGGGTGCAGGGGCAGATGTGCCTGACTGAATGAATGAGATAGGCAAGAGGGTCAGTCAGGGTCTGCATTGGGGAGGCTCCCCAACTCCCTAACAATTTTCCCCCTCCCCCAAACCTGTTTCCTACTTCTCCCACTCACATCCAGCAACCCTGGTTCATTCCTGGGCTCCTTCCCTCTCCCTCAGCTCCTCCATTACCCCTGATTTCCCCAAGCCTTTATACTGCTTCTAAGGGGTACAGTAAATATGTTTCTGTATTGTAGTTTAAATGAATTACTCAAAGTTCTGTATTAAGTTGCATAGTAAGGAATCTATTTGTCAAAAAAAAAAATCCTGAATTTTATTTTTTTTGGTCTATATTATTACAGATATACTTGCTGACAGATATTTTGGAAAAAAAACCCAAATAATTGAAACTGGCATGATTATATTATGTTATTTTGACAAATAAAATATGAAGAATGTTGCAGAATTTTAAAATACTGTGCGCAGAATTTTTAAATTTTTCATGCAGAATTCCTCTAGGAATAGATCATCTAGTTGGCCCTCCTGTATAGCAATAATGTAGGATTTCCTGGAAATAGTTATTTCAACTAGTGTATATCGTTTAGAAAAACATTCAGTCTTGATTTAAGAACTGCAAATGATGGAGAATCCACCACAACTTTGATAAGTTGTTCCAATGGTTAGTTACGCTTCACTGTTAAAAATTTACATCTTATTTCCAGTCTGAATTAGTCTAGCTTCAACTTCCAGCTATTGGATCTTGTCATATTTTTGTTTGCTAGATTGAAGAGCCCATTATCTAATTTTTGTTCCTCACATAGGAACTTATAGACTGCAATCATTTTAATAATAATAGTTATCCTGAAAGTCTATCCAGTAATTGTGGGATGTTCAACACAATAGTTCATCAAAAACAAACATAATGGCAACAGTCTTTTGAATTTAAAGTGTAATTTTATTTTATTCTGGCACCTGAAAAAGTCGGTTTCAATTTAAAATCAGTTATGTGTTGCCAGAGTTTGTTTTGTATAAGATCTAAGGGGTGCCCCAACTGTTGTCCACGGACCACCTATGGCCTGTGAAGCAACTGCCTCTGATCCTTGAAGAGCTAGGGTGACCAGACAGCAAATGTTAAAAACTGGGACAGGGGATTGGGGGGGGGGGTAATAGGAGCCTATATAAGAAAAAGACCCAAAAATCAGGACTGTCCCTATAAAATCGGGACATCTGGTCACCCTAAGCAGAGCTGACAGGTCATGTAGTGCTGACTTTCCCCTCTGTTCCCAGCTACTGGACTGCATTAAGAGACTGTTGCAAATACATTTAAATACTTCCTGAATGTTACATTTTCACATAGACAATCAATATAATTGTCACAGGGATGTACTGCACTCAGCAGCAGCAGACAGAGGC
Source organism: Mauremys reevesii (assembly GCF_016161935.1). NCBI lineage: Eukaryota > Metazoa > Chordata > Testudines > Geoemydidae > Mauremys > Mauremys reevesii. The sequence continues at coordinate 92,702,998 of NC_052630.1, forward strand.
CATCTCTGACCATGAATGGGAAGGAAGAAGGTCTAGGAGACAAGGTGCCTATCCAGGAGTGATCCACACTTACGAATGTTTGAGAGCTCCTTTTCTAAACGAGCACAAGATGAAATAGTGAATACTAGAGGAGGTGATATATATTCCCCCTTCCACTTACTTTGAGCCTTTGGGTACGTGCTGCTACTCCACTGGCTTGAATCATGGCGATAAAGATTGGAACATCTCCTAATGGGCTTCCCTTCCCTCCTGCTATACTTATACCAAGGGGATCATTTGGTCCCTAAAAGGAAGAAACATATAACAATTCACAGTGTAACAATGTATAGTTGTGTGTGTGTCAATATATATTCCCCATCTGCACTCAGTGATTCAAGACAACAGTTCTGTTAGGCGACAGCCTAGTCCTTTACACATGACTATGGGGCTTACTATACACTTACTATAAGCAGTCACATTGTACAGAGAACTATGCCTGATAGCAAGTGTTTGAAGGATAGGGCCCCAAGCCTGTAAAAGAAACTGAGATACCCAGGAAGATTGGACATATTTAATTCAGTAACACCACCTCACATATATAGCTATAATCAAAACCATAAAGTGCCAACACCAATTAAATAATAATGCAGTTTTGCATGCCACAAAGTAGTGAAAAATTAACAGCTTTCATTGGAAACAACATCTTTCAGAAAATAACTCACTGACCCTCATTATCTCCACAGTCCTCAGGTCCATATCTGCTCCTACTAAAAAGGAAACAAACAATTAGCTTCTGTAATTAAGAGATAATATAATTAAGAGATAACACTGTCAGGTGACAATGATCTCTGGCTGACTAGCCAAAGTTATCGCTGAGCAGAAGCAGAGCCCTTTCGGGCGCTGATCATGTGACAAGGACAGGATTTCTGTTTCACCAAGTGATAAACATGGATACAATCACTCTGTTTGATAGATGCCATTGTGACATCCACTGTACGCAGCAGTTGCTCACATAATCTATTGAATAGCAGTGTTTTGTTGGCCTAGGGAATATAGACCTATTGTGTGTTGCACTCAATTAAAGATCAGCTTATTATTCATAAATCACAGTGTCCCGCACCACAAAGGGTACTGTATATGTCTGGTTTGTGCCTGCTAAAGTCTATTGATTTCCTTTTCTAATTTGTGCTGTATTAGTAAATAATAGACATCCAGTTAATCAGTCTGGCTGGCACAGATTCCTCGTGCCACAATTAGCTACAGCGCCAGCTCAAAATCACTAAAATTATATGAAAGAATTGGAGATGGTCTAGAAGCAAAAAATATGAAACTGGAGCTAAACGGCCTCAACGTTTGACTATTCAGATCCAGGGTTTTGACGGGTAAGCAGGGGTGGCTCCAGGCCCCAGCACGCCAAGCGTGTGCTTGGGGCGGCATGCCGCGGGGGGCGCTCTGTCGGTCGCCGGGAGGGCGGCAGGCAGGGTGCCTTTGGCGGCATGCCTGCGGAGGGTCCACCGGAGCCGCGGGACCAGAGGACCCTCCGCAGGCACGCCTGCAGGAGGTCCACCGGAGCCGCGGGACTGGCGAGCGGCAGAGCACCCCCCGCAGCATGACGCCATGCTTGGGGCGGTGAAATGTCTAGAGCCGCCCCTGCGGGTAAGTCTCTAGAAAGGATCTCTCAGTAACTGTGTTGGCTTTAATTAAAATATGTCAGATGTGTTTCTGAAGATTAATGGTATCAGTCTCTTGCAAGAGTTAATGATTTTGATTAATATATAGAAGCAATTTTGTCTACAGATTATATCTATATTCTATTGCACACAGTACAGAATGGTACGATGGGGTATAAAGGTTCTCTCAGCCTGAGTTTGGGATGGGCACACTGCTAATGAGTTGCAAAACTGGAAGTGAATTATGGAAGGCATGGCAAAGAAATGGCAAGATTTCAGGCCCTCTCAGGGATAGAAGTGAGTGTTATTAACATAGGAAAGAATCTTGCCTATTCTGGGCCTCAGGTAAGGGAAACTGGGAAGGGGAGAGGGAAGTCTATATTTAGAGAAGAAGGAAACATTTCTCTGGAAATTTACTTAAAAATAATGGCATTTGCTAGAAGCTGCTCAGGGGGTTGGGAATGTCAGAATAAATCTTGTGGGAGATGGATAAGGAAACCAGATTCAGCTAATACAGGACTTTATTTTTAAACTAGCATAACAGAGGTTCATGTCTCTGAGGAATAACACACACAGTGATTTTGGCATCTCTCTCTAGTTTGTACCTGAATTTCTCTGAGATGCATCTGCTGACAGCTTCTTGGTACTGACAAAGTTCTGTAAGGTAGTGATGACTGGAGCCAGTGCAGGATGAAAGTGACTATGCATGTTGTGTTGGTTCACCTGAAAATAAAGATAAAACCAGTAATTGTGGGGCAAAGCAAATGCTATATCCCCAGGTTTGTTCTTCTGGAAGTGAGGGCCCATCTGTGCCAAAGAAGTGAAACTAGAGATAGGTTCAGGGGTTTTCAGACTGGAGCGTTCCTGCCCCTACGGGGCTTCCGCACTGGAAACTCAGGCATCTACTTCACATTCCTCTCCGAAGTGGTCTATCATCCCTGGTCAGACACACAATACTGGTCTTAGTCATAAAGGGCCAGATTACACTTCTTAGATACACCTACGGTGGGGACCACCCACGCGCTGATCTGCTCCTGGCCCCATGGAAGTAGGGATCAGACACCTCCATGGCACACTTCCATTTGTCTCTGGGACTGCGTGTAAGGATGGATGAGAGAAATGGTGCATTTTCCATTGGCAGCCTGTGGGGATTCTACAGGTGGGTTAGTACAGCCAGAGGGGACACCGGTTTTGATACCAAGCCTCTTTTGTGCTGGTGAATCCCCCTTTAAAGAGTGTTCCAATGGCTGCTGCAGGTAGGAAAAGCAACACACTCCTGCTGCCAGGCAGCTATAGAAGGCTATAGCCCAGGGGTGGCCACACTTACTGACCCTCTGAGCCGCATACAAACAATCTTCAGAAGTTCAAGAGCCAGGCGCACCTGCCGGGGCACAGGGCTTCAGCTCCACAGGGCATGTCTGCTGGTGAAACAGAGGCCCTGAGCTCCCCGCCCCGCAAAGTCTGGTAGGTGGAGAATGGGGAGAGAAGAGGTGTGGGGGGCTCCGCAAGCTGCACTTCAATTGTAAAAGAGCTGCATGCGGCTCACAAGCCGCGGTTTGGCCACCCCTGCTCTAGCCACCGCAGAGGCTTCTGGGTGTACGACCCTGTGCCCTTCTGCAGATCCCTGAGAGTCAGAGATCTCGGGAGATCCATGAATTCTGGTGGCCAGATGCGACTACCTCTGTAGTGGAACAGGTTACATTTTGCTCCCACTCCACTGAAGGAATTTGGACAAAAATCTGTGGATTTTCATGGAATTTCCCTGCCTCGGGATTCTGCCAGAGGATTTTCTGTGGAAGGGATGGATTATGGGGCTCGTGTCTGGGGACTACACATAGAGTGCTCAGCTTCCATGTTGAGCAAAAAGTTTCTAGCTCCGAGCCTTGCAAAGACAGCCTTGAAAATGCAAATATATATAGTCTGAATTAGGGATGTAGGGAACAGCTGCAGGGCTCTAACTTCTGCAGCAGGACACTGTGGGGTGGTGGGGACCAAAACCTCCTCTCTTCCCACAGACACTTTTTTCACGGTAGGAGTGAATGACGTTTGGATTGTATCCCACGAATCGTCTTGTTGAACTTGCCCAAAATTCTCAGTCTGGCCTGTGCACAAGTGGTTTGGGGCAGGAATCATATATGCTTTCAGATGGGTGAGGAGTTATTTTGTGGGCCCATCTAAACTCTTAAACCTCATCAAACACCAATCACAGCTTCGCTTCCCTTGGACAACCTGGTGAGGGATTTGTTAGTGTGACTGAGTCGGGCCAGATGGCTACAGAAGAGTGCTAGAAGGCAGATATATTAGCCTCAGATTAAGCAGGTCCCTTTTCCCTGGGTAAGGTAACAGGGGCGGTTCCAGAACAATCAGGAACTTGCTGGAACCAATTAAGGCAGGCAGGCTAATCAGGACACCTGGAACCAATTAAGAAGCTGCTAGAATCCGTTAAGCCAGGCTAATCAGGGCACCTGGTTTAAAAAAGGACCTCGCTTCAGTCAGAGAGGGGCATGCAAGGAGCTGAGAGTGGGAGGGCGTGCTGCTGGAGGAGAGAGTACAAATGCTATCTGGCATCAGGAGGAAGGTCCTGTGGTGAGGATAAAGAAGGTGTTGGGAGGAGGCCATGGGGAAGTAGCCCAGGGAGTTGTAGCTGTCACACAGGTGTTACATGAAACACTGTAGACAGCTGTGATCCACAGGGCCCTGGGCTGGAACCTGGAATAGAGGGCGGGCCCAGGCTCCCCCCATCCCCCCAACTCCCTATTGGATACAAGAGGAATTGACCTGGACTGTGGGTCCCACCAGAGGGGAAGGTCCCTGGCCTGTCCCCAGACCCACTAGGTGGATCAGCAGAGACTGTGGGGATGGTTCTCCTCCCTTTCCCCTTTCCTTCCTTTGCTGGCCGGTGATGAGGTTAGCTGAGCGAACAGCAGGTTTGAGCCACTAGCAAAAGTGGCCAAACTGAGGGCTGCTGTCAATCTCCGAGGCGAGCAAATCTGCGAATAAGCGCAGGACCCACCAAGGCAGAGGAGGAACTTTGTCACATTAGCTAAGGATAGGATAAATCCACCCCAAGACCTGGATTTGTATGCAGCGAGGGAGACGGTATTTTCTATGCTTCTTCAGCCTCATATCATTCCTGCTACTGCCACTGGCTTTAATGAGTAACTCTCTAATCCATGGGACAGCCCTACTACCCGAGAGACGTGTGTGTGTGTGTGTGTGTGATATTAAAGAATTAGACAGTGAAAGCAGAAAGGAACGGCAAGTGGGATGGGCCAATAGGATTAAAGTTGAGTTTGGTGATGGTAGTGAGAAGCAGAGGATCCTAAATGGATACTTTTATTTTGAGTACAGGTCCAATCCCTAGGTATAGAAAAGGAGAGAACAAGATAGAAAAGTAAGTGGGACAAAGGGCAAACTTGTTGTTTGGATAACTAGAACTAGGTGAGTGACAAGCCATTTAATGTACTATTCATTTCGATCCAAATCTAGGAACAGAGGGGTTCCAATTCGTCTGGATATTTTCCACAACTTTTCATCCATCCCTACTTGAATCCCAGCGGCCAAGCTGCAGCCATGCATGCTTTGTGCCGAAGAAACATTTCTAGTCAAATAGATTTTCAAGCCACAAAGTGCTAATAAAATTTCTGGGGAATCAGGATTAGTGTTTCTTAGAGTGTATGGAGAACTCATTAGCACAAGCTCTCTGCTCTCTGGAGAGCTCCATGGACTAGTCCGGAATAAAGCTCAGAAATAAATGCATGTAGGCCAGACAAGTTTCTGTTGAATAGTTCAGAGTGAGGCAAATCTTAGATATGCCGTACAAACAAGGCACATGTGCTTATGCAGTGAGAAGGGGATGTATACTGCAGAGTACCATTAAATGGAAACAAAAAAGAGTGATAAATGGATTGTCACAAAATCTGTATTTACCTATGGAATTACATTAATTGCGGTGTAGTTTTATAAAGCTACAATAACACCTGAAAATCTTTTCTTTACAGTACCACAATTTATAGTAACTTAAGTACTGTTTGCCCAATCACCAAATTTAAATGTTTGGACTATTGGGCTAATGTAGAACATTTTAAAAATGTTGATCCACACAGCGCTTACAAAGTTACAGCTTCAACTGATATATGTTAACATAGAATATTAAACTTCGGTGGATCTATGTGGAAAACTGAGTGGGAGCCAGGTTTTCAAAAGCCATTTCTTAGTTCACATACCTTAGTATTTGCAATTGACCTGCTTGCAAAATCCAAGCTTTGAGGTACTTAGAATTGCACATGAAAAAATGTTAAGGCCACTTTGAACATTTAGCCCTGGATTTCAAGAATCTACTCATCATGAAATTATAAGAACTCAAATCAATTTTCACCCTACTTCCCCCAACTAATGCATACTCTATAGGACAGACACTTTCAGTGTCAATAATAGTAATACCGACCAAAACATGGGCATCAAAAACTCCTAAATCTATACACTTAGGCACTTAAAAAAAGAAAAAAAAAAGGACCAGATTTTCAAAGGTGTTGAGTATCTGCAGCTCCTATAGAGTTCAGTGGGATTTGCAAGTATTGGAGCACCTCTGAAAATGCCTAAATATGGTTTTAGGATCCTAATTAGACACAAACATTTGAAAATTTTGGTCTGTGTGGGTACACAATGATACAGCACTTTTCATCTGAGGAACATCTGAGTTTTACGTACACCCCTGTCAGATAAGTATGATCCTCATTTGCGTGAACTGAAATACAGAGAAGTTAAATGAGGTTCCCAAGGTCTCGGATAACAGAGTTAGTGGCAGTCACATGGGGTGTTTTGTATAGTGCTTAGAGTAGGGTGCTGGGTATGCTGGGATCTATTCCTAAAGAAGTTCCTGCTGTGCTTTGCCGCCATCATAATTCTACGTATTAATTTTGGCTCAAAGCCTGGAAGAGAACTTCAACTCTTCTTCGTTTGTAGGGAACAGAGGTTTTCAGAAACTCAGGTTAAAATTTTTCATAAGAGCATAAATCTCATTTTCAAAGTGCGGACGATGGGGAGGTTCCCCGCTCCACCACCCACCTAGAGAACCTGGACCACTTTGCCAGATACATCTGCCATGTGGACGGCGTTCTACTTTCCAGCAGGAGTTGTTTGACGTCCTCTGAACACCTCCGCTCCTCCTCATCTAACCACTGAGCAACCACACTGTCAGGTGGAGTGCGGCTAGGTTGGGGTGGAGGAGGCGGCCTCCCTCCTGGGAGAGGAGGTCCGGGCAAAGCGGTAGCCTCTGCGGTGGGGCTGCTAAGAGGTGCAGGAGGGTCCTGTACCAGTGTTGTCGGGCCCAGTCCAGGGCTATGAGGATAACCCGCGTCCTGTCTGTTTTTACTTTTTGCAGGACCTTGCCGATCAGGAGAAAGGGTGGGAAGGCATAGAAAAGCTGGCCTGACCACTGCAGGAGGAAGGCGTCCGAGATCGCCCCCTTCCTCACTCCTCCCCTGGAGCAGAACTGGAGACAGCGCCGGTTCTGGTCGGTTGCAAAGAGGTCGATCCAGGGAACTCCCCGCTCTCGTAAGAGCTGGTGGATGACCTCTGAGTGGAGCGATCACTCGTAGTGGTGGGAGAAAACCCTACTGAGGCGATTGGCTCACACATTGCAGACGCTGGGTAGGTGGAAGGCTCGCAGGGAGATATCGTGGGCTATACAGAATTCCCATAGGCTCAGGGCTTCCAGGGATAGGGCCGAGGAACAAGTCCCACCCTACCTGCCAACCATATTGCCCTGAGCTCTCTGGCATTTATGTGGAGGGACAAGTCCAAGGCCGACCATCACCCTTGGGTTTGAATGTTCCCTATATGAGCTCCCCATCCCAGATCTGAGGCATCTGACACCAGGTCTAATGATGGGGAGGCTTCCCGGAAAGGGACTCCTTGCAGCATGTTGCTTGGGAAGGACCACCACTGTAGGGAGGCAACTACCTGGGGTGGTACCGTGATAACCTTGTCCAGTCCCTCCCGGGCCTGGGAGTACTGGGAGGCTAGCCAGAGCTGAAGGGGCCTCATTCTGAGCCTGGCATGGTGGACCACGTACGTGCATGCCGCCATGTGCACCAGGATCTGAAGGCACGCTCTTGCCGTTGTCATGGGGAAGGCCATGACCAAGGCAATGAGGCCTTTGAGGGTCTCGAACCTGCATGGAGGGAGACAGGCTGTGGCCCTTAAGGAGTCCAGCAGCGCCCCTATGAATTCTATGTGCTGAACTAGGACTAATATAGATTTGTTCTCGTTCACCACTAGGCCGAGATCTGCGCATGTGGACAGGAGCACTTCCACTTGGGCCTGCACCTGGGACCAAGAGCTGCCCTTGAGAAGCCAATCGTCCAGGTATGGAAAGATCGGCACCCCTTTCCGCTGGAGGTAGGCCGCTACCACTGCCATGCACTTGGTGAAAACCCTGGGTGCCGTGGATAGACCAAAAAAGAGGACCGTGAACTGGTAGTGATCCAACCCCACCAGGAACCTGAGGAAGCACCTGTGCCCCTCAAATATATGGATATGGAAATACACGTCCTCAAGGTCCAGGGCTGCGTACCAATCCCCTGAGTCCAGGGAGGGAATGACAGAGGCCAGGGACACCATGCGGAACTTGGAGCGGACCATAAACTGGTTGAGATCCCGTACGTCCAAGATGGGCCTGAGCCCCCCTTTTGCCTTTGGGATCAGGAAGTACCAAGAGTAGAAGCCTCTGCCCTGGAAGTCTACTGGTACTCTCTCCACTGCCCTCAGGTGGAGCAGATGCGCCACCTTCTGCCCTAGGAGGCGGGCATGCTCCAGGTCCCTGGGGCTCACTAGGGATGGGGGGTGGTAAGGTGGGGGCGAAGTGAACTGCAACACGTAGCTCTTGGAAATGGTGTTGAGGACCCATTGGTCAGACGTTATCCGGGACCACTCCACTCGGAAGGCAGAAAATCGGTTGCAGAACACAAACTTTATTAATCAGGAGGTCTCCCTGGCAGGGGAGGCATGCGTGGAGCGCTGCTGCGAGTCGCCGGAAAGGCCCCCGGGGGGGGGGGAAATCGGGGAATCGCAGACTGCCCAGCAGCTCCAGCCCCTCCTCCTTTCTCCTTTTCGGCATCGCTGCGAAGTCTCCTCTTCTGGCCTTGGGAGGGAGTGGTGCCGGCTAGTGGAGGGGACTTCGTTACGCACCGAAGACGCAGTGCCGGGTGCCGAGTCTGCTTGGCGTGCCAGGGTAGGGGCCAGCGCCGATTCTATCAGGAGAATGCGAAGCCTGATGTCTCTCTCCTTCTTAGTCCACGACTTGAATGACCTGCAGATCTTGCAGCACTCACTGTGAGTTTCGCCCAAGCAGCAGAGACACTCAGCATGCAGATCACTTCCGGGCATAGAACGGCGACAGGAGTCGCATGACTTGAAGCCTGGGGCATGCCCCGAGCCCACTTGAAAACTTGAACTACTTGAAAAACTGCTAAAAGTAACTGTACCACTAAGGTCAACTAGAGAAGCTGCAGCAAGATGTTCCGACTACCTTCACCGGCGGCAAGAAGGAACTGAGGGTGGGGGGGATATAGAGACGCCACTCCAGGGGTCGCAGCGGTGCTCCTCCAGTACGGGTACTGCTAAGGGAAAAAACTTCCGACACCGGTGAGCACACACACCTACTGTGGAATACACATGAGCAATCACTTGAAGAAGAAGCTGTTGTTATACCATTACCTACACTATCTGAAATGGAGTCTTAAACTTTAACTTTTACATGTGAAACCTTGCAGCTTAGGTGTTCCACATTTCCTTCTGAATCTGCACCTAGTCCACTGCCTTTTTTTGTTTTGTAGGTCTCTCTACCCTTTCGCATCCACTCCAAGATTCCCCGCAACCAACGCTTGCTTTCTTGCTGACTGACCCTCATCCACACTCAGTCTCAGTATTTTTTCCTCTTTTTCAGCTACACTCTTTAACAATTATGAAGCACAGACAGGCAGTGCTGGCTTATTTTCCATGGACCAGATTTTGGGCAACTCCTGTGTGGCTTCACAAAGAGGGGAAAAGGCTGCAAAGAGCTCTCTCCTTTTTTCAGGAGATGATCAAGATCTGCTAGGAGGCAGAGCCTTTGTTCTCTCCCAGCATGTGTGGGTGCTAGTTGCCTGAGAAAGAGTGGGGTGAGGCCGGGCTTCATACCCCTATGTACTTGCCCATACAGCTGGCTGTGTACAGAGGAGGAGGCAGTATGCTGCATCTTCGACCGTGATAATGTGGTCTCAATGCATTTCCTGGGTGCCCCCACAGAGAAATCTGATTTGCACAATGTAAATACTTTGGTGAGTGTGGCAGAGTTCCCAGAAGGAATTTCTATTATGCCCTTAAGTTTTTCTGGTCAAAACAGTATGATTCAGGTGAAACAGCATCCCATAATGCCTCTCCCCACTGTTGCACGCAGATTTCAGTTTTGATGGCAACGCTGTTCACAGTGCAAGTGCTAAAAAAATTACACTGGTTGAAAAATGAAGCATTTTCCTTTATTTTGGAAAAAAAATAAGTAAAGTAGAAAATTGTTCTGTGTGTTCTTTGAGTGCAATATTTTGCACACAGCTCTGCTATTATGAGCTAGGCAAAGATACACTTTAGTGTCATTAAGTTATTTGTGGTTTACAAAAATAGTTACAGGAATGTAGCATTCCGATTTTGGGGTGAGGGCAGGGTTATTAGATGGAAAAGTGAATAAACGTTTGTGGTAGAGAGATACTGAAAATGAAACCAGAGAGATACTGAAAATGAAAGCACTGGCCCATTCCTCTTTTTACTTGCCCAATATTTAAGTGTAGGACACCTAATTTAAACATCTTGTAGATCAGGGGTCGGCAACCTTTCAGAAGTGGTGTGCCGAGTATTCATTTATTCACTCTGATTTAAGGCTTCGTGTGCCAGTAATACATTTTAACATTTTGAGAAGGTCTCTTTCTATAAGTCTATAATATATAACTAAACTATTGTTGTATGTAAAGTAAATAAGGTTTTTTAAATGTTTAAGAAGCTTCATTTAAAATTAAATTAAAATGCAGAGCCCCGAGACCGGCGGCCGAGACCCAGGCAGTGTGAGTGCTGCTGAAAATCAGTTCGCGTGCTGCCTTCGGCACGCGTGCCATAGGTTGCCTACCCCTGTTGTAGATTAATGAGATTTACTTAAAACTACTGAAAAAGAACAGTATTGTATAATGATAATTTTAAAACAATAATCCACATCCTAGATTGTCAGCTGCTCCAGACAGACCCTCATCTACATTCCATGCAGACCAAAACGACTTTATTTTCTATTGATACAATTGTCACTAACCTGACTACTTTGGGATGTTTTCCGTGATGATAACCAAGAACCAGCTCTCAGTCTTCCAATCTCTAGGTGCACTAGCCCTTGAGCACACTTGGAACATAATAAAATATAACACACGGTATTTAAACAGGGTTACAATCTTTCTGCTTTCCTAGACTTACTCACATATATTTTCAGACCATAATGTTGAAGAAACCATTGAAGATTGAAACCTAAAACCTAATTTTTTTTATTCCATGCGTTTTATTTGAACAATATAAAAGGCATCCATCCCAGATTCTAGGGGCTTCATAGAAAATCTACTGAAATCAATAGAAGTCTTTCCATTGACTTAATGACCTTTGGATCAGGCGCTAGATGCTCAGCCACCCATTACAAACCAGCAGCAAATCCCACCCCACCCGTCCAATGGAAAGCAATACAGCAGCAGGAAAAATACTGTAAAACAGAATGAATCTGAATTTAACATAAGCAGATTCACTTTAATAACACGTCATACCTCATACCCTTGCTTGCTGATTCTTAGATGGCCCAAATCCTTGCCCTCATGCAAAGCCTGAATAAAAGAACTTTGCACAGGGAACCTTCATGGAATCTGGAGGACGGAGTCCTCTCCTCCCAACAGAATTTCAGGTAGATGGCAGAGGTAGCAGGCTACAATAATATTCCCTGTGGCCAGAAATATCATCCACAGTCTTCTTTCCTTTCCTACCCTAAACACAGGCATTCTTTCCTTGGCCCATCCACAATGTCCTTTCCCACAGCCCCATGGAGAGTGTTGTGCATGTGTAGCAAAGAAGGGGGCAGAGTCTCCTTGAGCAGGCTTGTCCATGCCCTGGATGTATTTCTGGCCAGGATTTGTCCCCCAGTACTTCAGGGCAACAGCACCAACACGCGAGGAAAGCCTGGGCTCGAACAAATTTACACTGCAATTCTATGGTTGCTAGGTTAATGCAAGCAAAACCAAAAGCATCTCATTCCAATTCAGTTCCACAATTTTATGCCTCTCAGTTTTCATAACATTTTCCCATTGCTTGAAATAAATGGTTACATTCTCAAATAAATGCCTAAAGTGATATCTGTATCTTCATTTTGCCACTATGTACTACATAAATATATATGTAGAGCTAAAACTAAATGAATCTCCCAATGTAATTTCCCTATCAAATTCCTATCTGTCTTGATAATCAGTTTCAGGTTGTCCTGGCTGTGTGTAAATAGCACCCCAAGATAATTACTTTGTATACGGTCAGTAACTGCAGTTTCATATCTAAGAATGTAGTATGTACTCACCTTGAGGATAGTGGCAACAACCTCTTGTGAGGCATTCCTCATATCCTCCCCATTAACAGACAAGATCTGATCTCCTTGTATTAATCTCCCATCCAGGTCTGCAGCTCCTCCTTTAACAATGTCAGAGACAAACACTCCACTTCCATTTCTGGTAATACAAGAAGCATATGGCTAATTACGCAATCCACTAGCCTCTGAGTGCAATTCAGATTACATACATCTATGAGACATTAAAAGAAATTTGGGAGCTGAGAAAAACTAATTTTAGATTACACCTGACCTTCTGAGGTGATTATAAGCTACAGATTTTAAACTCATTAAAATAAGAAACCATATACTATTTCCCTTTCCCCTTGTGCTATTAGTTCTGGTATGTACAATCTGTTCAGATAAGAAAAGCATATGCTACTGTAATATAAAAATACTGTCCAGACACCAAGGCACAATCTGCTAAGGATAGAGTTGGACTATCTCTTGATACGCTTGGTAAGAAGTGGCTTCACTATAGATTTTCCTTTTCCTCACACAGGGCCAAATGCTATCTCTTTTCCGCAGCCTTGGTGGGCCCCAAGGTATAGATAAGAGCACTGCACAGAGATTTTTGTAGCGTGCACATTAATTTGTGTACCCTGGGCAGCAGAGTGCCCAGCTCTGTGGGACGTCCCATGTACCTGGACCGTGAGGCTTGCAAGAGGAGGGTAGAGGTGGGTTAAAAACACGAAGGGAACAAGACCAGTGGATCCACCAGCCACAGAACAAGGGAGAGAATTCCTTCCTCAGTCCCTGAAGAACCTCCTAGTACTTAGTTCAGCTACTTCAGCTTGGTGTGGAGGAAGTAAAGGGCCAAAGACAGGGGAATACTACTTCCACTTAATGTATACACTGTCTTTTATCCTGAAGGAACCTATGCGCTTCACAAAACAAAATGGTATAATAATAATATTAACTATACACAGGGATAATTTAATCTACCACAGAAATTCAGCTAGCTCTGGAGGGAAACGCAACTGCCACAGGAGCACGTAGCAATACTACACAACAGTCTAGCACGAAGGTAGTTGTGGGGAGGGCTGAAGAATACCATATCAGGTTGCAGGAACCAGAATTAAATTACCCATATGAGAATCTGCTCACAACACCAGCGTTAAACATCTCTTGTGAAAACTGCCATAGAATCTTTACTGACCACAAACCATTGGGTTAATTACATGATGATTTTTTTTTTGGCAATAAGAAACAGCAGTTGCTGTGAGTTTTACACACAGAGACTGATCAATGACTTTGCTTGTGCTAGAAGTTTTCTCTAGCAATAAAAGATAAATTTACCACAGCTTTAGTATAAACAACTTTAAAAGAAATGCTTTAAAAATACATTAGTAAAAAGCCACTTTTACTTTTTAAGCAGCTATTTTTGACTGTACCCTTTCTGACTCCACACTGTGTTCTTATTAGTATTTTATAGTTAATGACTGTAGAGCTCTCTAACTAATCCTCAAAACACTTCCAGGCAGTAGGTAGTAGTACTATCCACATAAAGCTAGGAAAGCTAATCCAGGTAGCTAGGACTTGCCAGCTGTCACAGACACAATCAGAGTTGGGAATAAAACACAAGAGCGCTAAACTCTCAGTCCTGTGTTTGGTCACTAGATCAGACCCTTCACAAACTGATATTCTTGGTAATATTATGTTATGCTACAAAATGACAAATGCTAAAGGAAACAACAGATAGCCTTGGGAATAGTGTTATGATATTACATACACGCCACTGTTATTTCTAGAAGAGTCTAAATCAAAATCCCAAATCTGAAAATCCCCATGGAGAAGTTCAGATCCCGACTTTTGTGGCTGAAGCCATTCTTTCAGTATTTCACATTCCATGTAATGGCTACAATTGTTCGTATGGCAAACTAAATTCTCGCTTGGAACGCAGTTGTGGTAAAACACAGAAGTTCTTACCGTTTTCCAACAATGCTTAGACCTAGTCCTCTGCCTGTTTTCTTTTGTAGATCTACATAGAAAATCTCCAAGTTCTCTTCATCCTTATAATGAGCTTCATCTCTATAAACAACCAGTTGCACCTTTTGAGGTGTCTGTCTCAAGGCTGTGATAGCTTCTTCATGACTAGCATTCCTCAAATCAACACCATTAACCTGGAATAACCATCAAACTGTTATTTTTCCTAATTACAGTTATTAATGAGCTTTACACCCCCACAGTATCTGAGCCCCTCACAAACATTAATGTATTTATCCCTGTAACAGCACTGTGTGGCAGGGAAGTATTCTTACTCCATTTTACAGAGAAGGAAAGTGAGGCACAGCGCAAGTAATTGGTTTGCCCAAAGTCACACAGGAAGTCTGTGGCAGAGGCAGGAACTGCACCCAGATTGCTTAGGTCCCAGTCTAGTGCCTTAACCACAACACTATCCATCTATCTACTGCATATTAGCCATTCTTACATTACCCTATGGTTTACCAATTTGACATGGTTGATTATTGACCTTGTGTATTTCAGTTATGACAACCCTGTTTTTAAAGTACTGCACAGCAAACCAGGGCATTCCTTTCTTGGAAAATACAGGTGCAATAACATCATAAAGAGTAAAGTGACAGAATTACTGCAGAATATTTTCCAGTGTTATCTAAAACCTTTTCAGTAGGTTCTAACTTGAGGCTTGATCCCGCAGTCCTCATGCAGGCAAAATTCCTATTGACTAAAACTGACTGCAAGATATGTGGTATTCAGTGATTTGGTATTTGCAGATATCTCCCCACTGCCTTTATCAACAGAGGTGAATACAGAAGCTAGCTTGTGAAAAGCAAAGGAGAATCGAATCGATATTTTAGTTTGTCACCTCTCGTCTTGAGTGGAGGTGACTGGTATAGGCCACTGTGGGAAAACTCTCACTTGCAAATATCCATAGACAAAACCCACTACCTACCATAACTTCAGGCCAAAATTTTCAAACTTGAGAGTGCTGAGGCACTACAATTTAGTGGCCTGATCTTCTGTGGTGCTGAGCACCATTTTCTGATGACCAGCGCTTCTAAAAAATTATGCCATCAATTTACAGTGCCGAGCTTTACACATTCCACTGTGAGCTTTCCTACGATGCCTTGTACTGGGTCATCTCAACTTGAAGTGAGATGGACTCTTTATGATAACTCTGTCCTGGCTTCCCCTGATCAGAAAGCTGTCAACTGGTAGCTTTGTAGTGTTCACTCTTATCTACTGAACAATGGGGAGAAACAACCAAACTCAATTCATTTACATTCATAAAGCTACTCCTAGTATCAGAGGTGAAAGTGTTATCTTTCTCCTCTGCACATTATGCATTTCTGTTGCTTTTTCTTTGCTGGTCTGAATGCTTAGATTCCCCCTTCCCCCAACATCACAATGCTGAAGAACAGAAAAAATAAGGAAAAAATTACGTGCTGGCTGGAAACCAGATCTTCTCATCTGTGGTAAGAGAGCATTACTTTCTCTAATTCTCATTAGTAGATTCACAATGTAAACTTACCGAAAAGTTTGGAAGTGACAATATCTTAGCTTTAAAGAGGTTGCTATTAGATGATTATTTTGCTTTGTTCCAATAGATGGCACACAAGACCACTACAGAAGCTCTCAGTTAAGCTTCTCGACCTAATCTGAAAGCATTCTAGGTTAGTAAATTCAGATTGAGTCTGAATGGTGCAATGGGTCTGAGCAAATTTAGAAGTATTCAAAAAGTACTGAAACTTGAAATTCTGATTCTGGATCTAGCCAAACATAGTATCTGTATCAATAACCTTTAAAGTAGGCTTTGCAGAATTCAATTTTTATTTTTGCATAATGTCAATCAATATCAATGTTTATTTTTAAAACTTTTTTTAAATGATCAATTTAAAATTTTCACAGTTGTACAAAATTATGAGTTTTAAAGCACCCCCCCCCCATTTTTATCCATTTAAATTTTCACAGATGCAGGAAAATATGGGGGTGGGGGTGAGTGAGAGAGAGAAAATAATTATTTAGTGACAGTAGATGCTGTGCTTCAAAGTGTTAAAGCTTTATACATGTTAATACACAAATTGTCAACTTCACATGTCAAATTATACAAAGTAAATATCCTTAAATAAATTCTCAAGCAGCATTTTTGTTACTTTGCCTATCTGTAAATTTCGATCACCATCAATGGAAATATTCTTTCCTTGGTTTGTGTGTGTATGGTGAAATTGACATTTACCGATAAAAATCTAATCCTTCAAGCCTACGTTAAGCCATCTTCAGATTATCTGCTCTGTGCATTCATTTATTTGTCATGTAATAATTCTAAATAGGATGCATACATTTATGAATATGCTATACATCCCTATATTTTTCTTTACACATATATGTCTACACATGTTGTACATTTGCCTCATTAAGGAGTTTTAAAGGTTACAATTCATACAAACATTATGGCATACACACATTTGCACCTTCCTGCATGGTCAGTGAAGAATTTATTAACCTTCTCCATTTTTATCACGTTGTTAAGACACAGTTGTTTATAAAATGAAAATAAATATAGCCTTAACGTTAAAAAAATATTTTCTGTGCAAGAGTTGTTTTTACAACTCCCCAAGTGCCCCTCACTATTTTTCTAACCCCATGCACTACAGCAAAATGGGTGTGCTGGGAATTTGTCCTGGTCTGACAGTGAGACACTAAAAACAGCTGTACTAGAACCACCAGAACCTGACTCAAGTCTAATTTGCAGTCAACAACATCCCTCTCTTAACCCTCTCCTCTCTCGATTTCCATATATTTGAATTTCCAATTGTCTCTAACAATTATGGTGTCAGTCTTTTTGTTACATTAAGGTACAAATAAAATTGTTCTGGTGACCATGTGCATATAGAACAACTAGTCCATCAAATTACTCTAATTATATAAGCAAAATACAAGCCTAAAGGTTTTACACCACAGATTAAGCTCCATAGATCAGCCTGCATGAATAGTTTGGAATGACTCTGCAGTCACCCACTTATTTGCACAGTATCCTGCAAAGCTCAGCTTTTATGCCCATGTAGAGTTACAGACGAGCAGTTAGACAATACATTAAAAAATAAACCATCAACACTCCATTTTTCTCAGTATAATGCTTTAAAGGGTTTTGGGGTCCAGATAAAACATCAAGCTTATAAAAAGGGTAGTAAAAACAGTACACCTTTATAATTATGTTGATTATTGATGAAACATACACATTTACGATTATTAATCTGTTGAAGATGTTGTACTAATGCTGACCAGAATTGCAATGATATGCTCTACATATATATTGCAGAACATAAAAGCGTAACAAAAGGTACTAAAGGTTACACTATAAAGCAGGCTTCTAAATAAAAGATTAAAAAGATGGATGATTCTTAACTATTGTACATTTGTACATGACATTGATGTAATTCAAAAACTATCTTGTCTGATAAAATGTAATATATTCTCAAACTGTAATTGGTAGTTTATAGCAGTTTGTGAAATATTATTTCCTGGGATTTTCTTATGGGTGTAAAAAAAAAGCTTCATGAACATAGCGTAACTGGTGTCTTCATTACAAGTATCAGAATCTACTAAATGGTTAGAGTGGTCCTCTGAAGAAAGCAATTTTGGATTAAATACAAAACTATTTAAATAGGCTTCATAATTAATTTACCTCAAGAATCTGATCACCAGCCCAGAGTCGACCATCTCTAGCTGCTGCCCCTTCTTCATAAACTTCATGGATAACTATAGCATCCTGTAGAAACAAAATTTTCTGCATTAATTCTCATCCATTGCAAAAGTTTCTTAAAATTGATAGTTACTCATCCACATCACGCAGCAGATAATTGAGTGCCACTATATTCAAAAGACACAGCATTCCATGACTTAGTTGGTATGAAGACAAGTAAGGCTGTGCAACAGATTATAAGAAAATTATTACATCCATTCATCTGATATCAGCTACATTTTGGTTAAAAATATTTTGCTCACCACTTCAGAGTAGTACTTCTTACTAGGTTTCTATCATTTTTATACACTGGCATCAGCAATATATGAACTCTACCTGAACTGGTGCATTAATATCATTTACTTTTTATGACATAATTTAAAACCAGACTCTTCAGAGTTATGAATATTTTTAAGGGTTTGGCATAGATGCTCAACATTAGGCAGGAACTTGATGCCTTGTGGTGAATAGGGTGGTTAGATCTGCAAGAAATGAACTCCAGAAGAAATGAACAATGGTAAATACTAGTTTATTACTGAGGTTGGAAACTGTTGGCAGTGGCAGATGTAGTTCAGGGAAAGTTCCAGTGATACACTCTTATTGCGAGCAGTAGATGTTCCCAAAGAAAAATCATTACAAAGAGCATTTTCTTATGTTGCTAGTGCTTTCTTTTTGCATTGTTTCCCATCATCCCCAACAGATAGGCGAATACCCCACGGCAGTATTTCTTAGGCCACAGTTCTGACAACTGGCCTCATCATCAAAAAAGATGTGGCATTTTATAGTGTATATATTTTCTTCTTTCCTTGTCCTCTCCAAACACTGAAACACAAAGAATCATTGGCTGCAACAATGCAGCTGATAATCATGTGTAGTGATCTCAGGTCTGAGGGTATCAGATACCCATCTCTTGAGCAGATGAGGCCTACAAATATGTTATCGTTTCAGAGTCCCTTTATCAGCCCAATATATTATGAACAAACAGTCTTTCTCCAGGCTTTGTGGCACAAGGCTGTAAGGTAGCAAAGTGCAGACTCTGCTTTGCCGTCCCTTCCTGATGGCATATAAGCAGGAAACAGCTGCTGTTGGTCGCATATAAAGTGTGTTTATGTTTTTAAAAACATTTGTAGATGCTGCATATATACATCACTCATCGCAAGGTTAGATGACAAGAGAAAAGTATCTTTGTGTGATACTTTACTGGCGCACAAGGTGTAACCTGAACAAAGGGGGGGGGGAATCAAATGTCCTAAGGCTAATCCGGTGATAAAGAAAACGTCCAGAAGCTTCCTCCATTTTAGTCCCACTACTGCTTGTTTTAATGATGTAGACTTGTACTTACGACTACTCTGCTCTTATTGAAGCACAGCATCATTATCGAACTCTGTTCTCTGATAAATGTACACGATTTATCCAGAGCAAAACTGGGGGGAAGGGGGCGCAGTTATCACAAATGGATTACAGCTGATATAAATATCCCCGATGAAAAAAAAAGAAAGAACGAAAGAAAGATTTCATTCCACATAAAGGAATGCAAAATACTATGAGCTATGTAATCAACAGAGATAATTAAGAAATCAAAAGAACAGATCAATTTAAGGAACAATACCAATGGTAACTGCAGGGTTTTGTAGAAATAATTTAAGCGGCTACCACCAAAAGAACTAAGTGACAAAAAATTCATTTACGTTTGGGCAATCAACACCCCATGAGTCAAAACCCCATGCTACTCCAATGTCTTAATCTTTTTTTTCCCCTCCAGGTTTTACATCTTCTTTTAAAAAAATGAAATATGTTAAAGTGCTGGTGCTGAGGCTTTTCATCTTGCTGAAGCTCCTGGGATGATGCTGACAAACATATTCTAATCTGAAGTTGGTCATGGGTATCTGACTGACATTAGATGCAAACTGGTGAATTGGGGCAGCAGAACCAAGAAAAGGTATGCAAGATTTGAGAAGAGTACAGTCCTTCACATTTCTATCAGTTCTACTTGAAATAGCAGACTCAGCACATTGACATACATAAGGAAAAGTCAGCAGAGTCTTGTGAGTCTGCAGTACACAGCAACAGGTTCATTTTTAGAGCTGGCTGGGAATTTTTCGAGGAACTTAAAAAAAAAAATCAGACAATAAACCAAAACTGTTTGCAGGGAAGGTTAGTTGAGGCGTTCAGATTAATAATTTTTAAAAGGTCAAAAATCAAATGATTGACCTGATCTGAAGATGTTGCTGCTGCTGCTATTTTGAGATGTTTATTTCATGAAAATTTTCAAGATTTTGATTTTTTGTGTGTCCTGAGTTAGGACAGAGAATTTTTTCAAAATACCAAAATTCTCATGGGATGGGGAAACTGTTTCCCACCCAACTCTACTCAGACACAGAGGAGCAATAGTAGGGAGGTGTACAGCAGATACACAGCACAAGATATGCAGTATGGGCAGGGAGTTGAAACTCAGAGTTCTGAATACAACTTTTCCAGTTATCAGGCAATAGCACAGTACGAGCACTCACAGTCCTAATGAGGATTAGGCCTCAGTGCCCCGGGGCATTGTACAAATACATGGATAAACACACTTTGTATCTGGAGAGCTGATTTAAGGATTGGAGATGAACGTGTATAAAACACTTCCATTATCACAATTTTAAATAAATACTTCATTAGAAACTTTGAATACTCAGTTCCTTTACAGGTTATTTCACAGTGCCTCTAGTGTGAAGTACTTTCTAACTTGGATAATACTTGTTATAGATGGAAGGTAGTGTTACCTGTAGCTTAGTTTGCCTAACAATTTCCATTGTAAGACCCTGTATTCAATTCCTTTTATGTAGTTTTTGTGTGTGTGATCAATCTAATGGCAGCATTCACAGCTGCTCCTAAAACCAGCTAGCCCAGTCAGTTACCAACCTTCCCCAATATTATTGCATCTTTTAGTTCATACAAATCTCCAGGTACCGAAAAACACTATTTATGTCACCCTCTTTCTTGAAGGCTTAGATTCAGGAAATGTCAAAAACTATTAGCGTGAATCACTTACATTCATTATTTGAGAAAGCAGTTGGCTTCCCATTAAACTGGTGTCCTTGCACATGTTAGAAATTTAAGTGGGCTAGTCACAATTTATACTGTAATAAAAAGAACACTGTTGTCATTGCTACACTTATTCTGATAAAGAACATTTCTAGATTTAAAAAATGCATTTGACCTGCCAAAGTCTTATTTTTCTTACATAGTCTTAGCCAGATGATTTTAATCAGACTTGTCAAGTAGATGCAAACAACTTGAACCAATGGATCCTGATTGCACAGTCAAGATTTTAAAACAGCACTAAGAAAGAAAGAGACAGATCTTAACTTACAGCTCTAAACAAACAGTAATCCTTCCTTCTGTTGTTTCTGGGCTTGGTCCAAAGTATATTGAACTCTATGGTAGTCTTCCATTGTCTTCAATGGACTTTGGATCAGGCCTTATATGCATACAGTATTATATTATTCTGTTTTGATTTATGTTCAAAACAGAATAATATAATACTGTATGCATATAAGGCCATGTAAAATTATCAAAAAACATTTAAGTTACAGTTAGGGATTCTTAGTGGCACTATTATAGTTAATATTTAAAAAGCGGCTGACATTATATGCATGCTATATAGGTATCTTGTCTTGGTTTTGTGCGCTATCCTACATCCAACAACTGAATGGCAATCTGTAATGATTCCATCAATGTACAAAAATATCATGGTTGTCAACTATACTACACATCTTGGGGTCCCAAGGACAGAATCCATGATCTATGGATACCAAAACAAAAACCACATCTACCGAAGGAGAACGTCTACCAAAGGAGAATGTCAACTTGCTTTTAGTCAGAGCTTTAAACTTCTGAAGGCCGGCCATCCGAAGGGAGTATACTGCAGCAATTCATTTATTTTCTGATTGTTTTCTCTTATATTTATAAAGGAACATATGTGACTATACACATATATTTTTGGTCTGCACTATTTTCTTCAAAACAATCTGCATTTTACTAGAATCACACTGTAAGGGAAACATGTCACCCTATGTGTGAACAAAAATACTGAAGAAGATCTCTGTGTAGCTCAAAAGGTTGTCTCTTTCACCAATAGAAGTTGGTCCAATAAAAAGTATTACCTCATCCTTCATATCAATATGGAACCAACATGGCTACAGCAACACTGCAAACAACAAAAATACTATATATTTAGAGCCTGATTTTCAGAGCTAGTAAGCATCTGCAGCTCCTATTGGCATTATGGGTGCTCAGCACTTCCCCCCTTTAAAAAAATTGAAAAGTTTAAAAAAAAAGAAGCTCAAAATATATCAGGTAAAAGGTTCTTTAAAGTAAGATCTTTATTTGCTACAAAATACACGCTGCTTTATTTATTTATTTGGCAAAAAAGTGCCAGAAACTAGACATTTTAATCATTGTGTATTTTGACAATGCATGCTCCATTAATCTTAGAACACTATACAAATCAGGAAGTGAAATACTATTTAATAGCTCTCGTGTGTGTTAGAAAGGTCCAGTGTACATGCCAGAATATGCAAACAGCAGTGCTCCATGTTCAACAGGAAATTTTCAGACTTTTGCCATTTTAAACATTCATATTTATGGAACCAGGAGTAAAAGGTGATGGGAATATCTTGAAGCCAAAGGGAAACTACAGCAAGAGAACGGTTACTTACCTTACAGTAATTGTGGTTCTTCAAGATGTGTTGTTCATAGATTCGACCCTTAGTCTGTATGTGCACAAGATCAGATTCTCTTTGGCCAATGGTGTCTATTGGGACTGCACCAGTGTCCTTGGTGCCCTCAGGCCCACTCTACCTGAGGGCATAAAGGGTCAACAGGCCCAACCACCCCTCAGTTCTTTCTTCAGTGCAGAATCTCGTAGGAATAGACTCCATAGTGGTGGGGGGAAGTGCTATGGAGTCTGTCCTCAAAGAACCAGTTATTGTAGGTAAGTTACCTTTCCATCTTCTTTCAGTGATTGGCTGCACAGATTCCACTCTCAATGACTAACAAGAGGCTGTCTATTTGCTTGAACGTGGGTAAGAGGAAGTCCTACTGGAACAGTGACTGCAGGACAGCCCTCCCAAAATTGGCATCTGATCTGGAAACCTATATGAGGGAACAGTGAGTGGTAAATGCGTGGCTCAAGCTCCACATAGCTGCTCTACATATCTCAGGTAGGGGAATACTCCCCAAACAGGAGGCTGCCTGAGCTCTAATGCACTGGACTCTAACATGGCTTGGGGGAATCTTTTCTGGATAACTCATAGCATTTTCGTACATAGTCGAAGACCTATTTGCATAACCTCTATGTGGATATAGGTTGCCTCTAGACTCTGGCAGCAAAGGTCATAAATAGCCTGCATTTATGTTCTGTCTGGATAGAATGACCATGCTCTCATTACGTCAAGTGTGTGAAGCTTTTCTTCACCCAAGGAAGAGTGAGATTTAGGAAAGAAAACCATAAGGTGAATATACTGGTTCATATGGTCAATGAAGAGAGAACAATTGGTCAGATATCCCCTCATATCCGGGCCTGGTGGTCTAAAAACCACAAATAGCACAGGCATCAGGGAATGAACATAGTTACCCACAGGTTGTTCTACCTGATCTTTCAGAGAAGCTATGTGACTGTGGAGAGATGAATGAAATCAGCTTCCTAAACAGAAAAAGCACTGATCTGGTGAGCCCAGAGGCTCGAGAATCACAGACAATCGTGGGGCAATTTCACCAGCTGTTCTGACATAAGCCATCTACAGTTAGGCATATCCCATCAGTGGTAGACCTGAAACTCTATGTTTGTGAGTGGAGACTCCAACACTCATTTGTTGAGAGCTAATGACAACTGAGTTAATCCCTTTGCAATATTTCTTTCCTCCTGCTCAGAAGGATAAGAAGTGGCATTTCAACCAGGAGCCTCTTCCCAATGCAAGTTGGCAACAAGACCAATCAAGACCTTTGCAAACATTTGGGGCAACAGGGAATAAAAAAACCCAAAAACAAATGCAAGGATCATGAAACTAAAATGCACCCTACTAATAAATGACTGTCATCCTCTTTCAAAAGAAGTCACCTGGCAAGTAGGGAGACAAGAAGGGATTATGGGGGAGGGTCTCCACAGAGAACTACAGTTTATGGAACTACTAGCTGAAGAAGCACAGCTCCAGGATTGTGCAGAAGCCTCAATTTGTGTCAGGTCCAGGAAACACTGGAAGTAAAATACCAGGCTCAATTGGCTCAGAGGACCTCCACTACGAGATACTGGGGTTCTGGAGGAGGTGTGAAAGGAAGGGACATCTCGTTCCAGTCAGCCTGCTTGCTCAAGCTGAAGGATGGAGCTTTGGGGGAGTAGTGGGGAGATGCAAGGGAATGAGCCCTGCTTGCAAGAACTGAAGCAGAAAAGAGAGACCAAGCTGGCCAAGAACAAAAGAGGAAGTGAAGAATACTGAGTAAGAGAAAGAAGTGGAGAGAAGAAATCCTCCACTTCCAGAACCTTGGCCTAGACAAGGGAGGAGGCCTGAACTTCTGACGAAGAGGCTTCTTTTGCATGACACTGAATGGTCCATGGTTACCTTGTCCAGATAGTCCCCAAAAAGCTTAATCCCCATAAAAGGGATATCAGTTAATTTTGATTTGCCCCGTCTCCAATGTGTTGTTCTAGTGTCTGAGCCAGATATCTAGATGGACCACCAGCACAACCGCCGTAAGATCTAGCCACCACTTTGGCACTGTCAAGGGCATCATCACAGAGATAAAAAAATATATTTGGCTTCTTTATGTCTGACTCCTTTTTACATTGACTCTTCTTATCTTGTAGTTCTTTCTCTACTAGGGAAGAGAGAGAAAAGGGGACAGAGCTGGAGGGCTGAGACAGGTGTTCCATGACTCCACTATCAGAAGACAAAAACCTGGAAGGAAGTAGGTCGACTCCTGCTGATAAGATTTGTCACTTATGGTAAGATTTAACTCTTTGCTTCCCAAGAAGTGCAGTTATTTGCATTTCCCATATACAAACAATGCGAGAACAGAGGTGTACAACAAATACAACTGTATGGGATGAGAACAGGAAAATAAATGTCTAAAAATATATGTATCAGAGGGGTAGCCATGTTAGTCTGGATCTGTAAAAGCAGCAAAGAGTCTTGTGGCACCTTATAGACTAACAGACGTTTGGGAGCATGAGCTTTCGTGGGTGAATTCCCACTTCGTCGGATGCATGTCATGGATGCATCCATGTCGGATGCATGTATTCACCCACGAAAGCTCATGCTCCCAAATGTCTGTTAGTCTATAAGGTGCCACAAGACTCTTTGCTACTTTTAAAAATATATGATTAATGTTTGACACATTACTTACTGTGTCTCAGATTTAAAGAACAATAATATAGAATTTCTTAACTCAAAGGTTTTTAAAATAAACGAATTCCCAGTGGCTCTCTTAAAGGCAGTATTTTATGTCTTACAACTTCTTGTGACTAAGTAACAAGTAGACTTTATTGATATAAAATATGTAATATGTGAAGTATTCTACATGAACTGGAGCATTTCCCAAAGGGGAACTATGGATGGTAAACTATACACATGATAATGTGAGCAATCTTTTGTTTAATATTCACAGTCTTATGAGGAAATAGTTGTATTCTGATTTGATTAACCAATCGTACTGTTTGCCTAACCCAAAATAACACACTTCAAACAAATTCACCATGCAGTAAAGGATATTGCAGCCAATAAACATAGCTATTAAAGTTGATAAAGAGGGCAGGACCTTCCAATGATTAGTAGTACTACAGGATTATGGACACATCCACTCACCCAGGGCAAGTAAAATATCATTAATTGTTTCATTATCATCAATCATCACAGTAAAGGGAGAGAAAACAGATTTTGTGCCTGACCTTATAAATCTGTCATTACACTTTTAAAGGCTGGTTCATGGATAACAGTAGAAGTCAGCTGGTTGCATGAAGGGTGTCATTGAAGAATTTGGCCCCATAAGGGATTTTTCCAGAATTTAAAATAAACCCAGCTGCTGGTTACTTGTAGGCAGAGGAAGTTACACCAAATAAACTGTGCTATATAGGAGTATTTGTTTCTAAATTCACAGATTTAAATGTAATCCAGAAAACAAAAGTTCAGCAAGAGCAACCAAAGGCTGATTAATAGCCAAATGCCTACCTTAAGTAAGTACTATATTTAACGTACCATGCTGTATGTAGAATCCTTTCCAGAACCCAGATGCTTTGCAATGACTAACATTCACAAAGGATTAACAGATACCCAAAATGCAAAGCCAAAACACTACTGTAATAAAACAGGCAATATAATGTAAAAATGTATTACTGTGTTAACAAAAATATTTTTTGTTTCACAATACTGAAAAAAACACTTTTCTACAGAAGGTCAAGAAAAAAAAATCTGTTTCCCATTTAAGTACAAACCCCTGCATAAAATGTTCACTTGCCAAGTTCCATTTAAAAAAACGGTTAACCCACAACTTCAATATGAATATAATTTTTCATGCTAAAATATGGATTTATTTTAAGGAAATGGATAATATTTGTATTACATTTTATGGGCCTCTATAGTTACATCTGGTCCATATTTATTCAAATTTTATTCAGCTTGCATAATATTTTTGCTTACGGTTATATTAATTAAGATCAGAAAAGCTTAAACCTGAAAATTCAATGGCACTATTCATTAACATTCCTTCAGTCTGAAGTCATAGACATTTGCAAACTCTCCTTTGATTTTGAAATAATAAAACTAAGGTAATAAGATGTTTAGTGTAAAAATATATGACTTAAGTAAGAATGATAGAAAGATCTATGAATCACATGCCAAAGCAAACCAAAGGTTTTGAAAATGTATACATGCTCACTTTAGAGGGAATAATAAAAGTGCAGGACCATGTACAAAATTTTAACTCTCTCACTCTCTTTTTTTTAATTAAATTAAAATTGTCAAGGAAAATACTCAGGACCCAATGTATACCATAGGGTAGATCAGATGCATGAAAGTGTATGAGACACGAAGCCAAATGCCAAGTTGCTTCAACTACCTGTGAGGCACAGCTATTCCTGAAATCACTTTTTGAGATGTCCTATTGCTTTTTAATATCTTTAGCTTAAATTTTGTCATTGATTTGAAAGTGAAGGTTATCAAGTATATGATCTGCAACACTTGTTTATTTTGACTCCTCTTTGTGTTGTCTTGTATGCAATGTTTTCTTGTTGTGGGCCAATGTTCATTAGGAACGAGGACGAACCCACCAATCTCATGTTTGTGTTATCCATTCAAGAAACCAACCCGGTTCTCCACTATTTCAAGTCAAAGACATTAATGCAGCTGACATCAAATTGCCTCCTATTTTATAAATTTGATGATGAGACTAACAACTCACAATTAATTCACTTATATGGGATACCTGTCCAATTTGCAATCTACACTGGCCCATCTGAACCATTTTACACAACTACACAATTAGGTTAGCCCACACACCGCGCCAAAACTATCCAGAATGCTGAAGAATTTTCTCATTGCTTGAAACATCAAAGGCCCTATCAATTTACAGTTTTCTATCTCCATTAGCACCTTCCTACAAAACCATATTTTAAAGTTAAAGTTTAGAGAAATTACATTAAGTTTAAACAAGGTTCTGTAGGAGGGTGCTAATAATGTTAAATGAGACTAGTATCTCATTTATACATAGCTTTCAAAGTTTCTGCCTACTGGCACAAAGATTAAAGCATCTACAGTACAGGTCTATTTAATGATTACTGACCACCTTGACTACCTGTTGATTAGTAGTGTACTTCATATACTGAAGACTAAAAAGAATGAGATGTCTTCCTTCTTTGTGTGCACCCCATTCAGCAAAGAGATGGAAACAAAGGCCCCGATAATTCTCGCATTTAAGTTAACAGCAAACATTCCCATTAACTTTAATGGTGCCCCCCAAAAGCACACGGTATTTAAGAAGTCTATGTAAATCTCAGACGTATGATCACAGATACTTAATTCACACAGACTTTAAAAAAACCCAAACGGCCTCATTGATTCATTAAGAATTCACAAAGGCCAAGAGGATGATGCCTTTATGACTACTTTTTGTTCCCAATTGCATTAGTTAATCTAAGGACTCAGAACAGGTCAACTCATGAGACTAATCAACATTTCTAGAAGTACTCTTTTCTACATATGATACAGTATCAGAGTAGCATGCTTGTGTATGTGTATATTTGATATCCAGATATAGCTACATCAGACAGAGCCAAGAGGCAAATATTTTATTGCCTATAAATCTCTAGTGTCATTAACCAGACCCAAACTTTCATTAGTAATAATAATTAGCACTTATAACTTTTTACTTTTAAATCGCATCAAAAGCATTAATTAATACAACAACCCAAGAGGTAGATATTATCCCCCATCTTGTAGACAGGAAAAACTAGATGTGAAAAGGGAGTAAGCGATTTCCTGAAAATCCACAGAACTTTGCAAGCCATAATGAGAAGCAACTTCTGGCTTCCAGTGTTCAGATTACACCTATCAGTTAAGTATGACATTTTAGTTACACCCATCGGATGGCTATAAAAGCATGGTTCAGAAATTAAAATTAAATAGTTTACCCTCAAAACCACATCGGCTTCTTCTCTTGGATAATAAAAAAAGATTTAAAACATAAGATTTCTATAGCCATTTTTGTTTATAGTTTCATTCATTGTGTAATAGACTAACAACACTTTGTGCCAATATTCAGGAGCAATATATTACTACTATCCTCAGGGGGACAGTATTATGCTCTTCATCAGTAGAAGAACTCAACAAATGTATTCCATTACAAATACATTTTAGCACTAGCTCTTATTAGCGATTGTACAGAAAACCTCCCGAACGTCAACTGAGTGTAACCAATATAGTCATCTGCAAACAGCCTGAAAAAATGGCTTTAAGAGGTGTGAACTTGCTTTCAAAGAGGTGTTGACCCTGAAACTTAATGATGCCAACTTAAATGGCAATAGTGTTAACTACTTCATTGCTGAACATTTTAGCAGAAACATTCCTCACCACAGTAAACCAACCTAAGGCTTCTCCAGGTGCTAAAAGCCCCAAACTGTCCCTACCTGGTACCAAGCCCTCTTGCTTGACTTCCTCCTCCAACAAACTCTACAGTGAAGATACTGTATGCATTTTCAAGAATGCTCTTCAGTAAACTGAGAATTAAAAATGTTGGGGCACCCTAAAATTAAACCAAATTTGATTAACAGAGTACTTTTTGGTTGTGTATTTCATTTTCATATTTAAATCAATAAAAATGCTCCATTTTTAAAACGTTATCTGAAGCTGTCACAGAACTTCCACCCTCACATACCACAGAACCCAGGCCCTTTAACACAGAATTTAGGTCAATGTTGCTGTGATGTATAGGGCCTTGGGTAGGTGCTATGTAATGTCAGGTGGGTTCCTAAGGTTTTTTTGTTGTTCTTTACTTCCACACCCTAAGTTAAAGGAGACTGTTTATATCAGAGATTACTTACTTGGAAGGAAAGGAGAAGCCTTACCACACTACTCTTACAAAATTAATTGCTGGTCAAATTCACACAGAGGCTTCCCAAATTTAACTGCTATAAAGGAGAGACCATGTGTTGAAGAGATGCAATGTAAGATAAGTGGGAAAACCAGCCCTCAGAATGAAAAGGAATAACTACTCCTCCTTAAATGCCAGGAGAGCACCAAGAAGAGAAGACAATCCCAACAAAAATGCTGACAGACATTTCAATTTTTCTAAGGACAGTCCTGACTTCTCCAGATCTGTCCTCCCAACAATTACATTAGTTCTGTCTGGTGTCCTGCTTCTCCTTTGAGTGCAGCCAGAATACTCAATTACAATGCATGCACCTTGACAAGTTTTTTTAAACAGAATAATAAGGTCTTCTTTCCGATAAACAATATTTTAGTTAAGAAACTGCATTCTCATTTCCTGTGGAAATTAACCTCCCTGCAACGTTCTGCCATATTTTAATGCCTCTAGTTTGTGACTTTTGATGATATTCAAGGTTATAACTTAAAAGTCATAGAATGTATTTCATTTTTAAGTGGTGCTTATTTTTGCAGGGCTGCCAGATTTACAATGCCAAAAGCCAGGGCAGTATATCATAAACTTAAAGGAGCTTCAAAATAATTTTGAACTGGACATTTCTATTCCATGAGGCAGGCTGTTGTGGTTCACTGTATTAAGACTAAAAAACCAGAGCAGCAAATTAATAATTAAATAATTTGGGCTGCAAATATATTTAAAAACATATTGGGCTTGGTCTTTGTGTTCTTACCCTAGCTTTCTTTTTAGATTAATTTAACAGCCCTGGCAAAAATACACAAGCTCTTCATGGATCAGCTGGGATATTGGCACATCATAGTATTATTGTGAGCCAAGGTATATCACTAAAGAACCTATTATTCACAACTCAATGACTACATAGTTCCCCCTCAAATGTTTCCACAAAGTTATCCACACACAAAACACACGGTGGACCAGATGCAACGCTGAAGGAAAGGAAAGAAGAAATATGTGCTACCGTCTCATTTTCTGAGAGGCCAGTGCAGAAGGGAATTTTTCAGCAGCTTTGATGTGAAAGGAAGCGCTATTCGCACAAGCCTGCTCTTGCTGTACTGTTGCTTGCCTATCCCCATATAGAGCACTTCTCTGTGACACCACAATAGGTATCTCATTCCTATCTTCTACCTGTAGCATTTATACTCTAGGGATGCAAGATATCAACTCCCTATCTCTTTCAGACATGATTGTGTACAGAGTAAATGGAGGCCTACAGGATAGTGCTCCTGTTCTCTTGCTCCCTGACCTCAAGAACTCCCAATGGCCGCATTTGAAAAAAAAATATATTTTTAAAATATCAAATGCAACCATGTTGTGGAAGCCAGCTTCAAATTAACTTCCCTCCGCTATGGAAAACTACAGGCCCTGGGCACAATTTCCTGCCACATAAATAGGCCTGAAGTGGCTGCAGATATCTATGGGCCCTGAGTATCAAATAACTCACAAGCAGTGAAACTACGAGTCAATTATTTTGGCTTTACAAATATAAAATTTACCCATCTATCCCACAGAATTGAAAGTGAAGGATGAAAAGAAGCATGGGACATACTAATTAGCTATCAATAGTTCCACTCCTTTGTTCTTGCCAGCGGCAGCTTCAGGCACCAGTTCTCCAAGCGCGTGCCTAGGGCGGCAAGCCACGGGGGGGCGCCCTGCCGGTCCCTGCGAGGGCTGCAGTCAGGCAGCCTTCGGCGGCTTGTCTGTGGGAGGTCCGCCAGTCCCGTGGATTTGGCGGCAATTCGGTGGCGGGTACGCCGAAGCCACGGGACCGGCAGACCTCCCGCAGGCAAGCTGCTGAAGCCGTGAGACCGGCGGACCTCCCACAGGCAAGCTGCCGAATCCACGGGACTGGGGACATCCCGCAGGTGCGCCGCCAAAGGTAGCCTGCCTGCCGTGCTTGGGGTGGCAAAAAAGCTAGAGTTGCCCCTGGTTCTTACCTTATATCCCACAGAGCCAGAGGGAGGAGGAGAAATTTTTCTAACAAACGCAGATGGTATTTCCCTCCACAGCTCCTGGTTTTGTTCTATTATTCTCTCAGTTTTCACCATCACACCACAAAACAATCATCTCCTCTTTGCCCTAGTGACAAACATGGCATCATAATACTGAGGGCCAGGTCACCTGATGGTGTAAAATCAGCTCTATTAACTGAGCTAAGTCAAATAAACCCACTGAAGATCTGGCCCCTTTAGGTCTACAATTTGTCTGTAGTTATGCATATGCATGTCCCACTGAAGCCAAGAGAGATTGTGTGCATGTAACTGAAGAAAGAATCCCTTCGGTCCCCACAGTAAATTAGCAGACCAGACTATGGTCTAATAAGAGCAACTTGTTTACTATGAAGTAATACTGTATACTTTTGAATTCTCAAAATGAACAAGATGAAGACCAACTAAGATTTATTCTGGCAAGTACTGTAATTTAAAAAAGGAAGGCTATGGCTACACTTGCACTTCAAAGCGCTGCCGTGGCAGCGCTGCCGCGGCAGCGCTCTGAAGCGCTAAGTGTAGTCAAAGCGCCAGCGCTGGAAGAGAGCTCTCCCAGCGCTGTCTGTACTCCACCTCCCTGTGGGGAATAACGTACAGTGCTGGGAGCCGCGCTCCCAGTGCTGGGGCTTTGACCACACTGGCGCTTTGCAGCGCCGCAATTTGCAGCGCTGGAGAGGGTGTGTTTTCACACCCTGCTGCAGTGCTGCAAATTTGCAAGTGTAGCCATGGCCGAAGTCAGACATGTTTGAAAATTTACTTCATACGGATGAATTTCTCTATTGCTGGAAGCAAGTTGATAACTTTATAAATTGTTTTCTTTACAAATGTCTAGGCTGACACTTTAATAAATAATCTAACAAACATAGAATCCAGTCTATAATAGCTATTGAATTTAGAGCACAGTTTGTTTTTCTTCCCGTTTGTCCGTCAGCAGAAACTTATGTATTTCATTACTATGAAAGTTTTATAATGGATTGGCTATGACAGGATGCCACTTGGAATTTGAAAAAATTTAAATGAAGAAGCAGAGAGATGGCTCAATATAAAACCTCATATATGAATCCCCTGAGTTTTAGGGATCTTGATAAAATGGAACTTGGGCACAAACCATCCCAGTTTTACAAAATCAAAACTGAACCAATGATGTTTGAAAAACTTAAACCAGCTCAACCCAGTTTTGCAAAACTCCATCTGAAAGAGAATCATTTACTGGAACCCTACACATTTTGGAGCTTCAGATAAATGGGACCAAAATTCTGAACTACTTGAGATCTGGGTTCTAATATTATAAAACCAGGACATGGCCTACACTTTATAAAACAAAATCACCCAGTTGTGCCAATCCATCTCTCTCCCTCTCATTTATATTTTGCTTAAGATGTGACTTCCTCTGAAATGTTTCAAGTTGTACCAGCTGAGAGTAACAGACCTTACTGTTTAAAGATGTATTACTATGTATTTTCTTGAATAACTGTATGTAAAGAGATTACGAAGCAACTCTATCAGCTTAACGCACTTCATGGCAAGATTCAAAATGACCCAATGCTCATGCAAACTGCAACAGAGCTGTATCCAGAGAACTCTAGACTCAATTTCCTGACACCATGAATTTCATGTTGAAAGTCTGTTAAATTATAATACTGTATTGTATCTCTCAGAGAAAGAATGAAGAACTAAAATAGCAAATCACCTAGCACCTAGTCTGCTTGCATCCGAAGAAGTGGGTATTCACCCACGAAAGCTCATGCTGCAAAACATCTGTTAGTCTATAAGGTGCCACAGGATTCTTTGCTGCTTAAACAAGAAAGAAAAAGTTTAGGCTAGCTAACCTTCTGAACTTGAATATTGAGGATATACTTTAATGGTGCTGAAAACAGTACACATTAGGATAGTACTGACAAAAAAATCAAACTTTTTAAGCAGCATGGCTGGAGGGGTAGACTAAACAAAGGAACACACACAAAAGTAATAAAATTATCTTTGCCGTTCTGTGTCCAGCCTGGGGGGTACTGGCAGAGACTTAGTAGGTGTCCTGCTTAAACAGAGCACAAAATAAGCATTTGTGTTTTTAAAGTATGCAGGTGTTAGCACAAAGCGAAGCTGACATTCATTCTGTGATCCTGTCATGGACATTTCGGATTAAATAATTTACAATTTCATTACTTTTTTAAAATGAGAGGGAGAAGGCTTATGTGTAAAATAAATAGAGCTCATTCTAGGAATAATAAAAGTGAGTAATGGGAACTCATCGAAACCCTTAATTTATATGGTTTAAATTGTAGAAAGTGGGGTACATAATAGACAATTATGATGGTAATGGAAAGTAGTAGTGAAAATATATATAACTGTCAATTTAAAAGGAAATAATAAATATTGAATCTTACATATCAGGCAAAACTACCAAGTTTATTATGAAACCAGCTGTATGCCATTCACAACACTGAATAATTTAGCAGAGGCCTACTTGATATATGGTATTGCTTATTTCAAAATTTTCTTTTCTTTATTTTTTCTGCTTCTTAATTAAGGTAATGCATAATAGCTTAACAAACTCACAAGTGGAGTATCTTTCCCTCCTACAATGCTGAGACCAAGGCCTGATCGCCCCTTGGATATTTCTATAGTCATCTCTTGCCCTGGAACAACTGGGCATGTGGCTGGATCCACTGGCAACAGAGGAGGCAGTACATTGCCTAAAAACGTTAAAAGAAAAAGAAATTAGTCAGCAATATTAAATGTGAATCCTTATTAGATCAATTATATGCACATTAGTAATTAAAAAGCAAAAACGTGCTCAATATCCCTATACAGTCATGTAGGAGGAATACTGTAAAGACAACCTAAAATCTGAGCTTAGAACTATTAGAATCTGATGTGAAATTGACTTCAGAATTGAGATGTGACTTGTGTGATTTTGTTCAGTATGACAAAACATGTTGCATTTAGATGTGACAACGCAGTATCATAGCAGTGAAACAGGGAATTTTTCAGGCTTACAGTCAGGATTATTTTTTTAAAATCAACTTGTCACTTAGAACTAGACATGGTTCATATGCACTGTTGCAACACTTTTGTTCTGCAGCTGCAAAAGGCAACTATCCAAAATCAAAAGTGGCCCAAGGTATTTGACAAGAGCATTTCTGATATTAATAATGACCATCCTTTTGACAAACAAAAACTAAACAATCTATGATCAAGTTCTTGTAGTTGTTATTATTAATTATTATTAAAATGGAGAAAAAACCCTCCTGTTTACCAATGGAACAGGAAATCAATATGGAAAGAAAAATTCCTTCAAACATTTAAAAGAGTATTAAATAATGGGGAAAATGTTTCAAACCTTTTTATATTAAAAAAAATTGTTACATTGTTGTAAGCAAGACACGAAAAGTAATTCTTCCGCTCTACTCTGTGCTGATTAGGCCTCAACTGGAGTACTGTGTCCAGTTCTGGGTGCCACATTTCAGGAAGGATGTGGACAAATTGGAGAGAGTCCACAGAAGAGCAACAAAAATGATTAAAGGTCTAGAAAACATGGCTTATGAGGGAAGATTGAAAAAAATTGGGTTTGT
This sequence comes from Mauremys reevesii, assembly GCF_016161935.1. Classification (NCBI taxonomy): domain Eukaryota; kingdom Metazoa; phylum Chordata; order Testudines; family Geoemydidae; genus Mauremys; species Mauremys reevesii. The sequence goes on from NC_052630.1 coordinate 92,738,211, forward strand.
TTAGTCTGGAAAAGAGAAAACTGAGGGGGGCATAACAGTTTTCAAGTACGTAAAAGGTTGTTACAAGGAAGAGGGAGAAAAATTGTTCTTCTTAACCTCTGAGGATAGGACAAGAAGCAATGGGCTTAAATTGCAGCAAGGGAGGTTTAGGTTGGACATTAGGAAAAACTTCCTCACTGTCAGGGTGGTTAAACACTGGAATAAATTGCCTAGGGAGGTTGTGGAATCTCCATCATTGGAGATTTTTAAGAGCAGGTTAGACAAACACCTGTCAGGAATGGTCTAGATCAGTGGTTCTCAAAGCTGGTCTGCCACGCGTTTACCTGCCATGTTTACCTGCGGGAAGGGCGGCCAGCACATCCCTTGGCCCGCGCTGCTTCCCGCCGCCCCCATTGGCCTGGAGCAGCGAACTGAGTCCAGTGGGAGCCGCGGGACATGGCAGGTAAACAAACTGGCCCGACCCACCAGGGGCTTTCCCTGAACAAGCGGCGGCCCGGCTTTGAGAACCATTGGTCTAGATAATACTTAGTCCTGCCATGAGTGCAGGGGACCGCGTGGCTGCTGGCTGCCGCCGCCCGCGGCCGCGCGCGGCGGGCGCGCGTCCGCGGGAGCTGCCGCAGCGCGCCTGCAGGAGGAGTGCAGCCCAGCAGAGCCAGCCGCCCTTCGCGCGCATGCCTGGCCATGCCAGGTCGTCCCCGGTCCGGGGCCCGCTGACCTGCCGCAGGCATCACCGCGCAGGTCCGCGCCTGCCGCCCCTGCCGCTGCAGGGCCGGGGGGGGCGCGGCAGGATGGGCTTTTTGGGCGCCCCGATTTTTTTAGCTCTAGGCGCACACCAGCTTTTTGCTGGTGCCTAGAGCTGCCCCTGGTCTAGATAATACTTAGTCCTGCCATGAGTGCAGGGGACTGGACTAGATGACCTCTTGAGGTCCCTTCCAGTTCTATGATTCACCTTTAGAACATCAAAATAAAAAGAACAAAGCAAAATGTGTCTAAGGAGGATTAAAACAATCCCAGTTACAGCAGAATATTATAACTCATTTTGACAGTACTTGCTATGATATTACTGGGGTAACTTTGCCATTAATGTAAGCTATCTGGCAGAAAGAAATAATTGGTTCTCACTATGGCTGGTGAACTCTGCCTCTGGAGAAAGATAAGAAGGTGTTGGTGGCAAAGATATCTCATGTAAACTGATGGGTGCTTTGGTTGAAGACTTTGATTGTTTTAACTGATTGAGGACCTAAAAGAAAAGGAAAGGAGAAATCAAAATAGTTCAATTGTTAAAATAAAAAAATACAAAGGCAGCATGTGTTGTTCTGAAATCAGCAGTAGCTATCGATTAAAACACAGTATGAAGATCCTTACATTAATTGGATTGGCAATAGAAAATTAGTTTTAAGAATATTTAATATTCTTAAGAGCCAAATTGGGTAGGTTTGATACTGTGAATCCAGAAATGGCTGCAAAGAAAGTCCGATGGAATTTCATTTTGTATAAGAGAGACTTATCTGAGTGAGACAACGTTCTGAATTTTTAAAAACAGGAAACTGTATTCTTAGCACACTCTTCCATGACTATTTTTACATATTTAAAGAGAAGGATATTTTTAAAACTATTCAGTGTTCAAATAAGAATTAGTTTGATCTCTTCTCAGTTATAGAAGAGCCCTGGTAGCATAAATTGTGACACAACAAACACTTCTTCAATTGAACTCCCTTCCCCCAATCTCACCCTCAAATACAAACACACATACATTTTCCGGAAGTTGCTCCACCAAATCCTGCTGATCTACCATCAACATCTGCTTGTCAGCTTTGTTTCTGACATCCTAAACAGGGAAAAGGGTAATTTTATTTAAAAAAAAGAAGTCACATCAGCTTCAACTTTCATTTAAATTAAATTTCTTCAAAACCAGAAAAATCAAGGCTCTGATTCTGTAATGTGATACTATTTACACAGGACACACAATTACACTATGGAACTCTGCTACTTCATGATGCTGAAACCAAGAATTTAGCAGGATTGAAGGAAGAACTGGACATTTACATGTAAAACAAGATTATCCAGGGCTGTAAGTACTTCATTTAGATGTAATACAGAGGTTAGGAGGAGACTCCTGAGGAAGGGGTGGGAAGGGGTGAGATTATGCCACATCTGTCTATTGTGGGGTCTCTTGCACCTTCCTCTGACGCTTCTGGTACTACCCTCTGTGGGAGACAGCTTACTGGATTTGATGCACCATGTGTCTGGCAATTCACATGTTCCTATGTACCTAAGAAATTAGAGTTGGGTATGTGTCTAACTTTAAGCACATTGAGTAGTCCCACAGGATCTTGCTGAATTGGGCCTACAAATAAGAGAGAACTAAACCGCCATCTAATCCATCACTCCCTTGCCCGTGCAAGATTATTCTCCACAACAAAATAAATACTAACAACGTTTCATCTAGTCTCGTTGTAAATCTCTCAAACAAAGGTGGTTCCATCACTTTCCAGACACAAATAGATCTCACTGTCAGGAGAGTTTCCTTAATATTCTGTCTAAATTCTTCTAACCTACATTTCATCCCACTGCTTCTAGTTTTATCTCCTTGTAACATTCTAAAGAATTCCTGGCCTTCCTTGGCATATACACTCTTCAAATGTTTTCAGTCAGGACAGTTCTTCTTCACTGTCTGTTAGCCAAGCTACATAAACTTATGCCAACATTTGCAGACTTAGGTAACTAACCACAGCTATTTATACCCATGTTAAAGCATCTACATAAGCAGCTTGATGTTCAGAAATGCTAGGCATTGACTTCAAAGGATATTATTGGTACTCAGCACCAGTGAGAAAAATCAGGACACTTATTAAGGTGCCTAAATATGGGTTTGAGTGCCTAATTTTAAGTACCCACATTTGAAAAATATTGGCCCTGTTTCCTCCTCAAGTCTCATAAAAATTAATCATCTAAGGGTAAGAAACAGTAGGAGACCTCTGCAACTGTAAAAGAAATACATTAAATTATTTTAAAATTTTCCTTTAAAGTTTGCAAAAATAGCAGGAAGACAAGGTAGAGAAAGTGGCGATTACTCTATTACCAGACATGGCGAGGGAAAAATACGTAAGGAAAGATTACAGATGTTGCTTTCTAAGGGATTATTCTAATGAGCAGTGGAGAATTATTTCATTTGCTCCATCATTCATTATTACTATTCTTCATTATTCGTTTTGCTTTATGGGATTCAAAACGTGAAACTACATCTCACATGTATCGAAGTCTTTGCACATTAAGAAGTTATTTTATTTCTCTTAGCTTTAAATTCATAGTAACAGACATTAACTTGTTGAAAAACACAAAGGTTATTGTGAATCTATCCCTGAAAATGTCTCAAATGCTTTGTGCTCAGCATCCCCTCAAATGTACCGGAAACCACTTTATGAAATCCCTCGGTTACACATTGGGTGCGACAAGAACACAGCTTTCAGCTGTATAAAAACAGGTCAATGTTCCATATTCAGATATCTTGAATACAATGCTATTTGTTTAACATTAATTTAATTATCCTTTCTATTTACATGATGCAGCAATGCATGCCCCACAGACATCAAGAATGCAAGCCGCTTGATGAGCACCCTCAGTTATCACTCAAACCATTCTCATCTCAGTCAAGATCCAAATTCTGAAAGAATCGCTTTATGGATTTAAAAAAATTTCCATTCTTTTTCTATGACCCTTCATAGGAATCAGCATAGCCAGATCCTCAGAAAAACATCAAAGCATTCTGTCAGCTAACCAGAGGTGAAAGTGAGCCGGTACGAGCCAGTACTCCATACCAGCAGAGCTTTAATGTGCCTGCCTCGAGGTGGGGGAGGAATGGACAGCAATGTTAGAGCGCTGCCGCGGCAAAGGGCCCTGCAGCACTTTAATGTCCCTGCCCCATTGGCTCCCCCCTCCCCCGGAATGGGGGGGGGGACGGCAAAGGGAGCAGTTGCCCTGGGGCCGGAAATTTAAAAGGACCAGGGGCTCCGGACACCGCGAGCACAGTAGCAGCGTCCAGAGCCCCGGGCCCTTTAAATCAACACGGGAGCCCCGGGCAGCACGGGCCAGGTGGCCGAAAGGGCTGGTTGGGGGATGCTGACCTCCAGCCCCGCCCCTTCTGCCCGAGGCCCCGCCCCTCCCAGGGGCGGGGCCCCTTACTTTCACCCCTGCAGCTAACCTCAACCACCCAGTCAGCACTGTATTTAGTTGGTAGCACTTTCATTGATCCCAGCTGAGAAATAAATTCCCTTCTTTCCACCCCTCTCTATCCAAACAGGTCCATGACCAATTCAGTTATGTAACTTTGCACTTCTAAAAGCAATGAATGAGCAGCATAGACTGTCCCAGGGCAGCCTGACAAATTTAAAGAGAGTTAATGGACACAGTGAGTTGATTCACTTTGTATGTAAGTTTGTATTTTTTCATCATAAATTTACAAATAAGGTGAACACTCGTGGTGACGTGACTCTATGGGCAATAGGGGAAATATTATGCTCTCAGCAACAACACATCTTTTTCCTTTGGCCTTGACAGTCACCAAGAGACTGGCAGCAGGAATCTCTGTTTATCTTGTCATCTAAAGAATGAGTCATTGAGCACAGACCTATGTGTTCAAGGCCCATACTGCTTGGACTAAGTATTATCTAGACCAATGGTTCTCAAAGCCGGGCCGCCGCTTGTTCAGGGAAAGCCCCTGGTGGGTCGGGCCAGTTTGTTTACCTGCCGTGTCCCACGGCTCCCACTGGACTCAGTTCGCCGCTCCAGGCCAATGGGGGCGGTGGGAAGCGGCGCGGGCCAAGGGATGTGGTGGCCGCCCTTCCCGCAGGTAAACATGGCAGTGTTAGCAAAGAGCAAAAAGTTAAAGTAGCAGTATGGGCCTTGAACACGTAACGTTCTGGCTCAGAGGAAAGCAACAACTGCTAAGCCACTTATAAAAATGAGTATTTATATAGCAATATTATTGAAATCTCCAACACCCTTTATCAACTCCACATTCTAGAGTTATATGCCATGATTCATCAAGCAATTTTCAAAATTTGGGTTTTGATAAAGATCTTACACAGCCTACTGTCCACTATTTTTACAGCCTATTCTACCTCTTGCTCCAGGGTCAGTATCATCTGAAACCACCAGGATGTTCCTGGTTAACCTAATAGCACTATATCCATCCTCCAAATCCATCTCCCTGTCCCTAAGCTTTCACCTTCTCTTCAGTCTGACAACTCCATAGATAGGTTAGATAGACAGACAGATAGATGGATGATACTGACTCTGGACTGACTGGAGACCACTGAGTGTAAGGTCATTACTGATAGACTCAATGGTCTAAACTCACCCCAATGTAAATCCAGTTACTTCAGTGGAGGTACACCAAACATATATTGGATCAAGACTACACTGCCTAGTGGATAGAGCACTAGACTGGACCTCTGGAGAGCTGGGTTCTAATCCTGGCTCTGGCAAGTCAAGTCACTGCTCTGTGCCTCAGTTTCCCCATCTGTAAAATGGCAATAATGATACTGAGCTCCATTGTACAGTGCTTTGAGATCTGTGATAAAAAGTGGTATATAAGAGCTAGGTATTATTATTATAAAAACAATCTTACCTTTCCCCTTAAATTCCTCTCTTCTTGCTCTCTGTCATTGTTGACACACTAACATCCTTCCTGTCACCTAAATTTGTAATCTGAGTATCATATTGATGCCCACATCTTTCCGTTGTTTCCTTTGGACTCTTTCCCTCATTCATCCATTCTTGTTCGCCCCTACTGCCAATGACTTAGTTCATGCTTTCATAACTTCGTGTCTTAATTACTACCAGGGCTTTGGCATGGAGCCCAGAGCTGGAGCGCAGAGCAGCTCCAGAGCAGTGGAGCTGCAGGTTTTTGCCTGGAGCCTAACCGGAGCCGGAGCACAGCTCCAAAGCCCTGATTTACTACAACCTCATCCTCACTGGTTTCTCCAATTCCCAACTTTTCTGCTCCATTACATGCAAAATGCAGCTGCCAACATAAGCTTCCTTTCCCATTGCTCGAGCCACATCTTCCCCCTCGCTCTTTCTGGATCTCTGAAATAGCTTCCAGTCTTCTACATTAAACTCATGCTTCACCTCATTTTCAAAGAATTCCAAAATGACACTCCCACCTACATCTCTTGCCCTCATCTCCTGCACTATAATCTACTCCGTAATATCTGCCCAAGCTTTTTTCCTAACTGTTCTTTGCCTCTTTCAACCACTTCAGACATTGTGTATTTTTTTCATCTTAATTTGTATCTCAGTTTCCCAGCTGCAGTATGCCAAATAAGGCAGGTAGAGTAACAAAAATTTGCATTTAGTTAGAATCCATGCATTAAAACTCAGTTCATTTGTATTCAGGCCCATTAACATTGCAGAACTTCCGGGGTGGTTTGGACAATTCAAATGCACATATTAAACACGAGCGCTTTGTCAATCAGGAATACAAACAAACCAATGTTAGCTTGGTGGCTGATTTCAATGCTCAAATACTATATCAACTTCTGGTTCTTTGCAAAAACTCAGTGGACTTCCAAGTATTTGTTTGTAACGTTCAAATATTTTCAAAAAACAAATAGGTTTGCAAAAACCAAAGACTTTGTGAAGAAAAAGAAAAACAACTCCCCCAAAACAAACAAAAAAGCCATTCCTTCAATGAAAATACCTCACATCGATTATGCATAAATAGCATGTCTCAATTAAGAACTATACTAAACTGTTGTGTGTGGGGTGGATGGTTGGGAGGCAGACAAAATGTTTGTCCCAAGAAATTTTATGTTTCTGTGTGTTAGTCACTCCTCAGCATACTTAGGATTTCTCTATTTTAACCTCTAACAGAGCTTTAAAAGAAGATTAAAGCACAACCCCAGGAATTCTAGATTTCTGATAACGCACAATCCTAACACATTAAACTACCACCACCACCACGTATCAATGCAGAGTTTGATATTTATTACAGCGCACACTCTGACAGTGCCACATTAAACCAGAAGTTATGGATTTGATGCAGAAATTCTATAGCCTGTGTTATGCACGGGGACAGACTAGATGATGATAATGGTCCTTTTGATTTTAAAAATCTGTGAAGCTAGGATATAAATATGAGTGTGATTTACAGCCACAAGCTTTTTTCTGGGGTACGGAAGATACTGCCGGCAAAAGTAGATGTGAATGCCTTGTTGCTGAGTATAGCTCAAGGGAAGGACCAGGGAGCTGCATACAACTGCAGTACCTCAATATAGAACAAATTGTATTTACATCTCAATTATATGAACAGGTGTAGGAAATCATACACCTGATTTTCCTCTCACTTAGATAAATCAGGAGTTACTCACTAAAACTTAATTGCACTACAACAGCGTGAAAACAGAATGAGGCCCTGTGATGCTGGAAGACCAGGCACCAGCTCATGACAAAGTCCCCATGTCCCCGCTGAACTCTGATATATACATAGCTGAAATCTGTCTGGCTCACTTGTGGGTTAATACTGATAGGATATGTATTAGAATTATAAGAAAGTGTTTGGATTCTATTGAATTCTTGTGAGTTGCTGCATTCATTAATCTTACTTGTAATATCTGCGTTCCATATTGCAATGTAATCTTTGAAGGAATGTATTACGAGCCTCTATGACTGCATGAATCACCATACAAGAGAGGGCCATTAATTAGAGGCTCCTTGTACACCCATCCGGAAAGAGGACACCCACTGATACCAGACTGGCCGTGTTGGATCTTACAACTGGCAACTCCCTACATCTGGATTGAGGAATCATCGACAAGAGTACTAAAGGCTCTTAGAGTTGTTCTGCAACTCTTCTCCCCCTTCCCTCCCAGGGGGGCGGGGGGGAGAGGAGTGCACTCGCATGACTCATTTTCATCAATTGAGTTTGCAACTGAGAGCATATGGCAGGAGGGGGATAAAAACAGCAAACAAAAGGAACTAAGGATCTCTGTGTTGGAGGGATTTTGGAGGAGCAAGAAGTTTCTTAGGCATAAGGAAGAGATCCCCATCTGCTTATTCTGGGTTAACCCTGAAGGACAAATTGAGCTTGCTGGTTATAGAAGCCTCTATTACCACTTAAAACCTAACTAATTCATGTGTCTATATTCACTTGCTTTAACCATGTAAATGACTAGCTTCCTTTTCCTATTTAATACATCTCCATATAATTTATTACAGGAATGGCTACAAGCGTTGTTTCCATGTGAGATCCAAGGTATTGGGAAAGTGACTGGTACTTTGAGACTAGGAGTAAAATGAATATTGCTGTGATCCTTGGGTTTAAGGGCCATCTATCACAAAGTATCAAAACGGAACTGTCTGTGATTTTGTTTTAGGCTGTTAACACACTTGAGGAGTTTGCACTTAGATTTCACCAACCAGGCTGCATTAAGTTTAGGACTCATGACCAAGCTGGGGTTTGTGCCATGGTGTTTTAACAGTCTGCCCTGAGGTTGGTACTCATGCTCTTACACCACAGTTAGGAGTGTCCCTGACCCATTATGTTAGCACTTTTCAAGCTTCGAATTTTGTGGATGACTAAACACATTTCTTTAAAGATAGTGACACGTACCATTTTGATACATTCATCGTCAGTCGAGCTTTTCATGACAGCTTCTGAGCTGCAATCTTCTTCACTGCTTGCATGTTCAGTGCCACTGTGATCCTAGTAAAGAGATTGTTTTAAAAAACAAAACGTTGCTCCTAAATAGCTCATGATAAAATCAGACAGCATTTATGGGATGTGATGCTTGTTTGAAATAAGGAAGAAGATCCACAATGAACCATCACTGATTAAAATCAGTGTTACAAGTTTCAGAAGGCAGGTGCTGGTCTTCATTGGTCAAGGATCAATTTACATGAGGACCACTTCTTACACATGACTCCATGAATATTGTCATCAGCACTTAGGGGACAACTACTCTGACACTACTGAGGATGAAGCTCAGGAGGAAAAGGTGTTTTACTGAATGGTGCTCAGCTATGGAACTCCCTTCTGCAATAGGTGAAGATGAGCACGTTTCACCTCCTTTAGAGCACATGCAACACACACCCGTTGCACAGTAGAGGCAGCGATATGACAAATGAGGAGTTTTCTTCCTTCTTTAGAGGTCTCACACCAAAAAGAGCCAATGGAACATACAACACTACTATAGTTGAAGCAGAGAAAATGGTCTTACTAAAATAATGCTGAAACAATTTTTGTATTTGGTGCATAGATACCATGGTGACTTGTGCTTTCCACATATATACAGAGAGCATAATCATGACTGAGAAATGATGCAGCACATGCTTAAGAAAGCTATTTAAAAAAAACCTTTCCAAACCAAGAGGATAGAAGTAGAAACTTTAGCCTCTTTTCTTTCCCTAACAAACATGTGATATGTTTTTACCTGAGAATTTTATTCCTTTTACCCAGCTCCTGAAGACAAAGATGTTTTTAGGGCGGTTTCCTCTCTCTCTCTCTCTTTTTTTCTTTTTAATCGTTCAAATGAATTCAAGTTATTGCTCTACATCCCAAGCACACTCTTCCTCACAAAGCAAAATTGACTATATATTACCAATCCAATTTCCTGCAAAGATCTTCACTAGCAGATTTCTTTACCAGGCTATTCTAAATTCTTGTTAGGCATTGAACAGGTAAAATGGGAATTATGCAAATGGCCACCTTGCCATCTGAAGAGGTAATCTACTTCTCTCCATTCTTTAGGAGGCTCACTCCATTCAGTATTCACAAACAAGGTCTCATCCCAGTTACAAAACATTATGTAAGAGGTGGCTTTATGATATATTAAGGTTCTTGCAAACAGAGCTTCTATTAGACTTATACACTATATTTCGGTTTAACTAGTTCATTTTGTACCAGTACTTCGCCTATTGTGGTCCGGTCCTATGGTTTCACAGAAATAAATATGTCCCCAAGTTACAGGAGTGTTTGCTAGTCAGCCATTTTTCTCATTAAACTACTTCAATCAAAATGAAGAGATCAACATTAATTCTGTTTAGCAATAGTATTTTGCAGTTATGTAGGCATCATGACATACTGCTAAATTATTAGCTCACCCACCTTTGTCTCTCCAGGCCTGTTTTATAAGATATAACAATTCTTATGCAAACTACAAAGCCACACATATTGTTAAACATCTACTTAGTCTCTCCTCTGAAAGTACATAATATGGTCTACATTTTAAGATATGATTAATTTACAGCAAAACATGTAATATAAAGCCCTACATAATTATGACAACCATTTGAAGTATTTTTTAAAGTGGTGTCAAATGTCTGATGGATAGCCCCAGAAATCAAAATCCTGCATTTAGCCACAAAATATGTTAAAAAAAAAAAAAAAGTCCCTTCACTGCACGTAACTTTACCCACCTATTGGGTCTACCTTTAAGGGTCAAACAGCAAAAGGGACAGAATTCTTTGGTTCCTGCATAGTGGTAGATTTTGGTGATATGGACACTTGACCATGGCAACCTGGAGTGAGACTACCAAACAGAGTTCCAGGGGATATGGCACAACTATCACATGAAAACAACTTCTAGTCTGATGACTTAAATTAGGTAGAAGGCACTAAACCTATCACCAGTTCCTAAGCTATTCAACCACTCAAATAAAATGACAAACCTTTCCCTCTCTCCCTCAAATGTACATTTACATAAAGCTGATTCAAAATTTATATTGCCTTTCAGTGAAGGTTTTTAAACATGCAGCTCCACAGAAATGAACCCTTCAAGGGCAGGGTGACAGATAATACCATGAGGGTGCAAGAACACAGCAGCTGAAGTTACTACTTGTCTTACCTTTACTATTTACCAACATGAGAAGGGAGATGTTCTAGATATAGCGTAGGGGGCAACAGCAGCTACCAAGGTCATCACAAAATGACCAAGAAAACTTTAAAGTGAACCTAAAGGCTTGGTCCATAGAAACGGCAGATGAACAAGGATTCTGGCTGCATGGACCAGGACCCAATGGAGCATGAAGCATCAGTTCAAAAGGCAATATTCTTCTTTTACAAAATAGATAAATGAAACCCAGGGTTTTAATTAAAGAGTTCCCCTGAAACAAAAGCTAATTAACGTGGCTTTTCTGTACAGCATCATAGCACTTGAATTGCATCATGGATGTACAATGCCTTAAACATGACTGTAACTTGAAAACTGCAAAAAGCATGCTCCAGAAGTTCCATCTACCATTGCAAAGCATGAGCTAAGGCTGCATGATTGTAATAATGCTTATTAAAATATCAAAAAGCAAATGTACCAATGACCAGAATTTAACAATTCAAGGCTAGACCAAGCCCCAATTGACTCATAAAACATGCTTTGCTTTATTAGCTCAAGAAGATATAGAATTAATAAGCAGCAGCTAGGCTAGCCATGTGCTATATCTACAAGTAAGTACCATATTTCTCAGTTATATTATTATGATGAGACATCAAATTGAGAACGATGTGGTAACATTCCAGATTGCATTGCGCAGTAAGCACACTGCATTCATAAAGCTCAAAAAGGATAAAAAGAGTCACATTAGGCCTGATGCAACAACCATAATATAGAACAGCACTGTCACAATGAGGAAGCTCTTACTGTTGGAGGAGAACAAACAGAAACATCCATATGCTTTTAGTTGCTAGGATGCATATTATGATACTATACACTAAAACTCCATGTTAATACATCAGATATACTAACATACTGTCATTTCTACTACAGAAATGTAGTATGGCTGTAAATCATCTACCTAGTCTAATAGCTAGGTCACAGGACTGGGAATCAGGAGACCTGGGTTCTATTCCTGGTCATGCCAAACAGACAAGTTATTTCACCGTGCCTGTTTCCCTTTGAGTATCTTGGCTATCTAGATTGAAAGCTTTTAGGAGCTGGGATGATCTTTCGCCATGTGACTGTATGATGCTCAGTGCAACAGGGCCCTCAATCATTGTTGGGACCTACCTCTCTACGGTAATGCAAATAATAAATATGGAAATAGTTCTATTGCCTTCAGTGGGCAATGGTCAGGCCTTGAATGTTTATTTTCTAAATTCAGCTACTTGGATTTACTCCTAATGCCTCTGAAGGAATCAAAACCTCATGGGACGTCTTGGCTTTCACTTACAAGATGTCTCCCTGCATGTCTCCCACTGAAAATGCCAATTTCTTCCTGGGAGTCAAGTATCAGAGGGGTAGCCGTGTTAGTCTTGATCTGTAAAAGCAGCAAAGAATCCTGTGGCACCTTATAGACTAACAGACAGTCTGTTAGTCTATAAGATGCCACAGGATTCTTTGCTGCTCTTCCTGGGAGGACTCTCAGATTTCACTTCTGTTCCAGGCAATACCTCCCCAAAACTTTCAACCCTCTCAAAAATAAACGTGACAGGAGACAGCAAGGCTTTCGTTCAATGATTTATTTTCCTGCTGTATCACAGTAACTAAGACAATATCTTGTCACCTAGCACCATGCCAATTGTTTCATTTAAAAAGCGAGGGGAAAGACACATTTGGTCCAGTTCCTACCTAATGCATATTAGCTTTCAGGATTAATCAGACAAGGTGTCTGAATGAATATTGTAATAATTATGATTAATCTAATTTAGTAAGCCCTAATAAAAAAAAATCTTACCTCAATAGAAGACTGGGAGCTGGAAGGTAATGGAAAAGGAGTAACAGCCATTTGGTTAACTGCATCTCCATTTCTATGAAACATCAAAAGAGGGAGAATCAGTTTATTACACATTCAGACACAAAGGTTAAACTATGTTTTGAGTTGGTCCTTGCCTCATGTATTATGATTCTTTTAGGTACAGTTTATTAGTAAAATATTTATCTTATGTAAAAACATTAGAAACCTAGAAAGGCACACTTTTCACTTCTGTTTGCATCCCTTATTAGTTAATATATGATCATCGCATGTCACCTTGGAAATAATTTAATTTATGTTCAATAGGGTTTTAGCAATTCAATAGTATTAGAGAACAATAAATGGGAAATGAAAATACAACCTTTAAAACACGTTTCGCATGGGTATTTCTTTCCCTACTCATAAAAACATTTCAAAATCTCTTCAGGAATGGGCTCCCAGTACCTACCCAGGTCTAATGCACTCACCTATCAGGCATATAGGTATCATTATTGTATCTATTAAGTGTGATAGTAAAATAGCTTTTTCTTTTCAGTTCATATTTGCTGTATACATTTCTGAAAATCTGAAACAAACTTAGCATGATTTTAATGAGGGGTGGGGAAATCAGTTAATACAAAACACTAAATCCATTATGTATTAATGCATTGTTACTCAATGATAATATTTAAATAATCATTTGAAGTATCTTTTTCCTTTTAGATAACTATGTGCTCCTAAAACAACTGACTAATTTGTGACTATCAAAGATGTTTTTATGGAAGGCTGACAGATATTCATGCTGCCTTGCTAGAAGATGTCCTGCGTGACATTCAAAATTGGTTGAAGAAATTAGGTAAACACCTTTGTGATCTTAAAACATAACCAAGGAGACTGCAGCTAATGTTATATTGTTTTAAAGAAGTATCTGATGTACAGAAAAAAAGGGAGATTTCAAGTTTTGCTTTTAAAAAGCTGTACAAATGAATCAACAACAAAAATGTTTTTATTATTTATATTACACCAGTGCAGAGAGGCTCCAAACGAGATCAGGACCCCATTATGCTAGGTGCTCCATAACCGTACCCTGTAAGCTCATTGGGACAGGGACTGTTTAAATAGACAAGACAGATAAAAGGAAACATCATCATTCCCACTTTACAGACAGAGGATTGGGATTATGTGACATGACCAAGGTCAGACAAGAAATCTGTGGTAGCTCCAGGAACTGAACCCAGATCTCCCACGTTCCAGTGTCTTAAACACAAGATTTTCTATCCTTTAATTATAGAAATAAGACAGACAAATGTACATTATAAAATCACCTTTAAAATGTAAATGTCTTGAGGAAAACCATGGGTATGGTTTGTCAATTATCCCTCAAAGTGTTAAACATGTAAATCCAGGATAGCACGATTACTCAGACAGAAAGACAATGCTAGATCAACACCCTTCAGTACAGCAGAAGATGGTGAATGCAATCATAGGCATTTGAACTGATAAATCCTACATGCAAAGATTGATGAATTTATTTACTTCATCTTCAACCAAGCAGCCATGCTCTTCAAAAAAATTGTCTCTATATTGATCATAATCCCTCACTTTTAGACTCTCTCAGCATCTCCTTCTGGCGCTCCTCAAAGCTTCGCAGCACTCAGAAAATATGCTAATATCTGTGCTCCAATGACCAGTGTCACCAACCCATGCATGCAGAGGCCATGCCAGAAATCTGACGTAATGAGCAGCATGAGATTTTCTTTTCATCTTCACATCATGATTTCCAAGCATGTATTACTGTACCGGTACAGCATATTAGGCAAGGACATTTCTTCCTGCTTTTGTTTTCACAATGGTACACTGCAATTACACGGCAGTTCTCACATATGAGAATTAATCAGCAAATCTAAGCTGTCTAAGAAACCTAGCAATTTTTGCCTACTATTAATTCAGCTTATACAGCTTTCTCCCCCCACCAGCAATGGACAAAGTCTTACATAAGCACTAATAGCATGAACGGTAGCATAACCTACAGCTCATGATGCAAAATGTATAGCCTGATGGTAATGCACACATCTTAATCTTTGTGAGAAATGCTGTTATAATTCTAAAACACTGCTAAACATAAATCTTAATATCAATCTTTTAAAATTGTTTTTACTTACATAAAATAGTTTCTACTGAACTTACATACACCATCATCAGGTTTACAAATGTATGTCATTTTAAACAGATGGTAATTTGTATTCCATATAATAAAAAATTACAATAATTCCTGGGGGGGGGGGGGAAAACAGGGTTGCAAAAAGTCACAATTTGTAATCTATCCCTGTTGTAATTGTACAAATTCAAACACTTTAATATTTCTTCAATAGAGACTGCTTCAAAGCAGATTCAAAGTGGGAGCATATTTTAAAATCACAGTGCTAATAATAAATTGCTTTTTGCGCTCCACTCCCAGAAATTTCCTTGATTAAAACAGGAATTTATTTAAAATTAAAATGAATCATCATCGTCTTTTGATGTTGGAGCAGATGCTTAGTGGTTTGAATTGCAGTGGTTGCAAGTGAAAATTCAGCACGTGCCATTCGTTACTACGGTTACCACTAAGAAACCTGTTCTAAGATACTATTTCATGCAAAATATTACCCAGCATCAACTTGTGCATAGATTTCCTGGAAGCACATGTTCACATCTCATCAGGGTCGACACAGTCCTTTATTTTTTCAAGGTCAAAGCAACTTTCATGCAATTTACACACTATGCTCACCTTGCCGATATAAATTTAAAAACTAAATCTCTCCATTTTGCAAGGATGTTAAACATCCCATAATTTTACACCACTGTCCTTATTCCAACTCTCCTCCATAGTTTGTGTAGGATACTGCGTGCATATTGTCCACCTGATTGTTGTACTCACACCAAAGACGTGTCTGCATTTCAGCGGTGTTGTATGTCTATATGATGTGAAGCACTTTGGGATGGAAGGCTCCCCATGTTTTCACTTTAGTGAGAGAGAAAAGAGTGCTGACTGATTATGTCAATAGCAGTCACTATCTCAGTGCTGAAGCAATAAGAAACTCAGTTAGTGCAAAAGATCAAGGCAAGCAGGACTGAAGCCAATACATAAGTGGCAGAAAGCTTGCACTTTTGCCAAGGCCTGCCCACCCAGTTCTCTCCCACATTCCTGTTTGATCAACTTACCATACTTCCCTCCTCTTCATCACACTAAGTATAAACCATTAGACATGCCTGTCCCTCCACTCCCTAACAGGAAGCAAATTTTGGTGTGTGTGTGTGTGTGCGCGCACACACACACACACACACACAAAGAGTCACTGGAGGGACAGTTGTTAGACAGAAGTGGTCAGGCTGATAGAGGGGCATATTGCTTCTAATAACTGTCCCTCCAGTTACTCTTTGCTATTATGCATCAGCTTGAGAGATTTTTTCCTACCAACATTGGGAATGCCCTCATCTTTCCCCCTTTTTTTTCCTGTCTGCACTTAACTAGCTGTTTATTTTATGACAATCATTTAAAATGAACATTTAATCTGTGCTGCAGAGTAGGCTGGATCATTGCAATCTTAAAAATAAGAGAATGAATGTCTTGACTTCCTCATATATAAGTACCAAAACAGGAGAAGCCTAGGAGGAAGTTAAACAAAATACGGGGGAATGGGAGAATTTCAGACCTGGAAATAAAGTGTTTGGCATCAGCCCATTTTTGATCTTTTCTGGAAAGCAAAGCCTGACAGAATCTCTCAACAAAAATATCTTAAAATATTTTTGATATCGGAGTAAAATTTCCACTACTCTTCCAGATTACTGCCAAGTAACATTTCAAAATTTGTCTGGCAAACTGCACCCATAAGGGGCTAAGGCTGGGTATTTCAAAAAAGCCTCAGGAAACTAGCTGCTTTGTTCTTACTGAATTTCCAATGGGATTTGAGCACCCCTCTCTTCTAGGCTCCTTTGAAAATCCCAGCCAAGATAGTTGTTGTTTCCAGTACTTGGGATTCATAAAGACAAGCCCCATGTGCCATACTAGCTAGAAAACAGCACTGCCTACCACTCAATATGGTACAATGTTATTTAACATAAACTAGAGGCAATGCTTGAATTCAGCTCTGCTTCCCAAAAAGATTGTACTTTCTTTTTACAATGCTCAGGTGATTTTTTTAGAAAAAACACAAAAAACAACAAACTATGTTTACAGGCTGAATGTCTTCCAGTTTGTTATTAGAGAAAGCCAAGCAACAGCAACAGCGTGCTGAATCTAAATAAAAACCACAGTGATAATACAACTATGAACTTTTCATATACTATTACAAGTTTATGTAACTAACTAACAAGGCTGTTGGGAAACAGCACTGCATCAAGACCTGTGTTTTGCAGTTTGGCCAGAAAACTGTTTTAAATGACCATTGTCCACTTTATAGTGGAAAAGATCACAAATTGGCGTGAAAATCTGTCTAATACAATGGGACTTCTATGTTCCTCACTGCAATTACAGCAAAACAGCAAAAGTTTCAGGAAGGGGCGGTAATGCTGTTTTTAACACTATCTGGAGGTGAGAAAGTATCAGACAAGTTTTTCATACTGCACTTTAGTTTTTGAGCTGGGATTTGTTTCTTGGTAGAAATGGAAAGGCTGAAGACACCTTGTATTTCTTCTATACTCATGACCAGCTCTTCCAACCCTATACAGTACAAGCAATAAAATGTCCAAGCCATTCATCTCATTTTACAACCCATTCACTCTCACCCACTGGACCCGGAGGGATCCATTATGCCTCATTAATGTCGTTGGTTCTTTAGGTGATGTCAGCACCAGTTAGGGTGACCAGATGTCCTGATTTTATAGGGACAGTCCCGATTTTTCGGGCCTTTTTCTTATATATTACCTTCTACCCCCGTCCCGATTTTTCACACTTCCTATCTGGTCACCCTAGCACCAGTGCACAGGGTTCTTCTTGCCATGGGGATTGCCAACTGCAGTGTGAGATATGAGACTTCCCAGTGCCTTTAATGGTGGGCTAACTGAAAGCACGGTGTTAGATTCTTGTTGCTGAGAGTGAATGGGATGTAAAAGGAGACAAAGAGCTTGTTAGTTTCAGCAACTCTGGGTTGGCTCTACATAACCCAAGTCCAGGGTAAGGAAAGCTCACAGCTAGGTACCGCACTGGAAAGTCAAACACTATCCACTATTGCTGCTGCTTCTACTTGAGTTTATTACACTGGATGAATCACTATTCTTGGGGCTGTTGATTCTCATCACCTGTATAATATACCAATCTATAGGGTCCCACATGACATCCAGCTGGAGAACAGGTCAGTTCATCTGCTTTGAAGTTCTTATTCTGTGCAACTTAATGTTTGATCACTTCAGTTATTTAGTTCTGACTTTCTGGTACAATAAGGTAAGGTGGAGCTGTACCAGAAACTCCTAACAAGAGAAACTTAGCAAAGAATTTTATCTACAATCTGTGGGTGGCTCATCCCCAGTTTTCAACCATAATAAATACAATAACACTCTGCTCTCTCCAGATCCTTAATGTTGAAAGGGACACAGCTGAAGTCATCCAAGCAGCAAACCCATCAGCACAGCTTGCAGTCATTAATACTGTCACTGCTTGCATTTTTAGCTGGAAAAGCTGTTGTATTTGCAGACAGAAAAGATGC
This sequence comes from Mauremys reevesii, assembly GCF_016161935.1. Lineage (NCBI taxonomy): Eukaryota > Metazoa > Chordata > Testudines > Geoemydidae > Mauremys > Mauremys reevesii. The sequence continues at coordinate 92,756,558 of NC_052630.1, forward strand.
ATTGAGACTCAAGATGTCTATTGCTCTTCAAACCCAATATGGCTAGCAACGAGGTGTATGAGTTAGCTGTGTTTCAATATTTTCATTGAAATATTATAGGGAAGAGATTCAAGAAAAATCCTTTAAAAGAAGTGAGCAAACAAGCTTCCAAAGGTCTGTTAAACTGAACCACTTCTGGGGCTGACAGAATTTGGAAGCTGTGTCATCACATGAAAAAATAGCAGATACGCATACAAACTGAGACACAATCACATACCAAAGCATTTATAGTCTAAGTAAGAAAAGATAAACAACCGAGTAGAAAGGGGAGGGACATGGAAATTTTTTTTTAATGAGAAGATAGAGAAGGGGGTTTCAGGAAATATAATGATGATGATTGGGCCCAGAACAGTTTATATTAAAGAGCTTATGGTTTCTCGTATAATACAGGCTAACTAGACTTCGAGCCTGTAACATTTGTTTTTTGCGGGATTTTGAAACAAACTTTTGTAGTGTATTTGGTTTACGTGCAGGGCGAGTGTACATCTAGACACAGTGAGTTTGCGGTTGTTTTCCCACCTCTTTTACTGCCTACTCATTGCAGCTGCTGCTCTGATTGCTAATAACACTTTCCCCTGGAGAGTCTTTCTTTCCATTAATATTTGAAAGGCTGCTCAGGTCAAGCAGACAGATATATTATGGTGCAGTGACAATGGATGTAACGCAGGCAGCAGTGACAAGACACTTGTTCTGCTGAAGTCTAAAAGACATTACATGTGTTTACAACTTAGAAAACAACTTTTAAAATGACACCTTTTCTAGCCCAAAAGACAGTAACAGGAACAAATTCAATGGCTACAGCATTTCCCAATTCAGTACATGTAGTTGAGAAACTTATTTTTAAAAAGAGGCTCTTCTCATGCCAATGGATTCATTCATAGATGACCAAAACTGGGGAAAAAAAGGAAGATTTAAGCAAGCACTTCTACTGCCTTTATAGATTAATATCTCTTAAATGCAGCAAAGAGTCCTGTGGCACCTTATAGAAGGTGCCACAGGACTCTTTGCTGCTTTTATAGATCCAGACTAACACAGCTACCCCTCTGATACTCTCTCTTAAATGTGATCCAAAACATGTGCTAGAAATTTTCATATCCAAACGGACTCTGCAGCAAGTGAGATACCTTTATCAGGAGCCTTGTGATTTTTTAAATTACAGAAAGTTAAAAGAAAAGTGTGTCTGATCGATGCAGTGCGGCGGATTTCGCAAGCAATCTGCTCGTCTGAGACACGGCCTGACAGTCAGCACTAAATCTAGTTCTGGGGTTCAGTTTCATATGTTCTGCTTCAGCCTCTGGAGCTTTCACACCAGACACATTCCACATGCAATTAACTAATGGAAAGTGAGTTGTTGTACCTGATATTTAATTTTCAATAGCTGGGGAAAGTTACACAGGAGCTGCAGGCAAAGTCATTAATCTCCCCTGAATCCTCTGCACTGCCAAGTACAGCAACTCATTCTTCATTGCACTAACTCAGCTCTTCCATTATATTTGTGTATACTGTGCCTCAAAGACAGATGTGTGAGTATAAACACAGACAATTGTGTTTATACATCAATTATAATATGCATTTATGAATAAATTATAGGATATGCCACACAAATATATATGGTGTCAAGTATCAGAAGGGTAGCCGTGTTAGTCTGGATCTGTAAAAGCAGCAAGGAGTCCTGTGGCACCTTATAGACTAACAGATGTATTGGAGCATGAACTTTCGTGGGTGAATCTGACGAAGTGGGTATTCACCCATGAAAGCTCATGCTCCAATACGTCTGTTAGTCTATAAGGTGCCACGGAACTCTTTGCCGCTTTTACAAATATATATGGGTTAGAAGTCCATGTAATCAATTGGTATGGGCATAATTAAATGAGGCAAGCCACAACTAGACTAGACACATTTGTTCTAAGTTAATCATTCCTGAGTATTAAAGTGTATACGGCCAGAACTGTGTGCAAGGGACAGTCCTCACTCTAATGATACGAGCAGAATCCCTCCTCCCTGCAAATTATAACAATGGCAGCTCTAATTAGGCTGGGACTATGGTGGAGGAAGTTAGGATGGTCTTAATACATTTACAGCCAGAATAATAGAGAGAATGTTTTCCTGCTTAGAATAGAAGTATATCTGGTCAGAAGTTTTCCAGTGGAACATTTTTCTGTCAGAGAATGTTGATTTGGCAAAAATCAAAAGGTTCCACAGGAATGTGTTGATTTTGATAAATCTTTTGAGGGAAACCGGGCAGGTTTCACTGGTATCTTGACAGCTTCTTTGCACACCTCCCCAGTTCCTTGGCAACCTGGGCTCACTGGCTGCTGGAGAGACTGGTACCAGGAATTTTTGAAAAACTCCATTTCGGTCTTTCCAAAAAGAACTTTTTTGTAAATGTCCCTCCCAGTGAAAATCTCACATATCTCACTGTTTGGTCTGATTTGGAATCTTTCCCCGCCACCTCTCCATAATGAAAGTGTTTCTGCAGGACAGAAATTTCAGTTCCTGAGCAGATCTAAACATAAGAAATACACCCATCTTTGATCCTTAGGAACTGAAAGATACATGCAATGGCCCTTGGTGCATTGCAGTATCCATTCCCTCCCCCACATAACCACCACAAAGATGGCCTTGTTTCCTCCTTGAGTTCAATTTGCCACATCCCTCTTTAAAAATGCGCCCATCCCGAGCTTTTGAGCCCATCAAAAGCCACTCAGAAGAAATCACTTCCCACAAGCAAGAAGCCTCATACTCCCACCTGCCTACTTTCCTCAAGTGGCTCTCTCTTCAAGACTGAACTTTTCTGGGTTCCATGAAGAGTTCTCTTTATTTCTAACAGTGGTCAACTGCCTAACCCGTTCTGAGAGCTGGCTGGAACTCATCGCAGACAGCCTAACCTGGCCTTTCCTCCCAGTGGCCAAATGCATCCTTCTCCAGCGTCTCTTTGTGGCCTATATATATATATATAAATCCTAGAAATTAGCCATTCTGCATGGGAACTGATTAGTTTTCTATGGGTTTGTAGCAGGGCAAGTCAAACCAAGGAGTCCTATAGAAGCTACAAGGAGTGATTTCAAGAGAAAGAGCATTTCCCTCTATTCGGCATTGGTGAAGCCTCATCTGGAGTACTGTGTCCAGTTTTGGGCCCCACACTACAAGAAGGATGTGGAAAAATTGGAAAGAGTCCAGCGGAGGGCAACAAAAATGATTAGGGGGCTGGAGCACATGACTTATGAGGAGAGGCTGAGGGAACGGGGATTAATTTAGTTTGTAGAAGAGAAGAATGGTGGGGGGATTTGATAGCTGCTTTTAACTACCTGAAAGGGTTCCCCAAAGAGGATGGATCTAGACTGTTCTCAGTGGTAGCAGATGACAGAAAAAGGAGTAATGGTCTCAAGTTGCAGTGGGGGAGGTTTAGGTTGGATATTAGGAAACACTTTTTCACTAGGACGGTGGTGAAGCACTGGACTGGGTTACCTAGGGAGGTGGTGGAATCTCTTTCCTTAGAGGTTTTTAAGGTCAGGCTTGACAAAGTCCTGGCTGAGATGATTTAGTTGGGGATTGGTTCTGCTTTGAGCAGGCGATTGGACTAGATGATCTCCTGAGGTCCCTTCTAACCCTGATATTCTATGATTCTATGATATCCCTTCCCAGCCAGGCCAGATTAAGTCACAGGCATGTGCATACACAAAAACAAACATTTGACAACACCAGAATCCTAGTATTAGTTTTTTAAAAGTTTCTAGACCTGATGGCTGCAAAAGAAAGCATGAAACCATGAATGATGCAATGATGCCTGTGTTTGCAGGCAGCATGAAACCAGAGCTCGAAGACAGTGGCTCTCAAACTTTTTATTTTTTACTGGTGACACCTTTCACATAGCAAGTCTCTGAGTGCGACCCCTCCCTCATATACATTAAAAACACTTTTTTATATATTTAACACCATTATAAATGCTGGAGGCAAAGCGGGGTTTGGGGTGGCAGTTGACACCTCGCAACCCCCCCCATGTACAGGGGCGCCTCTAGACATTTCGCCGCACCAAGCACGGTGTCATGCCGCGGGGGGGCGCTCTGCCGGTTGCCAGTCCCGCGGCTCCGGTGGACCTCCCGCAGGTGTGCCTGCGGAGGGTCCGCTGGTCCCGCGGCTTCGGTGGAGCCGCGGGACCAGCGGACCATCCACAGGCATGCCGCCGAAGGCACCCTGCCTGCCGCCCTCCCGGCGACCGGCAGAGCACCCCCCGTGGCATGCCGCCCCAAGCACGCGCTTGGCGTGCTGGGGCCTGGAGCCGCCCCTGCCCATGTAATAACCTTGCAACCCCCAGTTTGAGAGCCCCTGCTCTAAGAGGTGTGAACTGCTCCCTGCATCTCTCAGACTTCCACAAAGTTATTGTTAAGGAACTGCTGAGGCTGGTGACATCATCTGCAGTAACATCACCAGAGGGCGGAACCTCTGGGGGGAGTTGGTCAGGGTGACATTTGGAGAGTGGATCTTGAGAAGGGAGATCTGGCAAGGTTAACAGGGCAGTCACAGGGAACAGGGAGTTGGAGGGTCAGACAGAAGAAGGTCTAGATAGACTTGCCTTGAGAGGGTGGCTCACGTAATAAGGGTTAGCAGAGCTCTGAGGAGGAAACCTGAAGGGAGCTCAGCTTGGTGTCCCTAGCCCCCAGAAACTTCCCATATAGGTAGATTGCGGTGGGCTTTGGAGGGCAGAGTTTCTCAGAGAAAGTGAGGACTTGCAGGTCCTGGCACAGTATGTATGTATATTTGTAAATAATTAAGACACTCAAGGTAGAGTTACATAGACCTGGTAAGATGTGTATAAAACTATTTCTTTAATGCTTCCAATTCCATGTTAGATTATAGTTGTCAGTGTAATAAATAAGATGCTTTGTTTTCACTAACTCTGAGACTAAGCCTGATATGTGCTACTAAGTTATTTAGGTACCTAACTGCTACTTTTCAAAGTGATGCTATATAATAATTACCACATACTAGAGTGAATCTCTGGGTTTCCAATTCCTAGGGAGAAACAATTATACCTTTTAACTGTAAATCTAAGAGAGACAAGGAGTGAATACTTGGTGTGCATAATGGTGGCAGCAAAGGTACCAGATAAGCAGTCACTAAGCATCTGTGTCAGCTGTTCACCAGAGGATGAGCAGGCCATCACTGTTATCCTTGGAAAGATGTTTTTAAAAACGTTAAAGATCTTCTCAACAATGCTCAGAAACGTGGTTAAGAAAAATATTATCTTATTTCAAAGGGACTTGAAGGGGATCAGCATCTCTGAAAATAAGGCTATTAATGTATGGGCTCAACTACAACTAGATGTTTTGAGGAGAACTGGTCTTACCGTATGAAAACCAACTTGACCTTTGACGGAGCAGTCTTAATTATTGCAGAGGCATTTTGGTGGCTTCTTCCATATAATATCTGATTGTTTATCTGTTAAAAAGAATGGGGAAAAAAACTGGTTTATGTACAAATGTATTTAATTAAAACTAAAGCTAAGTATGTATTGTTTTGAACTTAATTATAGTGCATAATCCAACACTTCAAAGATGATGACAGGCTAAAAGGAAGATGAAGCAATAGAGAGAAAATGAGGGGTGCATGAAATATAAATCCCATTGCCTATGAGGATCTTACAAAATAGGCATATCAGCATTGCACACTACATTATTTTTACTTTCCTTTTAGTAAGACACATCAGTATGCCAGAAGAGGTTTCAAGCACAAATGCACTGTGGTAAGATAGTGTATGAAGGAGCATACAGGAGAAAGTAAACAACTCTAACCTCTGTCAGTGCACTCACTCGAAATTCAATTTTGATTTGGACATTCCAGGCTATTATCCTGCCATCAGTTCATGTACAGGAGAAAGGCAGGATGTGATACTGAATTCAGAGGTAACACTTTATAATACTAATTTAGCTTTTCTATCATTTATCTTATGGAGAAAATAGATATTGAATTTATGTGAAGAATACCCTATTTTTCCATCATGATTTCAAGATAGACCATGAAGCTGTAGCTTTAAGATTGAGAAAAATGTTAATTTTCAACAGTTTAGTCACTCTTATTTTCAAAGCAATATATATATATTTTATATTGAGTTAATATTGCCAAGTTCAAAGTATTGCAGGAGAGCTGTAAAACGATTAACATGTTGCATAATGCTTAATACAAGAAATGAGCAGCTTCATACTTAATTAAGTTTTGCCTCTACTAGTGGCTATTTCCATCACTCAATACAAACGAGACAGAATTCCTACGCAGCTCAAACCTTTGTTAAATAAAGAAAATAAACAATGTCTGGTGTTCAGAGTCAAATTAGTGATCATCTATGGCAAGTTCTAAAAAAAAATTCAGCATGAGAAAAGTTATCTAAACACGACTTCTAACACAGCTTTTAACGGCTGATCCTAAACTGTGGCCTACAGATCAAGAGTGGTCAAGTTGCACTAGCTAATCACATGATGTTGACTCTCTTCTTCACCTGAGGACAACAAAAACCCACAGTACATTTTAAAAGACATTCCATTTTTGTTGTTGGGGTTATTTTCCAAGGAGGAATCAACAGGTAAATACTCTTCAAATGGTTAAAGTAATCCAGCAACAAATTGTATGGCAATCATATCCATATTTTACAAATACTCCTGCAAAATATATTTCTTATTTTCCCCTCCACTTCATTTCCTCACCACCCTTTCAAAAGTTTGATATTTGAGAGTGCCCAAATATATAAAAATCTATTTGCACAGTAATATCTGATTCTGCTTTCCTTGTATACATCAAAGTCCCTCTGAGGTCAATAGCAGTTTGAGGTACATAGAACATGAAAGGATCAGGCACTAAGGAAATAACACTACCCCAAAGTTTGAAGAGCTTCAGGTTATTATTATTTGCAATTACCACAAAAGGAGATACAGTTCTAGAGGTGGTATATTAAACTCAAAGATAAAGTTTAAGAAATTGGCAAAAAGGGAATACTTCCATAAAGACATTCAGAGTTCAAATTAGCAGATTATTAACTTGTGATAAATTTCTTATTTTTTTTTCCAATAAAAAAAATTATTCACTAGGGATATTATATATGTTTTACAAATAGTTTGGATTTAGCTGAATTACCATCAATTTTTTCTTAACAACTGCCTATTTAGATTAGAATTTATATTTTTTACACTGGTTAAATTAATCCTACTTTGCAAACGTATCGGAGTTCAAAATTTAATTAGCTGGAGTTAGGTCTGTACTTTACAATTATTTTAATTATACAAAAATGAAAATGTAGTCAAAGTAATATATTTCCTTTGAGGTTTTCAACTATCCCATGTAGTTATTCTTCAGTGACAGCCTAAATTAATTTTTTTTTTTTTTAAGGAAAGAGTTTCTTTTGGAAAGAAAATTTATTATGTTAGCTGCTCAGATACCCCAGTGATGAAGGATTATATAAAATCCTACAGAAATGGAACTGCAAGAGAACATCTAGAATTTCACAAGGGCCACCATTTTGAAATATTTTCTTATTTTCAATGGGAGACATGTCAGAGCCACAAAATACGGTAGGATATTTACCGTACTTTATTTTGTGGGAATCAAAACCCAGCTACTTGGAAACTATGTTTGATTTTCTGAATTACAGTTTGCTTATGTTAAATGTTTTCTTTTGCTGCAATGCTTAACAATAACTTCAGAAAGTTCCATTAGCCTTTAAAAAAAAAAAGAAACTAAGTTGATATGAACATAGTGACTCAATGAGCTCTCTATATGGTTTTATTTTTTTTTTTTAACGTCTTCTTGAAAAGATCAGGACATCACAGAGGGAGAAGAAATTGTGTGTTCACCTGGTTATGATGGTTATCAGGTCAGTAGGCACAGGTTTTTATTCTGTCACTATGGCAATAGTTATGTTGTTTTATGACGTGCTTGCTGAGTCCAGGCAGCATCCAGTGCATAGCAACGTGTACTATAGATTTGGCAGCTGAAGTTTTATCTGATGGTTTCACAAGCCTAAGAAGTATCTCTCATGTACAGTAACTCCTCACTTTAAGTCGTCCCGGTTAACGTTGTTACGTTGCTGATCAATTAGGGAACGTGCTCATTTAAAGTTGTGCAATGCTCCACTCTTACGTTGTTTGGCTGCCTGCTTTCTCCACAGCTGGCAGCCTCCCTACATGTGCGCCCCCCCACACACAGCGCCTCTGGCCCACCAGCAGACCCTGCGGATCAGTGCCTTCCCCCTTCTCCCCGCCCCACAACAATCAGCTGGCTTGCGGTGTTTTGGGGGCAGGAGGGGTGGAGGCTCCCCCTCCCTCCCCTGCCTCCCGAATGCCGCAAGCCAGCTGATTGCCCTTGGCAGAAGGCGGGGGGAGGGAGGGAGAGCCTATGCGCCGAGTCCTCGCTCCTCCCCCCTCCGTCCTGCCCCCTAAACACCGCAAGCCAGCTGATTGCCCCAGGCAGGAGGGAGGGGGAGGAGGAGCAAGGACTCAGTGTGCAGGCTCCCCCCCTCCCTCCCGCTGGCAGCAATCAGCTGGCTTGCAGCATTTAGAAGGGAAGGGGGAGGAATGAGGACGCAGCGTGGGAAGTAAAGGGGAAGGAGGTGGGGGGGGAGGAAGAAGCAGGTCAAGGATGGGGGCTTGGGGAAAGGGGGGGGGAGTGGGCGGGCTGAAGGCCCCCCGCTCCGGTGCTTGCGGAGTAGGGGAAGCTGCCGCTGCTCCGCAACGTGCTTCTCCTAGCCTACAGCACCTTCAGCCTCCTTGCCTGCCTCGTCTCCAGTGCCAGTGGGCTGTGCCTGTGTGGGGGTAAGGCAGGGGCACCTCCCAACTATGGTACTGTACAGTATGTAAACACACAGCACTTGCACACTACTCCCTCCCCCCCAGCGTAGTATTAAATTGCTTGTTTAAAATTGTTTTAAAATGTATATAATGCCTTTTGTCTGGCAAAAAAAACCCCTTTCCCCTCGAACCTAACCCCCCCATTTACATTAATTCTTATGGGGAAATTGGATTCGCTTAACATCGTTTCACTTAAAGTCGCATCTTTCAAGACCATAATTACAACGTTAAGTGAGGAGTTACTGTACTTGCTTAAATCTGTAAATGACATGCAAGTTCATAACCCAGAAAAAAAATCAGAGGCACTTCTGCCCCTCATACTTTGATATAAAGAAGTGAGATGACATTAAAAGTGGGTATTAATATAAGAATATTGTCTTTACCACATAGCTGTGATGGGAACTGTTGTAATAATTGGGCCTACAAATTTATCCTAACTGTAAGCGGTAAGTGAAAGTTCATAAGATGTCACAATAACGTTAAACAATTAATAGTATATGTAAAGGGGAGAGAAAATCTAGGTTAGACCAAAGAAAAAGGCCTAAAAATATAATTCTCAAGGACTGTGTTAAAATTGTGCCTGGTAAACTCAGAACGGGTAGAACTGAAAAATCAATAAACCAAAATTGGTGCATCAGAAATTAGGTCTAATTGATGGACAAAATAATGAGAGGATGGGCTGTTTCACCCATCATTCCCTTTTGGGGTCTTAAAAGGAATGACTTAAAAGAAAACAAGAAGCAGCAGAGGAATAAGCTGTCTACCAACAATCACTGCAGCAAACTTTACCGCCATGGCTCCCACTCCCACCATCTCCTGGGACTCCAACACTGTTTGGCCATTGTTGTTCTGAACCTGAGAGACTGGGCCAGAGAGAGGGACTCAGATGACATCACTTCCTCCAGTGGATCTGCTAGGATCTGAAAGCCAGAGTCTCAAATCCTGTTCACTTTACTAACAGGAATAATTCTATTTAATCACTGGGACTACCTGCTTGTGTAAAGAGTGAGGGATCTAGCCTCACATATTTTTCTTCTGAAAGAGTATGAGGATAGGGATGAACCTACTGTGTAAATATAAATATTTTTCCACTCAGCATATAGATATAGATACACCCTAAAAATACTTTTTTGGAGAAAATATAATGATCCTATATTATTTTTCCATAGGCTCCCTGCCTTGTTTAGTGTACATAAGAAAGAAGATTGTTGTCTTTAGGCCCCTCTGACATTTGTTGCAGAAGCTGGAGATACGTAGTGAATAAGGCAGTGGGCTGCAGGAAGAGAAAGGATGGTCTCATGGTGAAGGCAACGAAATGCTGAACCAGAGAACTGGATTCTAATCCCTGCCTCTGCCCAAGAGTCTCTGCGTGATGCTGGGCGAGTCACTTACACCAAACTTTTCACAGTTCTTCACTAACGGTGTGCCCTGCTTGAGACCTTGGGGTCTGCTCTGTAGAAAACTTGGGCATTCAGAGCTGCAGCTGGAGTCAATGGGTGCTGTGCTTTGAACATATGAAGTGCTATATAACGCTAAGTATGCTGAAAAAATCAGGTGCTAGGCGTCTCAAATTGGGCACTACAACAGTGGGCGTTTTTGATGGTAATCTCTCTGTGCCTCAGTTCCCCATCTGTAACATGGAGATAAAGGTATTTCCCAACCTCACAGGGATGTCATAAAGACAAATTCATTAATGGTTGTGAAGCACTCAGATACTGTAAGTGACAAGTGCCATAGAAAAGTGCCATAAAAAAGCCCAGGAGGAAAGGAACCATGTTTTTAGAGGAGGGTATAAATAGTATGGAATAAATAAAAGCAGGGGGCCCCGCACTGAAAAATGAAGATGTGACAAAATATTGAGCAGTTTCTCGTTAAACGAGCATTGTCCATGCTGTGCACTGAAAGAGGCATGGTTCCTATGGGAAAAATAGAACGTGATCATGTAATTAAAGATAATATCATAACACATACACACAATGGGGATCAAATGATGGTTGCACAGGGAACTTAAATTCAGGGATTTCCTAACTTTTGACTGCTTGACTTTGCAATCTTAATGTTCTTTAAATTATTGTTTGCGTGTGTGTTTAATACAGGTAGATAAAAAAAACACCCAGCCAAGTGCATAACACTATACCATTGGTGGAGGAGGTATGACATCTAGCTCCAAATAGTGATCAATTTATATCTTGCAGCTCAATTTTTATGCTTGTTTCTGAAACTGCTAATAAGATTACCCCAATAATGCCATTTTAATGGAGGTGCATGTTTATTATATATATATTATATATATATATAAAAATACTGAGGTGTTTTAAAGCTTTACTTGGCTTTATAAGTCACTTGATTTGAATAATTCACAGCGCACAGGAATGTCAAAGGACTGATTCACAATTCACTCCTTTTTCAATTCTAGATGTTTTGGTGCAGTGGACCTCAGCCCACTTGGAATTGAACTGAGACCTCCCAACCATTTCATGTAAGTCAAGCAATCACATGGTAAATTTTGGCCACTAGTGAGGTGAGTTTGATTTGATCCTAAAGGTAAACAAAAAGGTGGCATTTACTTATAGGCCTGTGGACATGGTTTGTTCAGTTACAGGGTAGCACTTTCAGAAATGGTGAGCACTGGTCCACTCTCCTTCCACTGTAGAAACTGTGATTCTATCGCTGACTTCACCGGGAGCAGAGTTAGGCCAACACTGAGTTCTTTTGCAACTTGCAACCATACAACATATATGCAAATCCCAAACCCTTCAAAAATCTACTAAGTAGAATTTAAAAATAAATATTTATAAAATTCACCAGAAATGCCACATGGCCCATCGCTCAAGGACAGCAGTACCTATGGTTAGAAGGATTATATAATGCAGGGAATAATTTAGGAATCAGGCGAAAACCTCAGAGGCTCCCCCTACCTGTGTAAGCATGTCAGTGTAAAAGTCCTCCAAAGTTCAGGGAGCTAGCATCCAAAACTACCTGATATCCGAGCAGCATAACACCTACTCCATTTGTGGGTCCATTTTGTTTGGGCTGGTACACACCCAAGATTTATCAGTCTAGTTCAACTCATCTTTAATTCTTAGTACATTTCAGAATTTACATTCCTGCCAAAGTACAAACTCCCATAATAAACAAACAATAACTTGCAACTTCATCATGTGTTTCCATCTCTCAGTCTTAAGTTTTAATGCCCATTCTAGTTCCCCTGCTTCATCTGAGGCGGTCAAAGGACTTCACAAGCATTAATGATTTTAGTTTTGTAACACTCCTTTGTGGTAGGGAAGTATTATTACCCCCATTTTACAGATAGAGAAACTAAGGCACCAGGAAGTTGATGGAGATGAAAAAGACCACCCAGAAAGTCTGTGCCTGACCCACTAATAGAAACCATCTTTCCCCCAGTTCTTTGCCTGAACCACAAATCCACTGATATCAATGGGAGTTTTGCCTGAGTTGAGAGTCAGTAAAGAAAACAGGCGTGGGTAGGTTACTAGACTTTAGCGAGCAAAGCCTAAAGTATTATCTTTTCTTTAGGACTCAAGTGTGAGAAAGGATGACTGCCTTTTAACATTTCTGTAAAATGTAGTGGTCCCTTGAAAGTTATAACACAACAAATCCTGCATTTGACAAGGGGTTAGATTAGATGACCCCTGCGGTCCCTTCTAACCCTATGATTCTATAGTAACTGAAGCATGGACCAACAGGAATTTGCAGGAAAGGGCAATTTGCCTGTCATTATTTCAGCAAGAGACAGAGACTTTAACGCAATTTATCACCCTAACAGAGACAAATTTCATACAGTGATACTTCATTTCAAAACAAGCCTCCTACACTGCATGGGTATTGAAAACCTATAATTAGACATTGACAAATCTTTAGATAATTCTAGGTGCTCCCAGACAGTCAGACTTCTCCTTTTCAGGTTAAGAAATGAGAGAAAATACTTGGTACTCATACAACACAGAGACAGAATTGCTCAAAGATCTAACATCACCTCCCACTGAGTCCAGTAGGTCAGCACACACCTACTCTTCAGTGAAAGCTTCCTGAGAGGAGAAACATGCACAGGGATGAATAATTTCTCAAACCTGTAAAGCAGTCATGATGTGGGAACCACTGCAGGAATAGCAAAAGACCCTCAGTACTAAGTGCCACTCTGCAGTAGCCACATATCAGGTTGAAAGGTTTGAAATGTGTTTCAAGCAGGAAGATGAAAAGGGGTGGAGGGGAAAGGAAGATGAAATGCTTTATGTGCTGATAGAATAACTTGCTCTGTGGGTTAGTTTGCACCAGACATCACAAGAAAGACAGACAGACAGAAAGACAGAAAGAAACAAACAAAATGTTTTAAATTCTAACAACTGAGTAAAATGGATCACAATATGAAATTGTATTTCCTTATCAGTTGGAAATGAAGGGAACCCTGACAACTACAAAAGGCAAGACTCGTTTTATATGTAAACTGAATTTTTCCATGAAACATCATATGCAATACAAGGATAGATTTGCTATTCCCTCACCTGCTTTTCAGTAGTCCCTCCCTAACCATAGTTTATGAACATTCTGAAAGCATAGACTGCATTAACATCAGTTTTCATAACCAAGTACACCTCTACCCCGATATAACGCTGTCCTCGGGAGCCAAAAAATCTTACTACTTTATAGATGAGTGCACCGGAGTGCGCACCCCCCCACCCCCGGAGCACTGCTTTACCGTGTTATATTCGAATTCGTGTTATATCGGGTCACCTTATATCAGGGTAGAGGTGTAGATATGTGATTTTTGTTCTTCAGTGAAAACACGTTTATCAATGGACCCAATCATCCTCTTATGTGACATCTGCATCACTGGAGGTTTGTAACCATGGTATCCCATTCTGTATGGTCCTCTGCTAATCCCTTTGTGGATTAATAGCCCTTTTGACACACCCAGGATACCACATCATCCGTCCAAGACATTCTTTTTCTGCCTCAAATCCTTCTGCCATCAACTTTGCCATCCAGTGCCAATAAACATGCATCATCTGCTGAACCTCCTAAAATGTGCCCTGGAAATCAAAACTTTATTTTCACAAGATCTCTAACTTTGGCTGAGTTCCAATAATCTCCAATACTTTTTCATTGGTTACTGGTCTATCTATGATATTTTTAGAATTCTTCTATAACACCATAATTTGGAGGATTATAGTTTCTTTATTATTGTTTGAAAGTCCATGTTTCACAGCCATAATTTAACACAGACCATATATAAATTTTTAAATAGTCAGAAATTCATGTCCCTTTCTCATTAGATGTTTATTCTTCGAGAATTCACTCTTGCTATTCTATTGTATTTTCCACTACATGCATCCGAAGTGGGCTGTAGCCCACGAAAGCTTATGCTCAAATAAATTTGTTAGCCTCGAAGGTGCCACAAGACCTCAATATCTGATTTTCCATCTTCTGTAATGCTTCCTAAGTAGCAATAATTTCTCACTTACTATATGACTATGTTGTTCACTGGAATATTGCAGGATCATTGGATACCACCATAGTTTTTGTCTTGTGCAAATTCAACTCTAACCCATATTCTTTGTCATATTCACATAGAACCTCCACTAACTTCATTAGACCTTCAGAATCAGCAAACAGCATTGTCTCATCTGCATAATGAATGTTACCTATTTTCCAGTCATCTTAATATCTTCTTCTGTTTCTTTGATCCTCAGCTGGCATAAGTCACCACAGTTCCATGAACTGGCACCAAATCTTTATTTTGTGTTTCATTACTAGGTCCACAGGCTTTCCTCCCTCTCTTGATACCAACTCAATCATACAGCCGAAGGAATCACTTACCTCTAAAAGTTCATCACCAATGTGCATTCTTCCATCTCTTCCTGCAGGTCCATCCGGACTGATGCCAACTATGAAAATGCTCATACGAGACCTGTCCTTGTTGCCTGCAAGGCTGAGTCCAAGCCCATTCTTATCTTTTTCAAGCTCAATAATGTGCAACTCCCCTGGCAGATCTGCATATCTTTGTCTGATTTTCTCTACAAAAATAAAATAAAACAAACACAAAATAAAATTATATGCAGCCAACTGTGAACACATATAGGTGTGCTACACATTACCTAACTCTCAGCATCACTACAGCTTTCTGACATTTGGGGTTTTCCCAGCATAAAATTAGAACATAAAAACCGCCATACTGGGTCAGACAAATGGTCCATCTTGCCCAGTATCCTGTCTTCCGACAGTGGTCGATGCCAGGTGCTTCAAAGGGAAGTGAACAGACCAGAGCAATTATCAAGTGATCCATACTCTGTTATCCAGTCCCAGGATCTAGCAGTCAGAAGCTTAGGGATAGCCAGAGCACGGGGTTACATCTGTGACAATCTTGGCTAATAGCCATTGATGAAGCTATCCTCCATGAATTTATTTTATAATTCTTTTTTGAACCCAATTATGGTTTTGGCCTTCACAGCATCCCCTGGCAACAAGTTCCACAGGTTGACTGTGCATTGTGTGAAGAACCAGTTCCTTCCTTTTCTTTGTTTTAAACCTGTTGCCTATTAATTTCATTGGGTGACCCATGGTTCTTGTGTCATGTGAAGGGGTAAATATCACTTCCTTATTCTTCATTTTCTCCACATTAGTCATGATTCTAGAGACCTCCATGACATCCCCCCTCAGCTGTCTCTTTTCCAAGCTGAAAAGTCCCAGTCTTTTAAATCTCTCCTCATATGGAAGCTGTTTCATACCCCTTAATCATTTTGGTTGCCCTTCTCTGTGGCTTTTCCATTTGTAATATATCTTTAACCAGAGCTACATACAGAATTCAAAGTTTGGATGTACCATGGATTTATATAGTGGCATTATGCTGTTTACCATCCTATTATCTGTCTCTTTCCTAATAGTTCCTAACACTGTTAGCTTTTTTGACTGCTATTGCACATTGAGCAGATGTTTTCAGAGAACTATCCACAATGACTCCAAGATCTCTTTCTTGAGTGGTAACAGCTAATTTAGACCCCATCATTTTATATGTATAATTGAGATTATGTTTTTCAATATGCATTACTTTGCACTTATCAACATTCCATTTCATATGCCCAATCACACAGTTTTGTGAGATCCCTTTGTAACTCTTCACAGTCTGCTTTGGACTTAATGATCTTGAGTAATTGTGTATGGTCTGCAAACTTTGCCACCTCACTGTTTACCCCTTTTTCTAGATCATTCATGAATATGATGAACAGAACTGGTCCCAGTACACATCTCTGGGGGACTCTGCTATTTACCTCTCTCCATTATGAAAACTGACCATTCATTTCTGTCCTTTGTTTCCTGTCTTTTAACCAGTTATTGATCCATGAGAGGATCTTCCCTCTTACCCCAAGACTGCTTAGTTTGCTTAGAGCCTTTAGTGAAGGACCTTGTCCAAGGCCTTCTGAAAGTCCAAGTACACAATATCCACTGGCTCACCCTTGTCCATATGTTTATTGACCCCCTCAAAGGACTCTAATAGATTGGTGAGGCGTGATTTCCCTTTACAAAAGCCGTGTTGACTTTCCCCCAACAAATTGTGTTACTCTATGCACCTGGCAATTCTGTTCTTTGCTATAGTTTCAAGCAGTTTGCCTGGTACTGAAGTTAGGCGTACCAGCCTATAATTGACAGGATCGCTTCTGGAGCCTTTTAAAAAAAATTAGTGTCACATTAGCTATCCTCCAGTAATCTGGTACAGAGGCTGATTTAAGTGATAGGTTACATACCACAGTTAGTAGTTCTGTACATCTGGAGCTGGTGAGTTAAGACTGCTTAATTTATCAATTTGTTCCAAAACCTGCTCTATTGACATCAGTATGAGACTTCCTCAGATTTGACACCTAAAAAGAATAGCTCAGGTCTGAGAATCTCCCTCACATCCTCTGCAGTGAAGACCAATGCAAAGAATTCATTTAGTTTCTTCACAATGGCCTGGTTTTCCTTGAGTGCTCCTTTAGCACGTCGATAGTTCAGTGGCCCCATTGATTGTTTGGCAGGCTTCCTGCTTCTGATGTACTTAATATTTTGCTGTTAGTTTTTGAGTCTCTTGCTAGTTGCTCTCAAATTCTTTTTTAGACTGCCTAATTATACTTGGACTTGCCATAATTTACACTTCCTTCTACTTTCCTCAGTAGGAGTTGACTTCCAATTTTTAAAGGATGCCTTTTTGCCTCTACCCACCTCTTTAACTCTGTTTAGCCATGGTGGCTTTTTTTGATCCTCTTACTATTTTTTAAATTTGGGGTATACATTTAATTTGAGCTTCTATTTATGGTGGGTTTAAAAAAAAAAGTTGCCGTTCAGCTTGATGGAGCACTACACAAAGCAAATTGTGATGCTTTTAAAAGTTAGTTGGAATGCAATGTTAGATTTATATAATTGAACGTGCTGGAGAAAAAAAATCTCTATTTACATTTTTCCATATGGAAAAATATGGGGTAGATTATTCAGACTAGCATATGGATTTCTACAACTTTTGCTTAGAAAGATAAGTCTCATGCTTCTCACTGCCCTGTGCCATTTTGTTCCAAATTCAGCAGAGTTTTTAAAGTCAGTTTCATAACATCAGCTAATTCCAACACTTCAATGGTGTAGGCATCAAACAAGAAAATTGAAGTAATTAACTGTGACTGGATATCACTTTTAAGACGCACAAGGTGAATGAGACTGATGCATTATTCATTAAAAAGAGTAAAGAGGCAGAGTATATGTACAACAGCATCCCTGAGTCAGCACTTGGGCTAGATCAAATATTAGCTATTACCATTCTACTACAGGAAAAGGCATGTTAGCAGTACAATTTAACTGCTACTGCATGTTTCCATGGCAACAGGAGGAGGCACTGAGATAAAATAAAAAGTGAAGAAAGAAAGAAAGAAAGAAAAAGATTCACCATAGAGTTTGATCCTGCAAAATTGCCCTCAACTTCCATTGGCTTCAATGTGAGTTGAGAGTGCTCAGTACTTAGGATCATCCCCCGATTCCCTAAATCAATCATAAAGATATGCACCAATTACACACACAGATTCAAAGCCTAAAATTAATACCCCATGATCACAGTTACAGGATTAGCTGCAGCTTTGATCCCTCTTCTATCTCTCTCCATTGCATCCTTTCAAGTGACAGGCCCTGTGCCGTCACTCATCTCAGGGTGGAATCCCATGATTCTTCCCTTCATAGTCCAAGCTACAGAACCCAGCCATGATTTCTCAGCAGGTCTAACTGCACCTGCAAGAGAGACTTCCCTTTAGGAGTGACTGATCACCAGGTAAATACGGGGACTCAGAATAGTTGTTTCAAAACAATTATTTATTTATCCATAAGAACATAGGATTCACAGGAAAAGGTCTAAAACAGGAGACCTACACACATATGGTTTCCCTTTTAACATTTCCCTCAAAGCGTAACCCCAACTTATCCTAGGTACTTCCACTTCTGAGGTCTGGGATTCAGACTGCTTCTCTGCAGTCACTGCCCCTTAGGGCCTCAGGATTTTATTTAGAGTTCTTTGCTTCCAGTTTCTTGCCTGAAGGCCCCCTCCCATATCCCAAAACAATGGATGTTGGGCCCAGCTTGGTCAGAGGCAAAACTTGACAGGTTTTGACACCTGTATTGTCAGTTAAGTACCAGTGACTGGGTTATAAAAAGCCATTGTCTGCCTTCCTGACATAGCAGCAAAGAATCCTGTGGCACCTTATAGACTAACAGATGTTTTGCAGCATGAGCTTTCGTGGGTGAATACCCACTTCTTCGGATGCAAGCAGTGGAAATTTCCAGGGGCAGGTGTGTATATATAAGCAAGCAAGAAGCAAGCTAGAGATAATGAGGTTAGATCAATCAGGGAGGATGGGGCCCTGTTCCAGCAGCTGAGGTGTGAAAACCAAGGGAGGAGAAACTGGTTCTGTAATTGGCAATTCCTGACATGGGGTCAGCTGTGGCAGGAGTTTACATCCTTTGAGCTATATAGCAATCAAACTGAGGTTTACATAATAGTCATAAAATAATACAGATATCTGCCATAAACGTCAAACTTTATTTGTTAAATTCTATTCCCCCCCCCCAACACCAATTCCAAAACAAACTAGGCTTTTTTAAAAAAATATAGACAGCTGGCATTGGCACTTATTTCCTTCAAAATTAAATGGAAAATTACAGGGTTTGATTGTTACATGTGTCTCAGCCAGACCATTAAAAAGAAAGATTAAAATTTGACTAATCTGTTCTCACTCTCTTCCTCCTGTCAATAATACTTAAGGTTAAGATTCAACAGGTATTTTTAATAAAGGTCATGGACAGATCGCGGGCAATAAAAAAAAATTCACGGAAGCCTGCAACCTGTCCGTGACTTTTATTAAAAACACCCTGGGGGGTGGGAACCTAACAGCCACGGGCTGACTGCAGGCCGCTGCTCCAATCCCGCCGCTCCTCCTGCAGCATTGACCCAGCCCGGCCACTGCTCCAGCCCAGCCGCTGCTCTTGCGGCAACGGCTGACTGCTGACCCTGACAGCCACTGCTCCTGCTCTGGCCCTGGGAGCTGATCCTGCAGCCCTGGGAGCTGATTCAGCCCCAGGGTCTGCTCCTGTGGTGGCAGCTGCTGCTTCTGCCCAGCCCTTGGGGCTGACCTGGCCCTGGCTGCTGCTCCTGAGGCAGTGGCCGCTGCTCCAGCCCCGGGCCCCCAACCCAGCAGCCTCAGGAGCTGCTCTTGTGGCAGCAGCTGTTGCATCTGCTCTAGTGGGGGCTGACCCGGCCCTGTCCGCTGCTCTGGCAGCCACTACTCCAGCAGTACGGTCAGACTGCCAGCCACTGCTCCGGCTCAGGCCGCCACTCCAGCCCTGCTGCTGCTCTTGGGTGGGAGGCTGACAGCTGTTCCAGCCCCGTTGTGGCAGGCAGAAGCCAGAGAAGTCACGGTATCCTTGACCTCCGTGACAAAATCAGATCCTTAATACTCCTTTAAATGCTCTAGCTTGAGGCTGAAGTTATGAGTTGCACTGTTAGAGGAAGACCAGTTGCTCAGTGTTATATCGGCAGAGTCCATTATTAGTAACTCTCAATTCTAAGCTTTGTCTGGACTGGTGGTTAAGACACAGGATTGGAATTTAATGGGTATCTATTTACCCTGGTCAGGAATTTCATAACAATAAGCAGACACTTTGCTGTTGTATATTTATTTGTGTATTATCCAAAGTGCCTTATCATCACTAATTAATTAATAGTTCCCTAATTCACCTAGGGGTTGAGACTTCCTACACCAATTGTACAGCTAGGAGAATTGAGGCCAGAGAGGATAAGTGAGCTGCAAAAAGGTCACCGAACAAAGCTGGGAATACAACCACTATTTCCCTAACCCGGAGCCCTGTGCCCTAGCTGCTGGATCCTCTTTCCTCATTCTATCAGTTGTGAGGCAGTAGACGTTGAGGATGATCAAAATCTTCTGTACTATTTACATATAATTATAAAGATTATAAAATTATAATTGATAAGTACAGGGGCGGCTTTAGACATTTCACCGCCCCAAGCAGGGCGGCATGCCGCGGGGGGCGCTCTGCCGGTCACCGGCCCCGCGGCTCCGGTGGACCTCCCGCAGGCGTGCCTGCGGAGGGTCCGGTGGAGCCACGGGACCAGCGGACCATCCACAGGCACGCCTGCGGGAGGTCCACCAGAGCCGCCTGCCGCCCTCCCGGGGACCGGCAGAGCGCCCCCCCGCGGCATGCCGCCCCAAGCACGCGCTTGGGGTGTTGGGGTCTGGAGCCGCCCCTGGATAAGTAATAATCAGCAAGGCCCATTCTGATTTTGCAGCCACAACACTGGCACGGAATACAGCATAATCAGGCAGGAGGCCCAGCCCAGGCAACCTGCAGTCAGGCCGTCTGCTCACTCAGCAGGAACGCATAGCACAGCCCCTCTCTCCAATCGGAGCATGAGCACACAGACTCTGCAGGGGGAGAGGATTATTGCTGGAGTGACTTTATACAACCAATACCTGTGTATGGAGTTATAATCTGGAACTGAAAATAATTGATGCATTAAAGCAGATTGTACTTTAATGATAAATATTCTACTCAGCACTGTGAAACTGCAGCACACTGTACTTAAAAGCAGTGTTGGACTCCGAGAAGTGAATATCCCATAAAAATAGCACTTTCTTCTCGGCTCTGCGTATTCGGAGTCATATTCACTTTTTAAAATGACAATAAGAAGTTTTACTCCTATTAGTACTGGTGAGCCCACACCCCTAAGGAAAAAAGAACTAAACTTTATTGTGGCTAATCGTTGTTATTTATGAAGTTCCAACAGCAGGGCCAAACAGTGCTTCAAGTTCAACCCCATAATGTTACTTAGCAGAGCAGAAGTGCACTACAGGTCTGTCGCATCTTACGCACATTTAACATGCGCGATTTCAGCTTTACGCAGTTGGCAAAAACCAAAAAAGAAAAAAAAAAAAGAGAAAAAAACCACAATTTTAATACTGTACCTGTAGTGCGGGCAATTCCGCCCGCCATTCAACTCAATGTAATTTTGACTATACACGGTTTTCGCTTTACGTGCTAACTGCGGAACGGAACCCCCGCGTAAGATGAGACTCGCCTGTATAAGGTACTGTAAAGACAACAATAGGTAATTGCAGGAAGGAGCACAGAAGTGTTAAAAAGTTGACTATTAAAGGGACCATTTCTTTTAAAAATGTTTTTCTCTCCCCATTGCTGTGTGAAAACCCAACATACACCCACTTCCTTTATGTGGGCTGGGCTCTTCATGAACTTACCACATCTATTTAGGAAGCAATTATTTGAAACAGTGTTCATGCTGAGGAGACTAGAGTGGCAAAATGCTGAAAGATTAAGAAACTACAGAGGAAATTACACACAGAGAGTGATTCATGTGCTGAATGCCCCTCTTAGCCTGGTCATAGGGCACATTCATCACTTATTGCTACAGTAAATGCAATTTATATGCATGCATGTGTAAAAATACACACACACGATATTCTGTTTTGTTTTTAAAATTAAATCTCTGTTCAGCAGGGCATTCTTTTACTTTTTGGGATAATAGGAAGTATTGGCTTTTACAAGCTCCACTTATTACTACTACTTAAATACTCCTCAAAAGGCTGTCCTCTGTGCTAGGTGATTGTAGTGTAAATGCTACCACACTGTTCCCAGGACTGTCATTATCCAGTCTGCATACAAATATCCTTTGGGTTTCCTGATGATTTCCTATAACATTCTGTTAGTATTCTCAGTTTGCTTCTTAATAAGACTCTCATAAGATCATTTATACAAGTATTTACCTAAACAAACATGCATCTAAGGCATCTTCTTTTTAATGCATTTTTAGATGTCTTTTTCCTCCAGCTGGTACCACTTTTCAGTTCTCTTCCTAGCACTGGGGAGCCAGTTAGCATTTGCATTTGCAAGAATTCTATTATCTGCCTTCATTAGCAGATACTTTACACAAGGCAATTGTAATTCTGTGGTTATTGCATTACACACAGGGTATTAGGTTCTTTTTCTTTTGTCACTATATGGAGTTGTTTCCACATTCCATGAACAATAAGCTTATCTAAACTTCAGCAGATGCATCTTACAAATAATATTTAGCCAGCTAGTGCAGCATCTACAGAATTTCTTTTTACAATACATTTATTATATACATACAAACACGTACATAATTAAATAGGACCATAGCACCAACAAGTTCTTTACTGATCCATCCTGCATAATGTATCCCAGATATATTAGCAGATAACAATTGCATTTTAAACAGAAGTCTTGGAAATGGAAGACAATTGCTTTCAAACAATATTCCATTATGCTGTCACAATGCTTTCCTGCTCCACTGACTATTACTATATTAAATGGGGAGAAATAAGAAAATAAATAGTAAGAGATATGGCTAGCCAATTACAACCCAAATTACTTGAACATTGGTGCTGTAATATTGAAACAAATACAGTGTATCATTATTTAAAGACAGCCACCAACCTGCAAGAAGACAAGAGATTGTTTAAAGTGTGAAGTTACAAAGATGTAGGACAGTCTCACAAGAGCAGTGGCTCTCAAACTTTTTTACTGGTGATTCCTTTCACATAGCAAGCCTCTGAGTGCGACCCCCCCATATAAATTAAAAACACTTTTTTAATATATTTAACACCATTACAAATGCTGGAGGCAAAGCGGGGTTTGGGGTGGAGGCTGCCAGCTTGTGACCCCTCCATGTAATAACCTCACGACCCCCTCAGGGGTCCCGACCCCCAGTTTGAGAACCCCTGCACAAGAGGTTCAGGGAGCTGCTTCCCAAATATTAGAACTCTGACCCAGGGCCACCCAGAGGATTCAGGGGGCCTGGGGTCTGCGGCGGCAGGGGGCCCCCGCCGCCAAATGGCCGTCAAAGACCTGGCACTTCAGCGGCAGGTTCTGGGGCAGAAGGAACCCCTGCCACCGAATTGACGCTGAAGACCTGCCCCGGGACCCGCTGCTGAAGTGCTGGAAGGACCCCCCGCCGCGGGTCTTCGGGGCACTTCAGTGGTGGGTCCCAGAGTGGAAGGACGCTCCGCCGCCGAATTGCTGACGATGACCCAGAACGGAAGACGCTCCGGGGGCCCGGGCCCCGCGAGAGTTTTCTGGAGCCCCCAGAGCGAGTGAAGGGCCCCACTCCAGGGGCCCCAAAAAACTCTCGTGGGGGCCCCTGCGGGGCCCGGGGCAAACTGTCCCTCTTGCCTCCCCCTCTGGGCGGCCCTGCTCTGACCAACTGGATCTTCACCTCCAGTTAAATGAGCTGAAATTAGAAAGGGGAAAGCTTGCCCCCATCACCAAAAAAGTGTATTTTCCTGGTATAAAAGAAAATGTATCTAAAAAGATAATGATGGAAGGGGAAAAAGTTCTGGATGATTGAGCTACTAGGTAGGTTTTATTTATTTATTTATTTATTTTAAAAGGTGCTGAATCATGAGGTGGTATGTGAGACTGAAGAGAAGGGGGGCTGGGTGTTGAAAAGGCTGACAGATTACGTTTTTATACAAAAGCTGATATTGCAATCTTTGAATCCCTGCTCCAAATAACACCAAATATTCTCTTTTGGAGCTTTGTTATGGCCTTATTTATCCTTCTGTGTTTGCTTTTATGACCCAGGGCTACCATTCCTATCAAATCATACAAGACATTGTTACAGCCATCATTTTTTCATGGATAGTTCTACTTGGGCTGCAATACTGCATTCACTGTTCTTCCTTCAGCATTGATCGACATCGGTATGCAGCTAGCGTACACAACATAGAACCAATCTCGCATATCAAACAACTAATTCCCTGCTTAGTTTCACTTTAAACATAAAAAAAGAAAAGAAAAGAAGGAGCAGGGAGTCCCTGGAATGCTAACCCTAAAGCTGTGAGGGCAACACATCTAATTTACTGATTACAATTTACAAGAGCCTAAACGAGCACATTAAAAAGGCCATAATTTAACAAACTGGGGTTTTGAATTCTCTTGACATTCAAACAATGAACACATTATACACCATTGATCTTTCCACTAGCCACACATTCAACTCCATGGAGGCAAAGAGCTCCATGAACCTTATCTGAAAAATAACGCTGCCCATTGTGTTCAAAACCACTGAGGGATAAAAGAATTTCATTAACATTTACTTAGGTGTCATAAAAGCAGACATTTGGAGAAGAAAATGAATGGGATTTAAAATATAGCATCGATATATTCAGAACCCATGGACCTAACTCGATACATCACATATTGTCTTGTGGTCAGTCCCCACACCAAGTGACAGGAGAAGAGGCACAGGGCTAGTCGTAATTGCAGCTCTTCCACAGAGTGTGAGGCCAGAGCAGGTCATCTAGTCTGACCTCCTAACATAAACTATAAATTTCACCCAAATGTGCCTATGAGGAGGCCAATAACTTTAGTTTAACTAAAGTATTTTAGTTCTCAGGAAACTAAACTGCTGTGCACCACAGGCTGAGAACAGGAGAGACAGGGGGACCACCAGTGCCCAAGGCCTCTATCTGTATATTGAGTTTTAAAACCTGCGGCAACAACTCTTAGAGCTCAGGTTTACAGTCTCAAGCTCATGCTACAGTGCTAAAAACCGCAGTGTAGACATTGTATGTCAGAGGCTAGAGCTCAGCATCTGAAACCCACCCCCCTTGCCGAGCCCGAACTTCTTGACAGCTGTTTTGAGCATTGTAGTGTGAGTCTGAATCTGTAGACCCAGGCTCTGAGACTCGCTGCTGCGGGTTTTAGAACTCAGTGTAGACATCTTACAATGGCAGGGAATTAAATGAGACACGCCCAGATGATCTCAACAGGTGATTCATACCCCAGGCTGCAGTGGAAGATGGACCCCCCTCACACCGACAAGGTCCCCGCCAATCTGACCTGGAGGAAAATGCTTTCCCAACCGCAGATCTGGGGTCCCCTGAGCACAACGGCTGGCATAACATCTCACTGGTACACCTCCAAAAAGTGCAGGGAGGAAGCCCCTTTCCCCTCCCCACCTTGCACCAGCCAACAGAGCTAGTTGACTGAGAAGTGAGGTGTAGTGTGCCTCACCAATAAGATGGTGCAGCAGCCGCCTCTCTGAAGCGCAATGTTCTCCTGCAGTTCCCTGGGACTGTGCACCTCCACACAATCCCCCAACCAGGGCTCTGCTTCACTGGCACAAACTGGATGTAAGTTATTTACCTTCAAAGTATGTTACTTCACTTTTCAAGCGTAACCTCAGCATTTCTATTAGCTGAAGTGTCTGACAAAGACTAACACACATTCCCAACCCAAGCTTACCATAAAACAAGCAGCTCTCTCTCACTCTTATTTTTATATATGTATGACCCAGAAGAGGTGAGAAATTATAGCATTATTTTTATTCTCTGTGTGTGTGTGTGCGTGTGTGTGCAGTATCTGTATAAAATGCCATCAATATCTCATAAGACCTGAGGCAATTAAATAAATGTTGATTCCGAAAATGATCTGTGAAAATGTGATGATTTTACCCTTGCAAATATAACTAGTCCATTCATAAAGGAGAACTGTAAAAGCAGTATGCATTGAGCATTAATGACAAAATATTCTTTAAGCTAACTTTCAGGCTTCTTTTCTTTGTACTTATTTGTTTTTGAGAGTTAATACTATTTGGGATTTTTATAATCTGCTTTCCTTTCTCCTAACTGCTTCCCTCATCTCTGACTCCCACTCTTAGCTTTCCACCTTCTTTCATGCTTGAAATAGCTTCTCATTTCCATGTGGCAGGTGACTGCCACCTCCTTCAAATTATTCCTTAAATCCCATTTCTCTTTTGCAGCCCCTCATTACAAGAGAGGGAAAAATGTTTTCTGCAAATATCCATTTGAATTCACAGATTCCAAGTCCAGCAGGGACCACTGTGATCATCTAGTCTGACCCATAACACAGGCCATAGAACTTCTCCAAAATAATTCCTAGAGGTATATCTTTTAGAAAAACATCCAATATTGAGCTAAAAATTGTCAGTGATGGAGAATCCACCACAACTCTTGGTAAATTGTTCCAGTGGTTAATTACTCTCACTGCTAAAAATTTACACCTAGCCTGAATTTGGCTAGTTTCAGCTTCCAGACACTGGGTCATGTTATACTTTTCACTGCTAGACTGAAGAACCCACTATTAAATATTTAATCCCCATGTAGGTACTAATTGACTGTAATCAAGTCACCCCGTAACCTTTTCTTTGTTAAGATAAATAGATTGAGCTCCTTGAGTCAATCACTATAAAGCATGTTTTTAAATCCTTCAATCATTCTTGTAGCTCTTCTCTGAAGCGTCTCCAATTTATCAAAATCCTTCTTGAATTGTGGAAACCAAAACTGGACACAGTATTTAAGCAGCAGTTGCACAGGCACCAAAAACAGAGGTAAAATAATCTCTTTACTCCTACTCAAGAATCCACTGTTTATGCACCCAAGGATCATGTTAACCCTTTTGGCTACAACATTGCACGGGGAACTCGTGTTCAGTTTAGTATCCACCCCACATTCCAAATCTCTTTCAGTATCACTACTTCCCAGGATAGAGTCCCCCAACCTGTAAATATGGCCTACATTCTTTGTTCCTAGATATATTCATTTACATTTAGTCATACTAAAACACATAGTGTTTGTTTGTACTCAAATGATAAATATATCTCTCTGCATTAGTGACCTGCTCTCTTCATTATTTATCACTCCCCCAATTTTCATATCACTTGCAAACTTTATCAGTGATGATTTTATGTTTTCTTCCAGGTCATTGATAAAAAAAAAAAAAAGTTAAATTGCATAGAACCAAGCAAGAGATTCTATGCAGGAAACAAGAAACACGCCCACTAAATGAGGATTCCCTATTTAGAATTACATTGAGAACTATCCATTAGCCAGCTTTTAACACATTTAATGTGTGCCATATTAATTTTATATCATTCCACTTTTTTAATCAAAATGTCATGCAGTGCCAAGTCAAATGCCTTACTGAAGTCAAAGTAGTAGTGTTGATGTAATATACTTAATCAACCAAATTTGTAATCTAATCAAAAAAAGATAAGTTAGTTTGATGGGATTGATTTTCATGTTCATTTCCTCCTGTGGTGACTGCCTTCCTTAACTTTGATTGAATTTTACTATCACAAGTATTTACAGAAAACAATTTTAAAATTTTGCTTTCTGGAGCTTATAAACCTGATTACAAAAGTTACACCCATCTAGTCAACAAAAAGAAGCATTATCATTTGATTTATGTGACTGAACAGAATTAAGCAACACAACTTGCATCACAGATTCCAAATTTCAAACAGGCACCCATAGAGTAAATGGTATTTGCAAGAAGAGACAATCTGTTTTCAGACAACTGGTGAACAGAATGAAGTTACTTTCATTCAATATGTTATTTACTGTTATTTGTTCAGCTCTGCTTCATATCTCCCAAACAGAGTTGCATTTACTCCCCATGCTGTTTCCATGTGTCTAGAATAGGTAGTTGGGGCAGAGGGAGTATACAGAATTATAGTCCTTGCAAACGACTATCATGTGGTCCAGAATCTAAACGCCCCACCCACTCTTTTCAAATAAGTCACCAGCCCTGATGGTTGTAAAGAAAACCTGCCTAATGTTAACTGAACGCAACTTATTCCTGGGGGAATTCTGCACCACTGTGCACAAAGAATTCATGTCCCCCCACAAATCTCTCTGCTTCCCTGCAGAAAATGACAGGGAAGCCAAGGGAAGCCACAAGAGCGGTCACGTTCCAGCATGGTTTCCAGTGCCCAGAGCAGCTAGTGGAGAGGTAAATCTGTGGGGGCGAGGGGACCTGGGGACGTCCATGGGGGGGCAAGGAGGGCATAGCCTCCCCAACATAGAGGCATGGTGTGGAGGGACACATGGGGTCATGTGCCACTGCTCCCCCACCATTTCTAAGAACCCAGAGCTGCCTGGCTGAAGGAGGATTCTGCTCTAGCTCTCTGATTCTGCAGCTGCCCACCAGCTCCCAGGTCCTAGTGCTGATCACACTCCCCTTCTGTGTGCTAGGAGCTATTCTGTTTTCTGTACAATGACTCAGTGCCTGCAGAGGGGCAGGGCAAGGAGGGTGGGGTGAATGGAGGAAAGGATGGGGGAGAAGCAGTGGGGAAGGTGGATGGGATGGGGAACAGAAAGGGATAAAGGAATGGGGGAGGGAAGCAGCAGCACCTGGGGCTCCCCCATTAAGTAGGCCCCTGCACCACCCCAATGAGCCCCCCCACACCCAGATCCCCATTTCACCTTATTATATGATTCCCCTTCTATCTTTTTACATGCTTTGATCAGCAATGAAATGCTTAAGTGTTGTCACTTATCATCAAGCCTCTGAGTTACCACGTCACTCAGATGAACAGAGGCAGTTCTTCCCTCTCAGAGCTATTTTGGGCTCTTTGCAAACTTGGGTGAACATCATAGCATCAATTACTATTCCTGAGGGAATTCGGCACCAAATAAATAAATAAAAATTTGGTGCACAATATTTTAAAATTCTGCAAATTTTATTTGACAATAAAGAAATGTGGAGGCTCCAGCATGGCAGTGGGGAGCACAGGCCACTCCCCTCCCAGGACTTGGTGGTGAGGTTGCACTCAACCCTGACACAGCACAAGGGCTAGGCCTGCTCCAGAAACATCCCAGGGCCCTGCCCCTCTGCACCAGGCGTAAGCAGGGAGGCTCAGCCCAGCAGAGTCCAAGTGTAGAGGGGGTCCAGGTGTGGGGTTCAGAGGGTTCCATGTGGGACAATCTGGGTGTGTGCAGCTCAGTGGAGGATCTGGATGCACAGGGTTTCATTGGGAGGTTCTGGGTGCAGGGGCATTGGGACTCTGTAGGGGGGTCCAGGTGAAGGTGGTTGGGGCTTGGTGGGGGTGTCTGTGGGGAGGATGGGGCTTGGTAGGGGCAATCTGTGTGTGGGGGGGGCTTACTGGGGGTGGTACAGGTGCTGGGGGAGAGGGGCTTGTTGGAGTGGGAGTCCGGGTACAGCTGGTTGGGGCTCAGTAACCTACTGCAAATGCCATTTCATTTTGGTCACATAAGTGGATGCCGTTCACAATCATTTCCCCCCCACCCCTCAATGGCCCTTAAGGCATCATGCCCAAGGAGCCCAGCAGAACCAAGTCTAGAATTTGAATCCCACTAAAAAGAAAGGCAAGTCTAAGGAGCCAATACAGCATGGCATCTCAAGCAGACGGAGCTTACTTTTGAGCAGAGCTTGGAAGACCACCACCATCTTATATCCTCACTTCAAACCCTGCGCCTGAAGGGTCATCAGTAGGCCATAATTGCAGTATACCTATACTGTATACCATATTTAAGTTCTTAGGAGCAGAAACATTTCCTGTTTATGTTTTTTGTGAACTGCTAAGTACATTTATGATCCTTATGTAAAACACCTCCTTATCTATGAAAAATAAGCATCTTTTAATAAAAATTTGCCGGTCTAGGGAAAATTTGCCATACAGGGCGCTCTTATGCTGTGCAGTTGTTCCTTATGAATGAAATCCACTTCTGCCTACTTATTTGCCTTTCAAATTGCATATTAACAAGCATCAAAGCACTCACCCCTACATAGACATGACCTCCTTTGGGTACTCTGATCTACCAATCAGTTATTCATGTAAAATACTGGCTGCTGAGTTTAGAGAGTCTCAGAGCCAGATGAG
Source organism: Mauremys reevesii (assembly GCF_016161935.1). Taxonomy (NCBI): domain Eukaryota; kingdom Metazoa; phylum Chordata; order Testudines; family Geoemydidae; genus Mauremys; species Mauremys reevesii. The sequence goes on from NC_052630.1 coordinate 92,786,657, forward strand.
AATCCTGCAGAGCTCTGTACTCTGGTGCAGAGGATTGGCAAAAGCTTCCAGCTTATTTCTTCCCTACTGCCTAGCTGCTGATAACGCAGGATGTTTTAGCTAGATTAGAAAAACAAAACCCACTAATTGGTTGAACGTCATACTGGCATTAGTTGATTAAACACAATCAAACGGTGCTGAAGTAATTTTTCCTGTGATAAAATCCTGCATGAAAACACAAACAGCTACCCTAAAATCATGTTAAGGTTGACACGTGAGCCCACAAAACTTGACCCCTTTTTGAACTAAGGGTATAGCAGCACCCTCCATACAGTTGTAGTGCATCTAGACATGGGATAGCCTCCCACAGAAGGTGGCGGAGACTCCATCTTTTTGGATGTTGAATTTGTAACTGGAAATAGCAGTAGAAAACTCACTGTATAGGACAGTCCTACATTATTCAGCAGCTAAACTAGAAGTCTTTACCTGCTCTAAATTCCAGGATTTTGTGATATAGTACAGCAAGTCTTTTGAGAGATTCCCAGCTCATTTGGCAGCTTTACATATCTAGCATGGTTCTTTAGAAAGCCAGAGACATTACACTATAAAATATTCAAAAATATTCATTGCTATTGGTCAATCTGTAACTTCTCAGGCCAATCTGAAATAGTACCAAATATGTATTGCAACAGCCAGGTTACTATGCATGTTTGTAATCTAGACAACACCAACCTTTCTACTAAGGTGCAGGAATGATCTGTATAGATGCACGTCTGTAGGATGCATAGCCATGTCAGGGTGCATGTACGGAAAAGTACCAGTATGTAGTCTAACAGAATGCCTTTCCACAACTCCTGCCATGTCCACTGGTTTTTGGAGAGAGCCAGAAATGGGACAGAAAACCTCTCCCCCAGATCCTCTTGCTATATGAAGGTTTTCTAGCTTGCACCTATGTGTACTGTCTGCTAGGATTTCATCTCACCCGTAAGATCCAAGAGCACGTCTCTAAATTGGTATTCAAACACTGCTTGTTCATTTGATGGAAGAAGAGGTGTGCTGTGGGACTGAATAAAGATGGCTGTGAAAGCCTTAATCCTTTGCGGTGCTTTTTGGCTTGGCATCTATGCTTCCTCAACGTGGAAAAATTGGGATGTGTTCCTCTTCCTGCAAATACCAGAGGGAGGTCAGACTTCTCTTCAACACTGTGGGCTATGTGCCTTCCCCGCATGCTTCAAATTTCCTCCTCCTAGTGGTGCAATCAGAGTGGCTGTTCAACCCTCTCACTTATCCATTGCAATCCTAAGTTTTAAAGCTGATTTGGAGGAAAGAATAAGTACTATGTTGTTTCTCATTCTCTGTTGTCCCCCACAGAGCTGAAATTTCTGGGACTTGTTCCCCCGAAGGGATCACCTATTATTAGGGTGACCAGATGTCCCATTTTTAAAGGGACAGTCCCTTTTTTTGGACTTCTTATATAGGCGCCTATTACCCCCCACCCCCTATCCCGTTTTTTCACAACTGCCATCTGGTCACTCTACCTATTATGGCCTTTCAATTTGTCCCCCTTACTTCATCATGGCAGAGCAAGGCAAAGACCAGAGGCCTCTGAAGCCACAGAAAGGGAACTCTGCCATGATTGTTCCCATCATGTTGACTCTTGCTCTGCTGAGGAAAAGGGGCTCAAAGTCTAGACTGCTTATTGACACCTCTGAAAAAGGAGACCGTCAGAGTCTCACTAACAGCTGTGAATCCTGTGTAGGGCTATGTAGACATGTAAAATTGGAGTTATTTGACAAGAACTACATTGGTTTAAAAAATTATTTTTAAATGTAAAAAATCTGGTTTAGCAGCTTATACCAAGTTTCAGCCTAATTAATTAGTTAATGTTTGCACAACACTTTCTAAATGTGTTGTGTATGTGATAAGCAAAACTTAACATTGGCTGATCCACCCAAGGCTGCAAGACAGAAGCAGAAATAATCTAGAACTCTCTGTGTTGGGTCCAAGTCACTTAGAAGAGGAGGGGATGGATACTGTGGCCCCCCTGAAGGAGCATTTCTGGCTAGCTAATGGTGAGAAAGCAGATCCAACCAGGGGCGGCTCTAGCGATTTTGCTGCCCCAAGCAGGGCGGCACGTTGAGGGGGCGCTCTGCCGGTCGCCAGTCCCGCAGCTCCGGTGGACCTCCCACAGGCACGCCTGCGGATGCTCCACCGAAGCCGCGGGACCAGCGGACCCTCCGCAGGCACGCCTGCGGGAGGTCCACCGGAGCTGCCTGCCGCCCTCTCGGCAACCGGCAGAGCGCCCCACCCCCCCACAGCATGCCACCCCAAGCACGCGCTTGGCGTGCTGGGGCCTGGAGCCACCCCTGCATCCGACCATTCTGAGTATTTCCTGCAAGTTTTTTGCTATATTTAACACTTGATGCTACTTGCAAACAGGGGTGGCGCTATGGTTTTTGCTGCCCCAAGCATGGCATCCCTGTGGAAGATCCACTGGGGACGCGGATTTGGCGGCGTTTCTGCAGGTGATCTGCCGGTCCCATGCCTTCGGCGTACCCGCCGCCGAATTGCCACCAAGGCCGTGGGACCGGCAGACCTCCCCCAGGCATGCCGCCGAACGCTGCCTGACTGGCACCCTCACAGCAACTGGCAGGCTGCCCCCCGCGGCTTGCCGCCCCAGGCACGCGCTTTCTGCGTTGGTGCCTGGAGCCGCCCCTGCTTGCAAAGGTGCCATAATGCACACATGGAACACAAAGGCATGAAAGTTGGGAATGAGTTTAATATATATTTCAGTTTGGAAATTATTCTCATACACATTTATCTCCTGATTTCTGAACTCAACTGCAGTGGTGCCATTAACCAATCAGGGTCATATTTTGCTAAGTTCATCCCCGCCCAGCCTTCAAACCGACTGATGCAGCTACCTCTGCTTCTGCTATCTAGTGTATGTTTTTAAATAAAGTCCTTCCAGTCCCCTTTAAAATTCCCCACTTCTTCTAAAAGGCCTACTAGGGGATTTAAAAACATGAAATTCTTCCCATCACTGAACTTCCCAGTGTGTCCTGTACTTTAAGTATCTGCCTCTGTTTAAGATCTTCTGGGGAGAAAGTCACAATTGCCAATCTAGTGACACTATTGCCAAAAACTATGAACAAGGCCCCAAAAAACATAAGATCGCCTTAAAAATCATGAGATTAAAAAAATAATAAGTGTGGGCCTCTTTCTTTGCCTTCTGATTTTTGAACCTTTATGTTACACATGGGTCAGATGTCCCTGCTTTTCCCCACAACCATAAAGACTAGAAACTTTCTTTAAAAAAAAAATTCAAAGAATCCCACGTAATCCTTTGTCTTTGGTAGCTGGGGTGTGAAGAAAAACACCAAATATTATTTGTGTTGGCGATACTGGAGACTGTCTTTATTACTGTACACTAGGCAGAGCAAAACACGTTGCTGACACAAAACAAGTAATAATAATTTCTTGTTAAAATATTTTCCTGCCTGAACAAAGGAAGAAACAAGTATTTGTGTATAGCCTAGCTCCATAACTGGAGCTCCTGGGTGTGAAAATACCAATAAGAAGTATTTTTAAAGTCAAGGTTCCTGAGTTCTGCTCCTTACTCTGTCAATGACTGGCTGTGTACCAATCACTCTAAGTGTGGGTGTTCGCTATTTTTGACACCAATATTGTTTTCTAAATCATTATAGTTCATACTCTGAGCATCCAACTGGGAATCTGTTCCTTTAAAATACATTAGTTAATAAATATTGAATTATTTTTAAATTTTCCCCCGACCCTGGCTCCAAGTCCTTCTTGGATGCAGTTCCGGGAGCATGGCTCAGGTAACACCCGAGACAGAATCAGAGTCTCAGGAAGAAGAATATCTATCACCCTGGCCTCTGCCTCCAAGGAAGCTAGTAGGGGACTCCAGGATGCTAGTGGGGCTAGATAATGGCATGGGAAGGGAAGGAGGGAGAGAGCTCACTGGCTGCTGTAAACATTCATGGACGGACCAGAGAATGTGCTTTCCTGCTAGCTGCTCCTTGTGCAGCCAGCCATCTTTTTTTCCCCACCAGCAGCCATCGCAAATCATATTTACCCTTTCCTTCCTCTGGCTGCAGCAGCCTCTCTCACAACCTCTCTATTTAAAATGTCACAATACACTTTCTCACCCATGCCCACAAAAAAGACTACCTCATGCCTGATCCTAAAGGGCCTTGCCTAACTCCCCCTCCATTACAAAATCCTTCCCATCTTCCTCAAGGCCCTTCATAGCCATTCTCCATATGCCTCCTTAAGCTCATCCCTTCACATACCTCCACCTCTGTGAGGCAAGTTCTGGACTCATCGCATTTCTTCCCCCTCTCCATTCTTTACCTCACCAGCTACGTGCAACAGTCTGTCCAGTTCCCTCACATCATGAATTTCCCCCCTTCAAAACTAATATTCAAAATTCATCTCCTCTATACCATCAACCAGCTTGTATTGCTGGCATGGTGTCACCAGTGCTTCATGCATTTCCTACTCTAGTGGGCCCACTTATCCCCACTAGAGTAGGAAATGCATGACTCACACCTTCTCACTGCAGGACTTCCCTAGATGTGACACCATTGTGCGTCCTGAGATGAACACATGAATTATACACTATAAAATTATATCATATTATTCTCAAAACAACTCCTAGGATAATCGGTCACAACTTCAGGCAGGAAAGAATGGCATTAAACCTTTACATCTGGTTTATCATCAGTTTTAGTAATCTGATGAAGGAGGCTTTCTAGGTTTTTAGGACTAAACCATGGATAACCTGGTGCAGGTATGCTAGAAGGGTGAGAGCGCCCAGGGAGCCTCTTCAGCCCTAGTTGGGTACCCAGGGGACTTGTTAGTGCCAAAAGGCCAAGAAGGACTGTGCCAGGAAAGAGCTGTGACCCCAACAAACCAGACAGAACCAGGATCGTTACATAGGGGAAGTGCAGCCTACTTTAAAAAAAAATTATAATGGTATAATCCTCCTTATTCTCAAGCACAGCTTGAAGAGACATAACTTAGTCCTGTTTATATGTGTCTATATACACATACATTGTGTGTGTCTACAAGCCCTAATCATCAACCAGGACCCCATTGTGCTAGGTGCTGTACAAAAGACAGAACAAATGTGAAAATATTATCATGCATCTTTCACCTCCACACGGGCACATGCTCCTTTAGCATTTACTTTAACATTCCAAAGCCCAAGAAAGCTTCTAACAACTATTTTTTTCTTTTTTACAATTCAAATCTTTCCTCTTTCTCCTCACAAATATGCAGTTTCCATCCAATCTACCCCTGCTCAAGGCCCAGAGTGGTTAAGATTCAGTTTGGGGCAAGAAGCAGCTTTTCTACATGTTGGGACTTACATCCAATATCTCATGGCCCTGTAGGCCTCGGAATAGAAGGTTTATACTAAGAGAAGGGAAGAGCCTCTGTTTCCCAGGAGGAGTCAGCTTTCACTTCTACCCTGTAAGACCCTGATGTAATGGTCCTTAAACTGCAACATTTTTAGGTCTAGATAAGCAACTTCAGCTAATTTTACAGGTTCTTATGGCTCTCCAAGCTGTGCGTTTAGACTCATGGTAGTTAATGTACTTGATTTTACAGATAGAGGGATACAAAAAATAGTCTCGGTGCAAGTTTCAGAAGCTCTCCAAAACATTCCCACAATATTTTTCTATAATACATATGGCATCTACAGAACAGGAAACAGTGTGCTACAAAAGGTTTTACTGACACTAGTTTGAGATGACCTACACAGCTCACTCATGGCTTTGTCATTGTCAGTAATGCAGCCCTTACAAAATCATGCTGCTCAAACCTTTACTATCCCACCCCCCTCACGTAGTCCATATGCTTATATACATATGCGCGCACATATGCTACCACCAAAAGCACAACAAATTGCCATTGTCTTCTAAGGTCCCCAAAAGCTCAATGATTTGATGACTTTACAGCCTTATTAATAATTTACTTTTGGTAGGAGCAAGGAGAGAAAATTTCAGCCTCCAGGCACTGATGAATCCACTCATGATGTCTAACATCATACTAACAATTAGAGGCTCATTATATTTCTACAGTAGGATAGAAAATTGACTGCCCTCTGTTCCCACTGTGTTTCTTCTCATTCTAATTCTGTACTGTACTTAGATACTATGGAGACAGGTGCTTTAGAACTGCCGATAGATTAGAAAAACAGATGTCAATCTGTGTGACACATCATGGTCAAAATGCCAAGACGCAATTACTTTTCGACATGTATGTTGGCACTCCACAGGTATAAAAGCATACTTTAAAACAGTCAGTTATCGTGTTATGTATCTCAAATACCTATGGCTAACACTTCTAGTTCAGCCTTTGGATGCATTTCATAGCTGTACAAAGCTGAAGGAATACTGATGACTAGTTATTAAAAATTAGTATGTTGGATCAAGGGGGAAAATGCACATTACTGATGTGCAAGAAAAATAATTTTGACTCTCTTGAACAGTTAAAGAAATCAGCCTGGACAGCTGTCTCAATTACTGTCATACTATGAAAAATTTAATAACTGATCTCTATATAAAAAAATAGACATCAACATTTTTACTTTTCCTTCCTATAGAGGATTATTAGCACTTTGTATTCCCAATGGCTACTGCTTAAATCAAGCATATATGGAAGTTGGGCTTTGCCTATTCTGGACCAGACATGCTGCATCTCTCTCCCCCTCCCCCACCCCCCAGTAATATAGCATCATTTGTGATGAGTACAGCTGAAAGATGCTATCTAAAAATCAGCTGTTCAATAATTTAGACACATAGCCTCTTCCTGGTATATTGATTCATTACTCATGCAAATACTTAAAAACCTCTTCCCTGTCCAATCATGCCACATTTTTAATTGCAAGTCACTGCAGTGATACTGTGTTCTTCAGTGACAAAGTAATAGAGATATCTACTAGCATAATCCTCTCTAAGTACATTTGTACAGTAATGCCTTTTGTACGCAGTTTTACAACACAAACTCTACTTTCTACAGTAATAAGTTAAGAAAAGTTAGGCATCTGCAGTATCTGAATAAGATCACATCAGGTTTCCTAACACCCTTACCATGTTTTGAAGAATTTAATATTCAAACCTTTCAATACCAAGACAAAAATATATTTAATGACAAATGCTTTAATACTAATACCTGGACACCTGGCTTGTGTCAGAAAAAACGATCATACCTAACATCAAATGAGATTTGAGGCAACACAAAGATTAGATTACACTTCATTGCAATAGCTCTTGTTTGTCTACTACCAAGTTGCATTATTCCCATTCTGTTTCCTTATACAATGAAAATGCTGAATATTCAGTTTAGGTTTCCCTAGCAGCTTTTTATTCTACTCTAAAAATATTTACCTAACACATTCTTACCAGGCAAAGTGAAGAAAATTCAGCCATCTGTCTCCACATTACAACAACAGTTATGAAAAAAAGTAGATTATTCCATGTACCAACAAGAAATTTAGTATTAGGAATTCTGATACTTTAAAGCACTGACCTGCTGTTGTCAATTTTGCATGCTGGTGTCATGCATTCAAGTATATTATAACAGTGATTTACAATGAAACACAAGACAAATAATTTACAGGTACTGAATTCATCTAAGTCTTACATAGTGCATGTACATGCTCTCAGCTCAGAAAAATGGTTTGTGCTACTATACTATTCTCTTGCCTTTATGACTTCATTAGTTCTGAATGATCATTAAAATACTTAAAATGGCTTGCTGGAAACAGCTACAATGCATATATATATATACACACACACACACACACACATATATGAATCCTTACCTGGGAACCCCCCTTGTACCATTGCTGTACCAGCATGTACTTCAAGAGATCTGCATTCCTGACAAACATTCAATGCTGTAAGCAGCTCAAATCCTCATCATACACAGACTCAGTGCTCGTCTTTCTTCCAACGACCTTGGGCCTATTTTTCTGAGAATTTTCTCTCCTTAAGGGCAAACTGTCCGTCTCTTTCTATTATGAGATGCAATCAGTTACGCTAATTTCAAGCTATCCACAAGCTAACAGTTACATCTGTCAGCAGATTAAAGCTGCCTATAAAAGTATGCAGGGAGAAGCAAATCTCTGGTTTCCCACATCTGACCCACTGATGCTCTACGGCTGCTATTTGTTGCACTGGCTTATCCTGCTAGCATTAAAAACGACATCTCTATCCCAAGAAACAAGTCTATTTAAAACATAACCATTTCTGTTTTTTCACAGATAGTTGAAGTTAATATTGTGTTTAATGAGCCACTCTTACTGCAGAGAGAGAAAACAGTTAATGGCATTAATTATATCTGTGCATCCTTTTAGTGCAAATTACAGGGGTTATCAGTGAACTTTTGCTAATCTAAGTGACTTGAACAAATGTATCATCTTATAATTTTCTATTACTAAACTGTGTTCTTGCATCATTTTTATATGCCAGACACAAGACCATCTTACCATTATTAGCATGCAAAAATGTTGAACTTCATCAGTGCTTGTATTTTACCACCACTCTTAAACAAGCAGTATTGGTTTTATTGTAATGTGAATACTGAATTGAAACGTTGGTCATTTATAAATGGTTAAAAGTCTTACAGGTTTATAACTGTAGTTTCTATGTAGTCATGTTAGGAATTTCCTATTCATTCTTTACTCCAAATGATGAATCTTTCTATTGAGTAATTCAGTTATTTTGTATCACCATTAATTCACTAATTTTTAACATAATCAAACCTTTCTTTATAATATATATGCACAACACACACAGAGAAACCATCTGCTCAATGGATCGTACGCATGTACATAGTAAAATTCCAGGCACAAATGTTTCCGGTTACAATTTTCCCAGTAATTCATTGAGAATGTAATTTCAATATTGCAGCACTACACCAGATTAAGAAAGTTCATGCATACGATTCAAAAACATAAGAGAAAAACACAACAAGGGCACTGACATCAGGGTCTATATCCTCATGTGGTACAAAGGCTTGCAAGGACGTTCTAAATTATAAAGCAGTGCCCCTCTGGTCCTTTTATTAGGGGTGAGCTAGAAACCTATGTATTTTAGCTAATTACAAATCTGAAGAAGAATAGAAAGAGAAGATTAGCAGTGTAGAGCTACACATTAAATAAGGATTAACATGCAGCTCAAAAATGAAAGTCAGCTTTATTTATGTAATCCTGGCTATTTTGCATTATCTGTGAAGACACACAAAGCTGAATATACTTGTTAGTACATTTAGCAAAATGAACATTGTAAATATTAGAAATTGTTAATGCCTCAGCCTTTCATAAAGGTTTATATACTTATTTTTGCCTGGTCATATCTTTACACTCTTTGAAACCCTCTTTGCTATTTGCTGTTGATTGTAGTGACATCTATTGGAGAAGCAGTGTTTGACTGCAGAAGCTTCCTCATCTTAGTCTCTGAGTAAACATTTCTATATTTTGCAGCAGCAATGAAAATCATAGGGTCATAGGACTGGAAGGGACCTTGAGAGGTCATCTACTCCAGTCCCCTGCAAAGTGTGTCATCATGTTATTTTCCTTGTTTCACAATGCAGCCTCACCCAAAAGGACGTGACAATAAACTCTAAGCAAACAGATCCCCCAATAGCTTCATTGATTTATCAAAGTCAATTGACTCCTTAACACTTCTGAATAATTGTAAGTGTTTGAAAAAATGTCAGTAATCCGATTATTCTAATATTTTAATGGAATTAACTCATGATATTTATGGCCTTCTTGGTTTCCTTTGTAATTTTATATTTTTGCACATTAAATGTACAGCATGTATTTGCAAAAAGAACAGAAGTACTTGTGGCACCTTAGAGACTAACAAATTTATTTGAGCATAAGCTTTAGTGGGCTACAGCCCACTTCATCAGATGCATAGAATGGAACATATAGTGAGGGGAGATAGATATATCTATCTGTAGATAGATACATATACATATACACACACACACAGAACACGAGAAGGTGGAAGTTGCCATACCAACTCTGAGAGGCTAATTAAGATGAGCTATTATCAGCAGGAGGAAAAAAAAAAGAAACCTTTTGTAGTGATAATCAAGATGGCCCATTTCAGATAGTTGACAAAAAGGTGGGGAAATAGATTCATTTTTAAAGGTGTAGATGTTTGATTTTATGAAAAAAAGGATAAGCCGTCACATCTCACTAGTTTGGGTATTTCTGGGAACATCAGCTTTAGGGAAGCTTTTGGAGGCTCCAAGTGAGATCAGAACTCCATTGTGCTAGCATCTGTAAAAACATATATGAAGAGACAGTCCCTGCCGTTAAGTGCTCATAACTAACCTAAGGCAAGAATCCTGCAAGGAGCACCATGAAGATAGACCCCTACGCCTTCACTCAGCTTCACTGATTTTGAATTGTCTAAATAGATAAGGCAAAGGGAAGGAAGTATTATTATCCCCTCTTACTGATGGGGAACTGAGGTGCTGGGAGACGAAGTGACTTGCCCAAATACATGTAGGAAATCTGCGGCAGAGCCAGGAACTGAACTCGAGTATCGGAGTCCTAATCTAGAGCTTGAATCACCATAAAACCACTCTTTACAAATCATTTTTCTTTTACTTTAAAGACCAATATTAATCAATCAGATCAATTTCATTCTCTAATTAAAAGGGAGAACTTGATGAAAAATGCCTCTTGAAATAACAGGATTCTGAGCTCTTGCCAGAGTTAATGTCTGTCTAGTTTACTCCACTCAGTTTAAATTTTTTTTATTTTTGTATACATTTTAATTTGGTTTTGTTTTTTTAGGATAAATTATGATCCTCCGCTGTGTGCATATAATTCAATTATAAAGTCAAACAAAATTTCATAGCTCCTAATGCCTATGGCAAACCTTGAGAAAAAAACTCTACTTACAAACTATTTTTTTCCCTTTCCACTCCCAACCCCTCACTTTAGTAATAAGCTACAACAAGGTGTGCATTAGTGGTCTATCTGCAAATTCTTAGTGCACATTTCTGGCCTTCAACCACGAAACCAGCACACCAATGCCTACTGATGTACACCCTGACATGATTTATTGCTAGTGCAAATGGCTTCATTTTACAGTATTTAAAAAAAAATCTATTTGAAACCCACTGTTGAGACGGCACGCGGGTTACTAACCTACTCCACCATGGAAAAATCATTCCCAAGAGAAGAATAACGCCCCCCCCCTACACATTTTCTTTAGTATTCTGAAAATAGTCATTAAAACAAACCATTCTGAAGTTTTTATTTCAGGCTGAAGACCATCCTATCTTGCTGTCTTTTATCCTGCATGAACCTGGTTCACTTTCTGAAGCAGACTGTAGATACACTAAATTGGGAATGTTGATCCCAGCTTAAATGTTACAACCAAGAGTGAGGAAAAGGAGTGGGGCTACACATTTGCCATGAAACACTTGGTTGGAACCTTGGCCTCATCAGGCAATGCTGGATCCAGGATCTTTTGTTGAGATTTATATCCGGTAACACCAGCTTCAGGCTGGAATCAGCCTCAGTGAAGGGAGGCTGCATAGGCTGATAGATTAAGGACTGAATAGTTTGGTCTAAAGGGAGAAGATCCATTTACCCTAAAACCATCAGTCTCACTTATGTAGCTCAGGTGGGGTGTCTTATTCACACTCCTAAGAGACACAAATTATACTGACATAAGTGGTAATGTAGACATAACCATAACTGGTTCCCCAGAGAATAACCAATCAAGATCCTCACCTCCAAAATCTTAATGGGACAGACCCAAAACCATCTTGATGGACTGTCTCAGCCTCTGATCAAGGCTTACAACAACAACTGTGCTCGAGAGGTAAAATGGCACTGCTAACAAGAAGGATTAAATTCATAAGAGCCGGTCACAGACCTTCCTCATCAGCGGTCCTGTGGCTTTAGAACTTCTATTCCCAAGAATAAGACTTAGCCACAGTCCTGACCACCTACACAAAAGCAAAATGCATCTCTTTCCTCTGGCTTCCCCACAAATAAACAAACAATCAAACAAAAATACCCATTGCACCACACACAGGAACACACACAAGTACCGGTCCATAGTAAGGGGGAGAGAGGAAAAAGAGGAGAGGAAATCAACACATTGACTAGGTTTTTTAAGTTTCTCAGTTACGCTGGTGCTGAGTGCGATATAGCTAATTCTCTAATCACCTCTTGTTGGTCATCTGAGAGTCACTCCTATTGGGTAATTACTTACTTTTTATCTAAAGCTAGAGCCACCCGAATAGGTCCTGAAACTCTAGGAAGTGTTGCGGGGTGCTCCTGAACAGCCATAGTGTTCCGATTTATAGATGCCTGCACTTCCATGCTGATCAAAGCATAAATCATTGTGAAATATCTGTAGAAATTATAGCGTTTGGGGGATGAAAGGGGCCACCCAAAATAAGAGTCACCTTTCAAGGAGCCCATTGTGACAGACCTGATGGACATTTGCTTGCTCTTTTTGTTCCACCCAAGCCTCTTAATTACCCACTCTATGCATAACTTTCTCTCACTCTCCCAGGCTCTTCATGGAAATCCTTCATTATAATCATGCTTCTGCCCTAAAATCCTTAAAAACTGTAATTCCAATAATAATTCCCCTGCATTTTTTTTTTAAAGAAAGGTATAATGCCTGAACTGTGATGTATAATCTAGACTTAAAGCTCTTTGGGGTGGGGTCTGTGTACTGATGGTTCTCTAACTGATCTGCACAGCTGCTGCTGTCACAATGCTGAAGCATCTTATCTGCCTTCAAGCAGCAACACTCCCCTGCAAATTGTAGGTCAGCTTAGATCTTGTTCACTGCTTTTTGACCAGCTAAACTGAAAATGAATCAAGCACTTTTCCGCACTCTGGCAAAGAGGGAAGCTCTAGGGTTGCAGTTGGAAGGGCAAGAGCTTCCACCTTAAAAAGATCAGTCTACAGTAAAGAGAAGTTTGAGACCAGCTCTCCACATCATATGGAGTACTACTCACGCTGATGGAAATTAATCCATACACAGAACTTGTAACAACAATGTCACTGCTATGTAGCACCATCACACAGACAGATTATAGTCCATAAAAATACAATGCGCTTCTTAGATAAATGTGGTACTACTTACCCTCTGTATGAAAATCCTCCTCCTCCTCAGCATCCTCCTCTGACTGGAGTCTTTTGGGTGCTTTATAAGGAGGTGGCAACTTCATCGGCGGTGGTGCCCCCACTTTTCTCTGATGGATTAAAAACAAAATAAAGAGGTTTCAAACATTTTGCCACGTATCCTACAAATTACTACTTTCTTCTCCACACACTAAAAGGCTACCCATGTACATACATACTCTTCAGTTTAATACATTTTTTTAAAATAATGCATTTTAACTCCTCTTTTTTCCAAGAAATTTTACAAATAAAATATTTTACTCTGAATATGAAAAGAAATGAAAGAAAATATTAATATGAAATGGACTGCACATTTATTTACTGGAACAATACTGGTATTTCATTGTAAACCTACTTAGTGGAGTACAACAAACATGTGACCATTAATGAAGGGGTTAAAAACATAACATTAAATATTATCCCAGCATGGATTTTAAACCCTTTGTTCATCTTCCATCACCATTTCCTGCTGCAGTTTAAAATCAAAAACACTTTTAGCAAGCAAAATCAGAACTGAACCTCTTATAGGTCCTACAAGTAAAATATGACACCATATTTCATCTACATTTTGGTTCCAATTAAAATATAATTTGAATTATAACTTACAGTAAAATTCTATTACCTCACATAAATAAAGACAATTCCTATAATGATGCATATAGCGACGCATATCAGGTATAAAAAGAGGACTCTGGAATCTAATGAAAACAGGAGCTGAAACATCCAAGCAACTGTTTTTATAGGGTCAAAATAATTGGAGCATACTTTAGGTTAGCTACATGATTTCACTAAATTATGTTCAATTACATCCCCTACAATCACACCACTAATAGCAGGATGCACTTTAGCAAGTGAATGGTGAGTGCAGTAGGCCATTAGAGCAACAAAAATGCCTGCAATGAATTTTTTTTTTTTTTAATCGCTGGGAATTACCATTTGGGAATCAAACATCAGAGCTGAAATATTTTCCATTGCATAGAACGAAAACAGGGACCTGCACATGGATTCATAAAATATTTTAAATCTAAATTTATGTTAAAATATTCTAATCATTAATACGCAATGGAATCTGAATACAAAATTGTAGGAGTTAATACAATATCATCTGTCCATTTAAAAATTATTACAGCGGAGTGCTGCACTGAGGCCAGCAAAAGAGTGATAAATCAAATGAATTCCACCAATTTTTAGTAAGGGTGTCTAATGAGAGGATCTTAAGAAAGCAACAGTTTTTTCCCCAAAAGTACACAACAAAAGAAAGCACGTGCACACGCACACACATACACACTCTCTCTCTCTAACTAAAATAAAACCAGAACAAGAAGTCCAGCAAGCGCCACTCATTTTTTGTATTCTAAATTCTTTAATAGGTAGAGATGGAGAACTTGCACCGCATATTTCCAACTGCCTGTGACAAATCAGAACCATTAATCCTTTAGAGTCCACTTATTAGCTTTTTTTTGTTCTTTATAATTCTTTTTTCAGCACTTTCAAGATCAATATTAAAGCCCCTCGGAGCCCCAGGTAAGCAAGGTGCCCTCTGTTTTCCTATTATATTAAACTTACAGAACCTTTAAAAGGATTGTAATGGTTTTTATAGCCAAAGCACATCTTTACTGGCCAGGGCTCTAAAAAGGCTAACATAAGTTTGTTCCATCACTTCCTGATTTTTTGTAATCATCATCCTGTAGAGGCTGATCCAAAGCACATTGGAATTTTTTTTAACTGACTGCAATGGGCTTTAGATCAGGTCCTCAAAAAGAGAGCATTTTGCCAATTCACTGACGTCAACATACTCAATACAAAAATGTAAATAAACTTCAACCTCTTGGCTGTAGATTCCATTATTCACTAGAGTTGTGTGAAAGATTCACAATCGAATTCCTGATATTCAAGAAAATGAAAGTCTATTTTCAAAAGGCAAACAAAAAGCCCCATATCCCTTGGTTTCCTGTAGAAGTGGTAAGATTTCATCCTGGCACAGTTCAGACAAGTTCAGGAATTTGCCCATAGAAAGGAACAGAACATTTGTTGGGAAGAGTCAGCAAAACGAGTATGGGACCTACCTGATTTTCTGTGGGGCTGTAGGATTTAGCTGGCAGTTCCTATATTTAAAGAAAGATTTTAAAAATTATGAACACTTTGTGTAACAAAGTTAAAATAGCTTTAACCTGGTGTATCCTCTGATTTTGTATGCCACAAACCCACCCTATTTCCTCAAATCCTACTCCAAACTCACTTCTTTCTAGCAATGATTCATACTCCTATTTCAACCTAATAAAATTAAGTAAGTTTGCTACTCCTTACATCTTGACCCAAAGTGGGATTTCAGAAAATCTTGACAATGGGCCTCGATAATTTTTTTAAAAAGAGACAACATTAATGGTAGTCACATGGCACAAGCCCGAAACGCTGCAGCAGATAGAATGACAGAAATGTTTCATATTTGAAAGTGTGTCTAATTTAGAATAAGAAAAAGCATCTCCATTTGGCATCCATCGCTATTTTGATTGTTGCAAGTTTAAATAACTGAGATTTTTTTAGAATAGCAGAATTAGACTGTAAATTCTTTTGGGCCAGAGTTGTCCGATATTTCACATTTATATAGCACCTGATCTTAATTGTAAAGCAAATACTACAATTCAGGATTGTGGACTTGGGATTTTGTTGATCAGGTATTTCACCTTGTCCTGACAATGGGACTTCTTATGTGCATGCCTTGATCCAAAGCTCTCTGAATTGAGTGGGAGTCCCTAAATTAAATTGGGTGGGCTTTGGATTAAGGCACACACACTATTCGTACTTTACTTCAGCAACAGCAAAGCTTAACATAATAAAAGAAGTCACTAATTGCATTTTTTCCATTTTATGAACAGTCAGGGATCATGTCTAACTTAACAGTGCAGCTTCTACCAGCAGGTTCCTACAAGGTAATTTAAACACTGACTTCTGATGAAATTCCTCATGAGATTCCCACTTGTTTTGAACAGTGTCCTCAGACCACACTTGGTATTTCATTTGCATCAGGGGCATATTTATAGGTCGCAGAATAAGGAAGTTTCAATTCCAGGCATGGATTTATAGTATCTATCCAATCGATATGGCTCAAAGACAATAAATGAAATTCTGTTAAAACTATTCTTAGAACCAAAACCTTCCTGTGTGCCACCCTCCTCTATGCCTCATTTGCTGACGAGCTCCTCAGCAGGACTTGTGTATTGTATACTTAATCAGTTCTTAACCCAATCTCTCTCACCCTCTCTCTTGTACATTATCTGCTCACACTGGTACAAGGATCACCTCTGTGAAGTCAGACTTTCTGCCCGGGTCTTCAAGCTGATGCTCATCATCCACTGCCATACATGGAAATCTCATTTCCCGCATAATAATGAAAAAGGGGCCTTCTCTGAATTCACCTCTCCATGACAGCTTTCTGCCTGGTTTTCAAAGAATTTTGTAAAACTGAAACTGTCTGCCTCCAGGAATGGGATGGACCAGCTGGCCATCAGTAGCCAGACAGAATCTCACATCCCTCTCTTCACTTCCTACTTGTTCTCAAGAAATTATTCCCAGAGGCTCTTATTTTAGTGCTCTTCTCCATCACTTCACCCTAGATCGTCTCATTGCTTCACCCCTGGATATAATTTTTACACAAATGACATGTACATTTATGCCCTGTCTAACTCTCACTTCCTCCTGATAATCAGTTCCTCGCTTTCACATAACATCCTGCTACTCTAAGCTTCTAAGAGCTAAGTCTTCCCCCAGAGTAAAAAATTCTTTATTTTCTGTGCCTGCAATAACTCTCCTTAATTTTGCTCCTGAGGTCAGAAGCAGTGGTGTCAGCCTTGACCCTGAAATTTTCTTTCATTTCACGTCTCCTTTATCTGTACATTCACCTCCAGAACACTGGCCAAATTAGACTTCGTTTTGAAACTGCCACTACTGAAATCCTTATTTCATGCCTTAATCACTCAGTTAACCACCACTATTCTGTCCTTTATGTAGCCTCTAAACTTCAGGGAACTGAGAATACCTCAGCTAGATCATTCTCATGCTTCAGGCTACGAGATCATCACTCTTAATCTCTGTCACATTCACTGGCTTCCTTCCTCTCTTCTTCCAGTTTAAAAGTTTCTGTCCCGGTTTTCAATTCAGCTCCACCCTATACCCTCTTGCCCCCAGATCTCTTTGGCCACCAGACACTTGCTAAACACCTCCACTGTTGGTTGCCTTTTTATCTCTTTCACACATCTCTCCCTGATGTGTTTCACTTGTGCCGTATATACACCTCTTCTTTTCTCTGCCAAATCCCTATTTCTCTCCTCCTTCACCTCCAGAAAGGCCTATTCGTCCCTCACCCAAGTCACACAAGACTTCTTTCTTTCCCCTTCTGTTTGTTGCGCCCAGGTTCCCAGTCTCTCCCCCAGTATCCCTCTGCCCACAAGATCTCCCAGAAACTTGCCCCAGAATGGCTCCCTTTGCTCTAGCTCCCTTCCAAGATCCCTCTTGTCTCTCTCATTCCCTTATTGCCTCTCAAGGTCCTCCCATCTGCTCTCTTTGCTCTGGCTTTCCCACTCTCCCCAACCAAGTGCTCCTTTGGCCTCTGCCTCTCCCTTGGCTTGGCTACCAGGCACCTCCCACTGAGCCTTTTGTTACTTGATGTAACAGACAAGAATACAAACTTCAAACCCCTTCAAAAGAGTTGAGTTGCTGCCATTTCCTTCGTAGGAGAAAAATAATTGTCTGAACCTTTATAAAGTGACTAAACTGAATGCAGTTTGTGCAACCACTTCCAGAAAACACAATACTCTGGACTTTATTAAGAAAACTACACACCAGCAGGATATGAAAGACAGCACAGTGCACAATTCTACACCTGCTCTGTCTGCAAGGCTTGACCCAAAACCCACTGAAGCAGTGGCAGCGGATATCATAGGCCAGGGAAGGCCCGGATGTGGCCCCACCCACACTTTGACTCCCAGCCTGGAGCTCGGTGATCAGCCAGTGGCCAGGTCCTGAGCCTGGGCCCGGGGCTCAGGCCAGCCCAGGGGTCAGGCCAGCTGGGGCAGCTCGGGCTGGCCCAAGGGTTAGGGCGGCCAGCTGGGGTTGGGACAGCCGGTGTGGTGCATCTGGGGTGGCTCGGCTGACCTGGGGTGGGCCAGCCAGCGTGGAGGGACTCAGAGGGTGGAGTTTCAGGCAGAAGGGGCGGGGCTGGCAGGCTGATACTCAGTGCATACACAAGCACTGATACTCTCATTGACTTCAATGGCCGTTGGATCAGATCTACAGACAAGCTATTAGAATCTGCCCTGAAAGAGGAGGGCAAGGTGGAAATTCACATAACCGTCTATTGGACTCATCAATTTAGGCTTCCAGAGCATCTAACTACATCACATATTTGAACTGACCCACCTTTTCCACGGTGTGTACACAGCACAACTTTTATATTTGTGGTGTACACAGCACAACTTTTATATTTCATTTTCACATAACAAACCCAAGCATTGTAAGCAGTTCTCATAGAGGCTATTTAAAATATTATTATTTAACACATGTAAGCCACTATAGAGTAGAACAAATACCAGTGAGTAACAGAGGAAGTCCCAACTAATTACAAATAATGGCCCATATAAGAACAGCAGTTTTTTCGAGTTGGATATTTTGCCTTCAAACTTAGTTATTTCGTGACACTTTGAAGACTAGACTAGAAGTATCAGTGATTTCCCATAGGAATGCAGGCTAATAATCCACTCATAGCCACATTTTTTTTTTTTTTTTTACTGAGAGCTGCCCCTGCTGAAGCACATTATGTCTGCTTTGTGAATTAACGTTCAAAGCTAAAAAGAAACTCCTCACTTATTCATTGAAGCTGTTCTATATTCTACTCATCACGTTACAAGAAGCACCCATAGAAGGGTTACTTTTAACAGCTTTGAAAAAGGTTAGGCTCACTCATTGACCGTCTACAGTTTTAACATTCAACACACTGGAGTCCTAGAGATTAAAGGCAGCAAAATTGCAAGTGGATGTGCTTTTTAGATTACAAAGACAGATAAAACCAAGAAAGGAGTGCAATAACTGCTTTATTTCAAGAACTGCTCACTGCCACAAAACCTTAGCTTCCTTGCTTTCCTGGAATAACCTGAAAATTCCCAGATTCTGAATCACTCTAAGTAGCCTGCAAAACATTTTCTAAAGCAACAAGGCCTTTGAGTTTCCTTTCAACATTCGAGGATTGAACCAGTTCAAGAACACACAGGTCAATGTACCCAAGCTAGCCATGCTGTATTGGTTTAAATTTGGCCAACACCCACAATAGTGCTATCCCTACACTGTTTCAGTTGCAAAGCCTTCCGGGTATGTATGCCACAATCCCCAGCTTGGCTTCCAGAAGCAATGCATTTGGGGAGATTTTGCAGGCCACTGGTGCATTGCAGGACAGAGATTGGAAACCAGATTAACTGTTTTAGTGTGTCTGCTACCACAGTCACTAAAATTAATCAATTGGTTAATTAACCAATTATTAAGTTTGCAGAAAAGTACTTAATCCTAAGCGATTATTAGACCATTTGTAACCCAACTATAGATCACCTGGGGCATTTCTGTGTGTGGACACAACAAGCATTGTGCTAACTAGGGCAACCAACTATGAAAATTTGGGCCAGTAGTTTTTAACCAGGAAAAAAAATCCAAACATTTGAAAGCCAGGAAATTCAGAATTAAGGCTCTGAAAGCAATCTTAACAAATATATACCAGCATCCACTGTCTCAACATAAAAACATTACTCCCAACAATGCCAAATATGTGCAAAGACCCACATCATTAACCTTTTTTCAAGAAACTACACAGTTACTTTTACTATTATTCCACTTTATAGCTAGTGGCTGGCAGTTGCCATGACAGAAGCTGTAAAATGGGGATACTGATGTTTACTCATCTTCGTAAAGCACTTTGAAATCTACAGATAAGAGAGCTATAAAAGTGCTAAACTTTATTTACATTAAATATTACTCAATGTAGTTAACATACATACCATTTTTGTAGCATTTTACCCCTTTTATTTAAGATAAAAAGCCTGGTATTCATTTATAAACTACATTGTTATATCATCTGATCCAGTAAAGCTTGGATATGATACACAAATGGAATAAATACCTTTTCATTTTTGTTTTCTCTTTCTAGGTCCTGATCTTTCTTGGCTTTATTTATCTTAGACTGTACCACAGAGACCACCTGCAAAACATAAGAAATAGACATGTGCATATGATTGACAGACAGACTGATATAGATGCACAGTCAAGCACCCATAAAATCGGAAAAGCCAGAATTAGGGTTGACTGTATAACCTGGATTCAGGCTTTGTGCTTATGCATTATGAAACAGTCTTTAATTACATGACCACATACTATCTTTTCCACTGAACACCTGCCTCATTCAGTGCACAGTATGGAGCTGCCTTGGGGAAAATAAGCATTGTGTAGAGTAGTGAAGTAGACTGTTGTCTGTAGAACACTTGCTTCAAGTGTTGCAAAAGTTGGAAGGTGTGTAGTGAATGAGGCAAGAGACTACAGGAAGACAAAGAAAGGTCACATAGTTAACACAGCTGAATGCTGCCTTGAAGAATTGGATTCTATCCCTCTCTTTGCTAAAGAGTGCCTACTAAGCAAGTTACTTGAAACCAAACTTTTCACAAGTGGTCACTAACTGTGAATTCCTCATTTTCTGGGTGCCTGATTTGCAGAAGTGCTGAGCATTCACAGCTGCAAGTGAACAACAGGAGTTGTGCTTTGAATATATGAAGTGCTATCTAATGCTAAATACTCTAAAAATCAGGTCCAAGGTCTCAAATGGGCACTCAAAATTAGTACCTTCATCTGTCTATCCCACTCTATGAAATGGGGGTAACACCACCTCCTCATCTCACAGGGGTTTTTTTTGACGATCAATTAATGTTTGCGATGCACTCAGATCTATTGTGAGGAGCATCACAGAAAAGCCAAAGAGGAAATTCAGAGTGCTGTCTTAGGAGCAGGGTTTGAACAGTGGCAGTATGTTAGGCAAGACCACACACTGAACAATGAGGAGAAAAAAAATATGGAACAGCTTCTCATTAAGTGAACATCATCCATCCAGTGCACTAAATGAAGCAGGAGTCCTGTGGAAAAACTAGTATGTGATCATTTAATTGAAGACTGTATCATGATGCATATGCACAAGGGGGCCAAATTAAGATGCACTTTCTAACTTTTGAGAACTTGACTTTGCAATATTAATAATCTTCCCTTAACATAATTTGTGTGTGTGTGTAGTTTCTTAGGGTTTTTTTTTTAAATCAAATTTAAAACACAAATCCCATCACGTGGCATCATATTGACAACAGCATGGGTCATCAGCAGGTTTGAACCATTAGATTCACCACACTGATCTCTACCACTTCAGCTAATGGAGTAACTAACAACAGTAATAAGTTGTCAGTCTGCATGTAGACCAGCTCTAGTGTGGGATGAGACACTCTGCCAGGGAGTTTCCACAGGTATTTGCTGATAGCAGAGGAATGGTGAGACTCACGACTCTGGTTTCATTCCAGGATCTAGAGGGGAGTGTGCTCAGCGTTTTCTGCCCATTACCCCCAAGTTTGCCTCTTTCTGCCCTGTCCAACCCGTCCTTGTTCCAATCCTGTCTTCTCCACCTGTGACTTCTTGTCCCAGTCCCTTTCTCCTCACCCTTGCCAGGTCCAGTCTCCATTCCTCAATCGTCTCATCCCAGCCTCAGTCTCCTTGCCCCGCCAGTTCCTAGTATCCCTTTACAGACTCCCTGTCCCTGTCTCTTCCCTCCCTTAATGTGCCCAGTCCTACCAATCTCCTTGCACAGCCAGTCCCAGTCCTCCATACACAACTTGTTCCTCACTGACTGTCTCTCTCTTTCCCCATTCCCAAGCCTCCAGGCGTCCAGTCTCCACTAGCGCCCAGTCCCAACCTCTCTCTCTCTCTCTAGACTCCTTATTTAATCTCAGAACTTTACCCCTAGCCTCCAGCTCCTTTTTCTAGCCTCATTCTCAGAATGGCTGAGCCATTTCGGCTAAAATCCACCACCACCATGAAAAAAGGAAAAAAAAAAAAATCAGCCTGGCACAGACACCTGGCATGGAACAATTCAGCCTGAGGAGTTAAGTTTAGCAAAAGTTATAAGCAACCGAAAACAGGGTCTTCTAAGGACAAGTATTGGGCAATCTTAAAAATGTGGGAGGAGGCTACCAGCTCGGCTCCCCCGATTCTTAAGGCTGCCCAATACTTCCCCTTAGAAGACCCTGTTTTCGGTTGCTTATAAAACTTTGCCAAACTTTAACCATTTAGGTTGAAATTTGAATCTCTCTCTCTCGCTCTTCTCATTATATATTCTTCAGTATATTGTAAGGACCCTTAATATAAGGGGCTGGTCTTGTATTACTCAGAGTTGATTAATGCCCTTTAAATGGAATGCCTCAAGCAAGAGAGAGTACCATGTTATACTATATATTGTAAAATGTTTGTTGACTAATGTAATTTGGAACACTTGGTCCCTCAATAAGGTGCACAATGGTACATTATTCAAAACAACATGAGAATAGTATTTCACCATGGCAACAGTTAAAAATATGAATGCTATTGAATATCTTTACAGAATGATTGGTATGAAACATGGTGTACCACCCCAACGCAGACAGTAGAAATTACTACTAAAAGCAAAGCAGCACAAATATCAGAGAGTGTTTTGAACACCTGACAGGGAAGGAACTCCCTTATGTATAAACCATACTATCTTAAATTCAAAACAAACACCCCTGAGACCACAGCTATTGGTAGTAGAGATACCAATGTAAGGTGCAGTTGGCACCACTGAAACAAATAGATGTCTAAGCACCATGGTGTGTACCTATACCATATTTGTGGTATTCCCTATACACAGTAAGTTTAACTACTACATATGGTACACATCCAGCTATTTGAAGTGGCAATGTGCTTCCATCTTCTTCACTACTGGTGAGGCAGCGTGGTTAGGCCATGCAAAAGGAAGTAAGGAGTTCTGAGTTCCATTCCCAGCTCTGCTGCTGACTTCGTATGTGACCTGAGATCATTTACTTCCTCTTCAACCTCTGTAATAAATTCTAAGTTTGGGTGCTTCACCTTTGACACCAAGAACCTGATATTCCAGGGTGGTGGGTGGGGTGTTGAGTTTCCACAATTCCCACTGGTCAATGGGGAGCTGCCAGTGCTCAGCAACGATGAAAGTCAGATTCTGGGTGTATAAGCCTCAGCACTCAAAAACAGAGGCACCCAAAGTTACTAAGGGTCCCCGATTATCTTTATGCCTTCTCAGAGGCCATTTTCAGTGGCCTAGAAGGGTAAGGACAAGAGTCTCAGGAAAAGACTCAGTTTTCCTGACGTGCTTCTCAGAAGGGGTCAAACATATAGACAGAAGTTATTGTGTTATCACAGCTATGCCTATTGTATGGTGCCTATGCTTTCTGCCACCACTGCTTGGACATTCTCCTTTCCCACTTTGATTGTTGCAAGTCAA
Source organism: Mauremys reevesii (assembly GCF_016161935.1). NCBI lineage: Eukaryota > Metazoa > Chordata > Testudines > Geoemydidae > Mauremys > Mauremys reevesii. Next base: position 92,810,407 of record NC_052630.1, read on the forward strand.
CACAGAACATAGAGATTCACTGGGGCAGTGGAGAAGGAGTGGACATTTTGGTGCCAGATTGTGTAAGGTGTGGTTAATGAGTTGTCAGAGAGATTCACTAGGTCAGGGGAGGGCAAACTACGGCCCATGGCCCAAATCCGGCCCCTCAGTGCTTTCAGTCTGGCCCGCGGGATTGCCAGCCCCATGGTGCAGCAGGGTTAAGGCAGGCTCCCTGCCTGCCCTGGCCCTGTGCCACTCCCAGAAGCGGCCAACACCACGTCCCTGCAGCCCCTGGGGGAGGGGAGAGGCAGAGGGCTCTATGCGCTGCCCTCGCCTACGGGCACAGCCTCCTGCAGCTCCCATTGGCCCATTGGCCGGAATGGGGAACCGCAGCCAATGGGAGCTTTGGGGGTGGTACCCACAGGCGAAGGAAGCGCATGGCGGAGCCACTGCCAGATATGCTGTCCACTTCTGGGAGCAGCGCAGGGCCAAGGCAGGCAGGGAGCCTGCCTTAGCCCCGCTGCGTACCGCTGCCACCCCGGAGCTGCTCAAGGTAAGCAGCGCCAGACTGGAGCCCGTACCCCAAACCTCTCCTGCATCCCTCACCCCAACCCCCTGCCCTGAGCCCCCTCCTGCACCCCAACCCCTTGCCCTGAGCCTCTTCCTGCACACCGCACTCCCTCCCGCACCCCAACCCCCTGCCCTGAGCCTCTTCCTGCACACCGCACTCCCTCCCGCACTCCAACCCCCTGCCTCAGCCCTACATTCATGGCCCTGCATACCATTTCCCCACCCAGATGTGGCCCTCGGGCCAAAAAGTTTGCCCATCCCTGCACTAGGTCTTCTGTTACATAGCCTTTTGGTGGCATGGAGTTGCCTGATTGGATATTTTGTATTTGCTCATGAATCACATGAACTTCTGGGATGGTAGACAATAATTGTTGCCTCTTCTCATTGCTCAGAAGATGGGGAGATCATTTTCTCTTTTGCTTGTATTTCCTAGTTTTTCCTCTGCCTCGGATAATTATTGCTGATACCTGTAATTATATTTTAAGCCTTTGGGGACACAGTTTGCATGGAGGATGCTATTCTACAATCAAGTTTCATTACATGATGTTTAAAAAAAAAGTTGGCTAATAGAGGAAATATTTTTAGAATACCAGTTAATACACAAGCGGGCTGATTCTAATTCAATTACCGTGGGGTAAACACTGCTGAGTCAACACAGTCAGTTGAATTTACATTGGAGTAACTTAAACCAGAATCTGTCCCAAGAAGTAACCATATGGTCTCTGACTGGAAACTGTGTCAGAGGTAATAAAGGTAATAAGGTAATAATTGGAGATATACCAATCTCCTAGAACTGGAAGGGACCTTGAAAGGTCATCGAGTCCAGCCCCCTGCCTTCACTAGCAGGACCAATTTTTGCCCCATATCCCTAAGTGGCCCCCTCAAGGATTGAACTCACAACCCTGGGTTTAGCAGGCCAATGCTCAAACCACTGAGCTATCCCTCCCCCCAAAGTATGCAAGGGAAACTGTGTTATGGCCAAATCTTGCTGAAAGGAGTTTGGCCATGTTTCAAATAAAAGGCATATTAGAAAGGAATTAAGTTTTGAAAAAAGAAAGGAAAGGAAAAAAGGGTAACTTACTCTTGGGGTACTAGACAAACTCTGAACAACAAAAACAACAGGATTTCCTGCATTCTTGATAGCTTCCACTGCTTCCTCGTGCGTGGCATTTTGTAAGTCTACTCCAGACACCTAATAAATGAAGTGTATCTTCATTATTAGACAATCTGTCTTTTTCATAAATTACAAGAGATTTACATGCATTTATTGACAGTGAAGCTTAGCACATCAGAGGAAGTCACAAAAACACTACATAAATTATATTTCTTCGGCACTTTGAGGAACAAGCAGGGCAGAGGTATAGTATTCAGGTGCTCACAATTAAAGGCACATGCTATATTTTACCAAAGACTCTACTTTCAGATAAAATCAGAGAATGCTTGGTATCACCCAAATCCTCAATTTACCTAAGCATATGCTAGTTATGTTTTGAAGCAACTCTCAAAGCACATCACTTCTGGAAGGCAGCAGACAAAAAGGACAGTGTTTTCTGACAGCGGACCATCATAAGTGGAAGTACTCATTCTGGGGGATCTCATGGGATACACAAACCCCACAGAAGGCAAGAAGGGGTTAAAGGGCAGCACTGGGCTCAGGCACCACTGCAGAGGGACCGAGCCTGCAGAGAGGTGGACAGACCTCTCATCCTCAGCTCCCAGAAAGGAGCACAGCAGAGAGTCAAGTTACCTTTGTTTGCCTGCAATCTCAGGGCGATAGGACAGACGGCCAGGATCCTGACAGGAAAGAGGAGCTGGTTCCGCTCTTTATTCCTGTTAATTTAGTTGCATTTCCTTTATTGCTTTGGAGGACTGGAACTAAGAGTTTAACCCTGGGACTGGGCCCATACTGCATTGAGAATATGAGTTCCCTGAGGAGATGGCAAGTAGCCCAGTGAAGAAGCAACAGATCTGACCAGACAGACCTTAACTGCTTGTTACAAGGGTCCCTGGACTGGAACCCTGAGCAGAGGGAGGGACAGGGCTCCTCTAGAGCCTCACTGAGCCCTGGTCTACACTAAGGTCGGGGGTCGAACTAGGGTACGTGAATTCAGCTACGTGAATAACGTAGCTGAATTCGAACTACCCTAGTTCGACTCACTTACCCGTCCAGACGCCGCGGAAGCGAACTCCGCGGCTCCAAGGTCGACTCCGGCAACTCCTCCTGCCGCGGTGGAGTACCGGAGTTCGAACTAGCGCTTCCGGGGTTCGAACTATCGCGTCTAGATCAGACGCGATAGTTCGAACTCCGAGCAGTCGAACTTGCCGCGTCGACCCAGCAGGTAAGTGTAAACGTGGCCTGGGAAGATTAGTGGGAAGTCCTCAGACAGAGGACCGGGAGGATTTCTGGGCCTGGATATGGACTGTCAATCTATTGTGAGGTCCTGGGACTCTCGGGAGACAACAGTGGTTTACCCAGAAAGGGGTGAGGCAAAAAATGACCTGGCCAGAGGGCCAAGGAAAAAGGGGACCATCAGCAGTCCTGGTTAGCAAGCCTACAGAGAAAAAGCTCCACAATGCTCCACTTAGCTACAAAGCAGCGTATCAGACCTAGTGAATCAGATTGTCACAGCAGTTTCAAGAGAGAGTGAAGAACCACAACATGGTATCCAACAAATTGCAACATGGTGTCCAGTGATAATGGCACCTGTGAAAATTACTCTCCCCTCTCAAAGAATGAGGCAAGTGCTAACATGAGGGACTGCACAAGTAATATATAACTAGCTTGTACACTGAATACCCTCTAAAAATGCCACAAAACTTTGCATGAAGAATGAACCACTCAAATCATGCTACTATTCCACAATAACTTGCATTCTTCAATTGAATGGCTCATGAAAAATGGTGAGAAAAGCAGGATTTCTATTTGTTTTATTTCATAAAACACCACTTTTAAAATCAGTGACTATTTAACTTCTCTGAAATAGTACAATAGGATGTTAGCAGAAGCAATTGATAGTCAAGACCTTTTTAAAAGAGATAGAACAATGCACGCTGAGTAAAATCAAATTCACAATATAGTCAATGCTTAATTCCACTTTTTTTTCTAGACAGCTCTCTGAAGCTACGCTCTCTTTTTAAAGCATGAAAAGGAAATTTATCTGCATTTACCTCAAGTATTTTATCCCCAGTTTTTAGGGCTTTTGTTCTTCCAGCTGGGCTGTCTTCCAAGACTTGTTTGATAAAGATACCTTTAAGTTCCTCTCCATTCTTTAGGCGCTTTATAATAGTTTGTCCACCAACAATACTGATTCCAAGAGACATGTGAGGCTCTCTGAAGATTTCAACACTGTAAAATGCAAACAGTACCATATAATTTTATAAATTAACAGATTTAAATATATAATATTTAATATTCCAAAAAACTATAACAGAGTTTTTCAGGTTTCATCAATTTACTAGCAATAATCTTTAAAAGAAGCACCTGTTGCTAGTCCAGGTGACCTCATCAGTGAAATCTCATCAGTGAACAAATATAAAACTCAACAAAACTCTGCCACCAAACCAACTTGCTTCCCCTCCTACAACCTTTCCCTTCAGAGAAAGTCTAAAAAATAGGTACCGAGATAAACACAGTTGAGTTCTATCACTCAAAGCAAATTCTAGAGTGGTGGGTTCCTACTGAGAACAGCTTGAACCAACCTGGCGATACTAATTTGTTAATATTAAGTGTTTCAATACGGAACACGTCAATTGATATTCAGGTTGCTGAACATACTAGCGAGAGGTCAAAAAGGATTCCTGAAAATATCTTAAAGTTGTTTGCCATGTATCAGAGGTCATATATATGAGGCTCCTACTTGTGCTGAAGTTTTAGATTTGTATTATGCCTAACCCTGAATCACACCTTTTTACTTGACCTTTGTACTGCAGGCAGCCAATGTGTTAAAGAAGGTACAAAAATGAAGCTAAAGTAACCAATTCTTTCTGTAAGAGAAAACTCCTCTGATCAAATGGCATATAAATTTATCTGGACAGCAGTTACCCTTCTCAAGGTAAATATTAAAGTATTCACAATTTCCACCGTATTTTAATGTCAGAAATAAAATAAACTGTTCTAATAATAATAAAACTGTTGTCATGCAACAACATTATGCAAATAGTTCAGAATTACACAATACTGTCAATTGTATTTTAAATTGCTTTATCTCTGTTCCCCCACTCCCTCTTCAAACTTGTCTCTCAAAACAAAGTCAAATAACTTTGACAAGGCCTCCTTAACTGGCAGATGGCCTTTGTTTTGTGAAATATATATAAGATACACAGACTGGAAAGAGAGATATCAAAGGAATTATTTCACTTTGCTATCTAGTATGTAAATTAGAAATATTTGTAGGTAGCTTGAAATTCAAACACTATTGGAACAAATTTTGGGTTAATTCAGAGTTATGCCACTAAGATTAGCAGAGTAACCCATGTACCTGACAGCAGAATTCTGATGTGTAACATTTCAAACCAGTAGCGAAGAGGTGAACGAGAACGTTCAGCTCAACTGCAACACAAAGCTGGCAGCTTTCTAAAATTAGTCGTATACACAGAATATATAAACCTTCTCCACTGAACATCTGTTAGCGTTTACAGTATTTAATAAAGCCCAGAGCATCTAACTACCTTAACACTATTCTAGAGCACTCTAAAATAAAACACCATGAAAACAGTCACACATGTGTAAGAAAAGTCTACAGTAAGGAGTGTAATAACTCCTGGAGCCCCCAAGGCTTCAAATGTTTCCTAAGCAAAAAGAAATAATGTAATTATATCAACGTACATTCGGGATGGTCCCCAATGACTGAAGTTTGGAGTTTCTTCTCCTTCTCCTTCTTCTCGTTCAGGTAATTCACTAATTGGGTAACGAAAAAAAAACATGTTCCATGCCACACATACTCACACAGGCGTTGACACTTCTGCCATAGCACATAATACATTCTAGCAGATTCATGTTTACATAAAAAATGCTATACAGGAGACTAGATACCCATACTTTAAAAATATATATATATTAAGGGTCAAACACAGTTAATGTTGCAACATAAGCAGATAAGATGGGGGAAAAGCAAATTTAAAAACTTTTATGTATTAAACTTGTGTATCTTATTACTGGTTCTACAGGTCTCTCTAGGCAATAAACATTTGCTAATATGCCATAAATGACATTAATTGTGACTACAAGCCACAAAAGGCAGTCTAGTCTACTGGCAAGTCAAACTCTTCCTAAAGCCAAATGAGAGGTAATGTGAGCAGATCCTGAGCATGCCATTCTATCCCCGAGAGCAGGATGTTAATTATATTGCTATACCACATGTGATTCATCTATTCAAAGAATAGCCCAGGCTTCCCCAACAGGAGACTTCACTTGCGTGTCCCCACTATAAAGCAGCCCTGGTAGGTGCTCTCTCAGAACGAGAGCCCTCTCCACACATTCTCTGCAGGCGCAGAGGGCCCAAACTACCACAGTTACACTACAAAAGGGGAGCAGAATGGTGAAAGGTGGAGCAAAGACTCCACATGACCACATGCATTGCAGCAGATTTCATTGCGACACCTCAGAGGGAAGGTTAGAGGCAGGTCAGAGAAAAGCTGAAGACATGGCCAATAGGTCTGATGAGACAGATCCACTGGCCAAAACCTCTACCAAGGAGAAGTTCAGGGGATGTAGCCAAAGTGATACAGTTCTGTTAGTGCTCTGCAGCCTGGGTGGTGAGTTCAGGCCATTTGGTTACTGCAGAGATCAGCTGCAAAATTCAGTTTATTCTAGCTTGTGCAGGGGTCAAAGATTTGACTTCTATGGATTAAAGTTACATTTAGTTCATCAAAACTTTCTGCTCCACTAATCAGCTAACTTAAAGCAAGAGGAAAATAGAAAAGAACTAAGTGTAAATCATGTACTTCCTCCATACCTGGACAACACTGCTGCAGGCTGAGCAGGAGTGACAGCTCTCCCAGTTTCCTGGTTCCTGGAAAGAATGTAATCCTCCATCTTTTGTTCATCCCTTTCAGCTGCTTCAAGGTCAACTAACCTACGTCTTTTTGAGTCGTTCTGAAGCCTCGTACCTGAATGGTAAAATGGCTAGATGAAAATGTCTCTATATCTATTGTCCTTTTGACTATTAACAGTGTCTAGAAACTACTATACTTGGCAGCATACCTCTCAACCAACTGAGGCCCAAATGTGAGATGTAATGGGTGACTTGAATCATAGAAATGTAGGGCTAGAAGGGACCTGGAGAGACCATCAAATCCAGCCTTCCAGCATTTAGGCAGGACCAAGTAAACCTGCAACATCCCTGATGGGTGTTTTTCTAACCTGTTCTTAAAACCCTCCAATGATGGGAATTCCACAACCTCCCTTGGAAGCCTCTTCCAGAGTTTAATTATAGTTCAAAAGGGTTTCCTAATATCTAACCTAATCTCCCTTGATGCAGATTAAGCCCATTACTTCTTCTCCTACCTTCAGTGGACATAGAGAACAACTGATCACTATTCTCTGTATAATAGCCCTTAGCATATTTGAAAGCTATTATCAGGTCCCACTTCAATCTTCTTTCCTCAAGGCTAAACATGCCTAGTTATTTTAACCTTTCTTCACCGGTCAGGTTTTGTAAACCTTTTACCCCCCCTTTTTAAAAAAAAACATCAAAAAAAAAACTCTCGTCTTGACTCTTTCCAATTTATTCACAACTTTCCAAAAGTATGGCACCCAAAATTGGACACAGAATTCCAGCTGCTGGAAGCGGCGCAGGGCCAAGGGACGTACTGGCCGCTGCTTCCAGCAGCTCCCATTGGCCTGGCGCTGGGAGCCGCGATTGGCTGAACCTGCAGACGCGGCAGGTAAACAAACCGGTCCAGCCCACTAGGAGCTTTCCCTGCACAAGCGGCAGAACAAGTTTGGGAACCACTGCCCTAGACGCATACAAACTGGGAATTAAATAATTTGTTCCAGTATTTTTCCAGGTATCCAAGTTAGGCTGACTGGTCTATAACAACTCCCTGGGTCCTCTTTATTCCATTTTTAAAGACCAATACTATCTTTGCTCTTCTTCAGACCTCTGGGACCTCACTTCTCCTCCTGGAGTTCTCAAAGATAACTGCTAACGGTTGAAAGATTGCTTCAGATATTTCCTTAAGTACCTTGAATTTCATCAGGCCTGCTGACTTGAATACATTAACTTATCTAAATATTCTTTAACTACGACTCATAAAGAAGGGACACAGAACAACCATTCATGAAGAAAACTTAAAATGCTGCTGGGGACTCACTCCTGCTGCATAAATAATATAATCTCAGTTCAGCAATTCTGCATTTCTGGTGTAAATAATTTTCACAGACAACAGAGAATGCTAGAGGACTGAAATGAAATATGCTCCTTGTAATATGATACATTGAGAAGTGTGCTTAGAAATAGCAAATACAGGCCTCCATCCTACAAAGAGAACTGTGCAGACAGATGCCTGTGCCTGCCTGGAATCCCACTGAAATCAAGGGAGATGTCATTCATTTTTCATTCCATAGGCTCGGTGTAAGAGCAAGAGTCTGTCCACACAGTTCTCTCTGCTGGAAAGAGAGGGTGGCATAACAAAACCAAACATCAATCTCCCTCACCCAGCCACTGAGTGTTTTCCCAGACTGACCAATAAATTACTTCCACTGATAGTAGACAGAGCAGTATTTTACCATCAATTTAAAGAAAATCATGATTTTGGCCTCGCAAAGACATCACAAATCATGGAATAGTAGTGAAAATAATTAAATGTCACCAGCCCAGACCCAAAGATTAAATTATTAAGAAAATGCTATTTAAATGCTTTTTTTTAGGGAGCACCTTGAGCTTTTCAGGGTGTTCACTACTACCCTTGTCCTGACATGGTGGCATAATGGAAACTGCCTGTAAAACATTAAGTCCTGCCAGCGGTGTCCATCACATTGTTATAATTTACCCTTCTGTTCATTCATCATCTACAGAGAGCACCAACTGGTCCCTGATTAGGAAACTCCACCCATATAGGGAATCACAGGACTGGAAGAGACCTCTTGAGGGCATCTAGTCCAGACCCCTGTACTCATGGCAGGACTTAGTATTATCTAGACCATCCTTGACAGGTGTTTATCTAATCTGCTCTTAAAAAGCTCCAATGATGGAGATTCCACAATCTCCCTAGGCAATTTATTCCAGTGCTTAACCACCCTGACAGTTAGGAAGTTTTTCCTAATGTCCAATTTAAACCGCCCTTGCTACAATTTAAGCCCATTGCTTCTTGTCCTATCCTCATTGGTTAAGGAGAACATTTTTTTCTCCTTCCTCCTTGTAATAATCTTTCATGTACTTGAAAACTGCTATGTCCCCTCTTAGGCTTCTCTTCTTCAGACTAAATAAACCCAATTTTTTCAAACTTACCTTATAGGTCATGTTTTCTGGACCTTTAATCCCAAAATGATGATTTTTTTTTGCATCAGTGTACTGTTCACTCACATTTAGTTTGTGATCCATTATGACCCCAGTATTCCTTCCCAGACAATCATTTCCCATTTTGTATGTGTGCAACTGACTGTTCCTTCCTAAGTGGAGTACTTTGCATTTGTCCTTATTGAAATTCATCCTATTTACTTCAGACCATTTTTCCAGTTTGCCCAGATCATTTTGAATTTTAATCCTGTCCTCCAAAGCATTCGCAACTCCTGCCAGCTTGGTGTTGTTCACAAACTTGAGAAGTGTATTCTCCATGCCAGGGGTTCTCAAACTTCATTGCACCACAACCCCCATCTGACAACAAAATTACTTTATGACCCCGGGGGCGGGGGGGAGAAAGAGGGTGCTCTGCCCAGACCCAACTGCCCCAGGGAAGGGGCGTGGGGCAGAGCCCAAGCCCCGTCACCCTGGGTGGGGATGGAACTCAGACTTCAGCTTGAGCTCTGGGTCTCAGCAAGTTTAATGATGGCCCTGGCAACCCCATTAAAATGAGGTTGGGACCCACTCTGGGGTCCCAATCCACTGTTTGAGAGCCGCAGCTCTATGCCATTATCTAAATCATTGATGAAGATATTGAACAGAACCGGATGCCGAACTCATCCCTGTGGGACCCACTCAACATGCCATTCCAGCTTGACTATAAACTGATAACTACTCTCTGGGAACAGTTTTCGAACCAGTTATGCACCCACCTTACAGTAGCTCCATCTAGGTTGTGTTTGTTTATGAGAAGGTCATGCGAGACAGTATCTGAAGCCTTACTAAAGTCAATATATACCACATCTACCACTCCCCGCCCATCCACAGGGCTTGTTACCCTGTCAAAAAACGTTATCAGGTTGGTTTGACATGATTTGTTCTTGACAAATCCATGTTGACTGTTACTTATCACTTTATTATCTTCTAGGTGTTTGCAAATTGATTGCTTAATTATTTGCTCCATTATTTTTCCAGGTACTGAAGTTAAGCTGACTGGACTGTAATTATCCGGGTTGTCCTTATTTCCCTTTTTTACATATGGGCACTATGTTTGCCCTTTTCCGGTCCTCTGGAATCTCTCCCATCTTCCATGACTTTTCAAAGATAATTGCTAATAGCTCAGATAACTCCTCAGTCAGCTCCTTCAGTACTCTAGAATGTATTTCATCAGGTCCTGGTGACTTGAAGACATCTAACTCATCTAAGTAAGTTTTAACTTGTTCTTTCCCTATTTTAGCCTCTGATCCTATCTCATTTTCACTGGCATTCGCTATGTTAGACATCAAATAGCTACTAACCTTTTTTTTCTTTTTTTGTTCCATTTTTAAAGACCAATACTATCTCTGCCATTTCCACATTTTCTGTTATTGTCTTCCCCCTCTCATTGAGTAATCAGCCTACCTTGTCCTTGGTCTTCCTCTTGCTTCTAATGTATTTGTAGAATACTTTCTTGTTACCCTTTATGTTCCTAGATAGTTCAATCTCATTTTGTGCCTTGCCTTTCTAATTTTGTCCTAACATACTTGTGTTGTTTGTTTATATTCATCCTTTGTAACTTGACCTAGTTTCCACTTTTGTAGGACTCTTTTTTTGAGTTTCAGATCATTGAAGGTCTCCTGATTAAGCCAGGGTGGTCTCAGGCCCTACTTCCTATCTTTCCTATGCTCTTGGACCCTTAATAATGTCTCTTTGAAAAACTACCAACTCTCTTGAACTGTTTTTCCCCTTAGACTTGCTTCCCATGGTATGTTACCTACCAACTCCCTGAGTTGGCTAAAGCCTGCCTTCTTAAAATCCATTATCTTTATTGTGCTGTTTTCCCTCCTACCATTCTTTAGAAATATGAACGCTACCATTTCATGATCACTTTCACCTAAGCTGCCTTCCACTTTCAAATTCTCAACCAGTTCCCCCCAAACTTGCTCCCCTGGACAAGGTCAGATTTGCAGACCAGAGCATTTGAGGACACTCCAGAAGTCTGAGGATCAACGGATGCCCATCTAGACCTACATTCAGAAGATAAGAGAAACCAAAGGGAACATGTAGGCTAGGCAGGGTGGTGATCACATCATGAGCTGCAGCTTTCTGAGCGGGGTACTTGCTGCAGAACTGGTGAACTTTGCATTGTGTGTGTTACATACAGGTCCACTGTTGGCATGCCCCAATGACTGGAGATCAGGTGGACGATGTCCTCCTTCAGGGACCATTCTCCAGGGAACATCTTGGATCTACTATACCAGCCAGCTTTAAAGTTTGGGGCTCAAACTGAGAGCAAGGTCTACTCTGTCCATCCAGACATTGTGAGTGTAAGATTGCACAAATATGATAGACAGCAGCCCATCATAAATTGTTAATGACTCTTATTGATTCCAATATTGCCGAATATAGGTTAACTCAAAAAAATTTACTTGCAGTAAAATTTGCTTCATTTGAGGTTTTACCATCACTTTTTTAAAAAAAGTATTACTTTCTTAAAAAAAAAAGTAGTAGTGAAGGTCCTTCACAACCAACAACGGAAACTGATTTAGGGCCCAATCCTGCAAACACTTAACTATATGTAGTTCCAATGGAGTCCTTACTATATAGGGGAAACTGACAACACAAGAGCCAAATGCACACAGCAGACATACTAAAAACAACAATTGAGAAACATGGCATTATTTTCTCTGTTCGCTTTCAGCTACAGTCACTAAGTGTTACTAGAACAATAAGTAGGTAAATACTTTTAGAGAGACATATGGGATTTTGAAGTTGAGGAGGTCCTTTTTAAGGAAGGCATCAAAGCCAGACTATCATCTTAAGTGAGTATGATTCATGCTGTGGATACTAACTCGTTTGAAAGATATGAACAAAACTGTATTGCAAAATGAAAATGCATTTTAAAAAAAAAAGGCCTTTTACTAACCTAAATCCAGTTTGCTTTTTGCTACTGACTCAGTCATTTCAATATCATCAAATATGGCTGTTTGGCAGTTGTTCTCCACTGTGGCTTCATACTTCATGGGGGAGAAAAGAGAAGTTTATTTTTTAACAGCATTGGCATTGCCCCATATAGCAGTATTTGACATACACATTGATTTTACAGCAAACATTTGCATTTTCGTAACTTGCTTTAATTTTTTTTGGATAATTATGAAATTAATTGCTCATTTAGGCAACATCAGTGAGTGTGAACAATGTCAGATGTGATTAAAATATAAAATGAACTTCATACTCTCTACCTGTTTTGCAACCCAGAGAGGAAACAAGGGGTTTTTCACCTGACACTTATGTGGAATAATAACAGTTTTAGATCAATAGCACATTCACCAGAAGCTGCATTTTGGCATCTTCATATAGAGAGCACAGGACTACAAGAGATGAAAGACCTAACCTTCTATTCCCCGCTAAAACCTCTGTGGCCCTAAACAAGTCACTTAACATTTCTGCCTCAATTTCTTCATCTGGAAACTGAGGGTAAAATTGATTTGCATTGGCAAAGTAGGTGCACAGAAAACCAGTTTAATCACTTTCTTTTCTGGGGGATGCAGGAATAGAAAGCAAACTCAGAGGGGAAAGAATTTCTCAGAGTATTAGAGGATGCAAAATTTTCATTCACACATTGTGCCTTATGCTGTCTCCCTCCCTCCCCATCCAGTATTATCTGTGTCACAATCTCTTTCCCTTCTTCATTTCCTGTTGTACTGCTCCACTCAGTGTCTTACAGACCAGCTGCCCTCAGTGGAACTGACAAACATCCAGATCTCTAAGGCTTGTCTTCATTGCCGCATTAGCTCAAGTTAGCCATTCAGTTTCTTCTCTCAAGCTAGAGTAGCTGAAGTAACAGCGGTTCCACTGCAAACTAATTGAGCCAAACAGAGGGATTGGATTAGCAGCACACAGTAGTTGAGTCCCCACTGCTCTACTAGCTCCAGCATCAGCAGTACGTGAGCCTCAACCCATGCCCCCGACAGGCTGGCTAGCTTGAATTTAAAGCACCACTGAACTCGAGCTCGAGATGTGTGTGCATGAACAGCAGCTGGGTTAGGGGCAACACTCGAGTTATAGCTTGAGCTAACAATGCAGCACAGGCAACCCTCAAGACATTCTGCACTGCTGCGATAAGAGATCAGGATGACAGTCAGTTTCACTGACGTGCTGCAGCACTGCAGAGAAACCAGAGACAGAAGTTAGAAAATTGCAAGGAGAGCTTTGAATCTCCCTGTGCTCCAGTAAGAGATGATGGAAGACACACCTGCCAAGTTATATCAAAGATGCAGATAGAAGGGTCACCAAAGGGAGCCATCATTAGTTCTGCAGCGTTAACAACGTAGCAAATTATTTGCCAAATGGCGATCAAAATTCAGCAAGGAAATACATTTTGGTTTTGGGATTTTAAGAATGTGTTATGTGCAAGAGAATAATGTCCATTGGTATCTACTCGATGTACTGAGAGATCTTGTCTAAATTATGTCAAAATCCACCTAACCATAAAAAACAAGAGTATAAAAATCATGATAGAAAACAGGTCCAAATCCTGCATCAGTATCTGCTAGCTGGTCTCCTACCAACTTCACTAGGACTCTGTACAGTTACAAGGGAGCCATACTAGCTGATCCTGATGAAGGATTGAAACCCAGGGTAACATTTCTTACCGTTTCTTCATCATCATACAGGTAACGTGGAGACTGCTTAGCATTTGTGCTAATAAGGGATCTTAAATCTGGTGTTTTAGTTGGCTCAAGTTGCTTCGCCCAATCTCCAATAGAAACCAGGTTCTCCCCAGCAGGTGGAGATGTGTCCTTTAGATGTGATGAGGCATATGTAAAATAATCTGGGTCCACATCATACTCTTCATCCACTAACATTTCCCGCTCTTCACCCATTTCCTCTATTTTAGCCTTAAGGAATTCATGCATTTCCCAGGACTCCTTATGTTCTGTTTCATTCTGAGCTAGCTGAAATGGCCTCCCCAAATCCAGAAGTGGTTCATCGACAAGTTCTTCTTGAAAGAATGTTTCATCTCTAAAACCCTGCATAAAACATTACAGAGTATAGATTTGACATCATGTTTCCTGCAAGCTCTCTTACAGTTGTGTTTTAGGTCAGGCACATTTTAAAATTACAACCACCATTCCGTTTTTTAAATGAAGATCCGTTAGCTTTTAGTAGAAGCAGCTAAAGTGGAACTTTGAAACTTGCCCTGATTTACCATTTTTATGAATACAGACATGCCTTTTTAAAAACAATAAAGAAATGAAAGTTGGGAGCTGCTCAGCTATTCCTGGAGCTATAGGAAAAAGCAAGTCTGGGTGGAAGCTGGGGAATGGGAATTGTTAGACAGTATTTTTTTAAGAGCTACAGGGAAAAGCCTAAATAAATCTAAAAAAAAATTCTGAGGATTTATCTGCCATCTCACTATGCAAACATGTACATTATGCCCATCATCGTCAGTTTAAACAGTAAGGCATCCCTTGCTTATTCCACACAATCCTTTAATTAAAAGGTCAACATCTCACCCTCCAGAGTCAGATCAATCCACTTATCTCACAGCTGAAATACTAATCCAAGAAAGGGTGCCTGCCATTACCCTTTTTAGAGCTGCTTCTTTGAAGGGTGCCAACTTGTCAATAGTGATTAGGCAAATTGGTGGGCTGAGGCAATAACTAACACTGGTGAGTGACAGACCAGTTTTGGTGGGTTTAAAAAAAAACAAAAACAAACAAAAAAACCCAAACTATTTTACACACACTAGGTTCATTATAAGCAGTGACAGATAAAGAAGTGTTACAGGAGAATTTGATACTCTAGGGCCAGATTCCAATACCTTTACTGCTATTAAGTTGTATGTTACTCCATGAGAAGCCCACTGAAGTCAAAATATGAAGATGCTTCTGTATCAAAGTGAAGGTATCAAACTCCAGTCCCTCGTGTCCCTGAAGTCTGTGGCAGAGCTGGGACTCCCAGATCCTAGGCTAGCACCCCAACCCTAGGACAACAAACTGCCTTTTTCTAAAGAAATCCTGCTTACACACCATTCTTTTTTTCTTGAATCAACGATTGTTATTAGCAGTAGATCTAACATTCTTACTTCATTAGCAGTAGATCGAACATTCTTACTTCATATCACCTTTCATATTCATGGTAAGACAATGCGTCTTAATGTAACGGGTTAGAAAATAAGGTAGGCAAGGTGTCACATACATATTCAGCATTAGCTCACAAAAAGCCTTGAATTTTGGAATTTGTTTTAGAGAGGGATTGTTTACCAGAATACAAGGCTCATCCCAGACTCATGTTTTCCCACCAGACAGAATGAACCTTGGATTGACATTTCTTCTGAAGGACACTTGTTTTTGGGGAGGTGAGAGGGAGCTTTTAGAACCTCATTTCCTTCTTAACTATTTTAAATAGACCGAAACAGCAGTCAAATACCTGTGGTGCCTCAAGCATTATTGATGAAGGAATATCATTGATTGGTGCGGGAGATGCAGAGTTGTCTTCAATGGTGCTGGGATCCACAATGCAAAAGTTCTCCTCCCCTTTGCTTTCTCCCTATAAAAGGCAGTTGAAACATACAACAGCATTAAAAACACTGTCAGGAAAGCAAAAAAGCCCCAAATTCTTAAAATAAATAAAAAGGTGGGGCTGTTGGGGAGAGGGAGGAAATGACCGTGGAGAAGGAGAGAATGAGAAAGGGGAAGGAGAATAGAATTTGTTTTACTATAAATTGAAAAGATAAAAAGATGAGTTTACATAAAAGATAAAGTAAAAAAGTAGGGCTGTCAAGCAATTAAAAATTATAATTAAAAAATAATTGTGATTAATCGCCTGATTAATCACACTGTTAAACAATAATAGAATACCATTTATTTAAATATTTGTGGATGTTTTCTACATTTTCAAATATATTGATTTCAATTACAACACAGAATACAAAGTGTACAGTGCTCACTTTATATTTTATTACAAATACTTGCACTGTCAATAACAAAAGAAATAGCATTTTTTAATTAACCTCATATGAAAACTGTAGAGCGATCTGTTTATCATGAAAGTTGAACTTACAAATGTAGAATTATGTACAAAAAATAACTGCACTCAAAAATAAAACAATGTAAAACTTTAGTGCCCACAAGTCCACTCAGTCCTATTTCTTGTTCAGACAAATAAGTTTGTTTACATTTTCAGGAGGTAACGCTGCCGGCTTCTTGTTTACAATGTCACCCGAAAGTGAGAACAGGCATTCACATCAAACTTGTTTGTCTTAGTGATTGGCTGAACAAGAAGTAGGACTGAGTGGATTTGTAGGCTTAAAGTTTTACATTGTTTTGGTTTTGAGTGCAGTTATGTAAGAAAAAAAATCTGTTTGTAAATTGCACTTTCACAATAAAGAGGTTGCACTACAGTACTTGTATGAGGTGAAATGAAAAACACTACATCTTGTTTGTCATTTTTACAAGTGCAAATATTTGTAATAAAAATGATAATATAAAGTGAACAATGTACACTTTGTATTCTGTGTTGTAACTGAAATCAATATATTTGAAATGTAGAAAAACATCCAAAATATTTAATACATTTCAATTGGTATTCCATTGTTTAACAGTGCAATTGAAAATGTGATTAGTCAACAGCCCTAAAAAGAGACAAAGGGGAAAGAAGCTAAATAAGGATATGGGCAAATATATACTATTTTTTTTTAAAGGAAACAATCCAAAAGTCTTGTTACATTCCTCTTTCAGTGCTTCTTTGTTTGTTTATACTGCAAGCACTTCATGGCCTCGGATCTTATTATATGGCACTACACAAATAAACTTAATTAATGAACAATGAAGCAGTGTTCTCAAGTCTGCTGTATGGTCCCAAATCCAAAAAGTATCCCTATTCAGGACAGTACTTATGTTCTTGACTTCAAACACATGCTTAAGTCCTACTGATTGGGGCTTAAGCATATATTTCAAGTTAAGCGTTTGCTTCGGTGATGTCTTGAATAGGGACAGACTTAAACAACATGCTTTGTTGAATTGGGGACTATGCACAAGTTACATCCGTACGTGTCACTGTTGTGACAACATAGAATAAATTAAAAATCAGTCCTTACCACCAAAGGCTTGCAGATGCCAAGGCGAATAGTACCTGGGGGCACAGATTTCAACACTTCTACCGCCTCTGCTAGAGTGGCGTTGTCCAAATAGTTCTCATTTACAAAAACCAGACGGTCGCCTGGTAACAGTTCACCCCCACGTTCGGCTACTCCACCCTCTACCAGAGAGCTGATCACAATGGCCGTTCTTGTTGGATCTAGGGGATCCTGAAAAAGCAGCCCCAACAAAACCCAATAAATGCGTTGTGTTATTTATTTTGAATGTACAAACGAATAACTAATTTTATGCTGTGGGGCTATCCCATAGGTTACAAACACAAACAACAAAAGGACGGTCCATGAATATAACCACCATAACAGCCTGAAAGACAGAGAGAGGGGGAAAATGGGCACTGTAGAATGCTCAGAAGATTAACAAATCCGGGCTCTGGAGCAGGTTGATTTATGCCTTCCTAAAGCAGCTCTCTCAAGCGGAGGAGGGGATAGGCCAAGCTGCAGATGGAAAAGCAGCGCTGGCTCCTTCACAACCCCTCCAATCCCCCCTATTATGACCAAAAGCCAGACGATGTCCATGCATGTGATTTTCAAGGCTTCATGTCAACAAAAGTTACATTAAAAAAAACCCTTACAATTTACACAAGTGTTCAGGATTTAGCAGTTACATTTGCTCAGATTATTGTAATATAGGGCACTATACATTTACATGGTGCTTTACATACACAGAAAGTCACTTACAGTGCTAAAGAACAAGACATAGGACTGTTTTCAGGAGAGGATTATTAATGAAGATAAGCAACTACTTGAAAAGATGGGAAAGTTTAAAGTAGGAAAGATCACAGATTGACAGATGTTTCATGATCATTGATTCATAAACTGGTTTGAAAGTTGCTTATTCCTTTTGGGAATATTTTTCAATTGGTTTTTTTTCTGATTTATGTCTAATGTACCACTTCCATCAAATGTCTACTCATTTGAAAATCCATCCTCAGTCCAGTAAGATAAAATGAGCAAAGATTTTAATTATATACTAGCAGAAAATATACACTGCAACATACCTTTCATAATTGTTAAACAAGGCATAATTTATTTTAAGATTGTGACACACATTCGCTCTCTCTCTAGTGCTTGTAATACCCCTTATGTGTATGCATTGTGTTTATAATTACATGAGCACATACTGGTTTTCCACAGGACCCAACTCATTCAATGCACAGGATGGATGCACAAGGGGGCAGAATTAAGACTGCACGGGCCACCATAAATCTGGCACTTCTTAACTTTTGACTTTGCAACCTAAACAATGCTCCTTTCACTTTGTTTTTATTCATATATGGTTACACACACAGAAAGCACCTCGAAATAAACAATTAAATAGCTGTTTTTAAATGGGGTGGGGGCAACGTCACAAAAAATATTGTGTTGCTGAACTGCAGAGCAGGGGAAAGCTCTGCACAAAGTTCCTGGAAGGTGGCCTTCTGCATTCAAAAAGTTCTGTGGCCACTGCTCATCATCCCATACCTGCAAAATGATGCAGTCCCACCAGTCAGTGCTTGTTTCAGGGGACCAGAAATGGTGCTCAGAGTGCAGCTGCTCTGTGACTGCCAGCAGCAACTGTGAATTGTTTTCAATGGCTTGCAGCAGGGCTGCTTGCAGGACATCACTATGTTCCACGCAGTGGGCCCTACTTCGGCTCTGGAAATACTGCAGAAGGTGCAAGGTGTTTGAGATGCTCACAGCAAGAGTGCACAACTGAGCAGGCTCCGTGCTTCTGGGGTTATGGCGTACACACGGTGGTTTTAAAGCGCGAAAACCACTGAGTTGTTTGCTATAGATATGAGGGAGGGAGCACAGTGCATCATGGAATGCCGACGCAATGTTCCCATTCTCCCTGGTGACAATGTTTTGGTCCCATGAGACATTGCACAAACTTCCCAAAACACACCGCAGCAAGTTGCACTTTGGGATAGCTACCCACAATGCACTACTTTGCGTCCTCAATAGCAGCGCCTGTATCAATGCACACTTAGCGAGACAATGAGCATGGTATGGCCACGCACAATCGACTTGATTAATTGGGGGGCTTGAGGTCGAATTAGATAAAGTCGACTTAATTTTGTAGTGTAGACAAGCCCTTAGACTATACCAGCATAAGCACAGTTTAGTTGGTATAACTGCTTTTACACTAGGGTTTTGCTGGCACAGCTAAGTCAGGAAATTATGCTAGAAAAAGTTTCTACGGATGGTGGGGAAAAGAGAGTCTGTGTGAAGCTGGCAATTAGGACCTGGGATGTGGGGGAGACAGGTTCAAATCCTTGCTCTGCAGAGACTTTCATCCCAGATCACTGATAGATGCAAAGCAGGGACTTGAACCTGAGGTTTCCCTTGTTCCAAGCAAGCACTGTAACCACCAGCCTATAGTCCAAGTTTCTCTCTCTACTTTTGATGAAGTCTTCATCAAAACCAAAATTTTTCAGCCTTGATGAGACAGCTTTTTTCAATTAAATTTCAATTAGTTGAAAATATACCAACCAGCTCTTGTTCTGTTGCTAACATGGAAAAGGCCAGAGTCCTTGCACAATACTTTATATTGACTTTGTCAGGGTAAGATTTCAAAAGGCAGGACTATTATTATTTTGCAGAGTCTCATTTGCCCCCACTGCAAGCCAAATATCTGTCCAGATTAAACATTAGTGAATGAAACATAAAAGAAGAATTAGTATAAAAATCACCGACCCAGCAAATACAAAACAAGGGTCTCATTCTGCTCTAGATTATAATGTTTTCAAGCAGAGGGAGCTATTGCACAGGAAGAGAAGAGCAATGTAAACCACAGTGACAGTGGTGTATCAGTCAGAAATCTAAGCAGTCCTCCAGACAAGCTGAATAGTTTGTCACCAATAGCCATGCATCACAACGGGATGACCATAAGACGACTTGCCATAACAATTGCTTTCTGTGGTATGAAGCTATTAAAAAAAATAAGATTTACCCAGCAATACATAAACGGTATAATTTGGGAGGATAGTTTTGGTCTAAAATCTTTGGACTGCATTTTACTTTTCTTTTCAAAAGAAAAGAAAGTGCTTAAAGACCCTCTCTTACTAATGATTTAACTCAAAGCTAATGACAAAGACACTATGAAAGAACAATACTAGCTAAATGCTGATAGCAAATGAGTTAACGCATGTTTGTGTCTGGTAAACCATGAATAAAAATTGACTTTAGAAACCTAGCAGCATGTTGACAGCACTGACTGTTAGAGTTTTCTATGTAGTAACAGGAGCTGTGCAGACAATGGCAGTGCAAGCTTCCTCCTACTGCCCTGCTAAGGTGCCTGTGGCGCTCTGTAGTGGCCTCCTCTACATTCATACATTGATCCACGGTCTCTCTACTGCCACTAGCAACAAGAGTGTTAATCATGATGGTGAGTTTTATATCTTGAATACTTATCTTCTAGACTGAGGCTATCAACTCATTTCATATAGGCCACCATTAAAGACAGATAAGGCTGTCTTTAGTCACTACCAGCCATGTCTGGATTTCAGCTAGTGACTTCCAGGTAAGAGGTTCATTTACCTGGGAGGTAGGATGAGTGTGATAGGCTGGGGAAAACCCCAATTTAGAGTTAAAATGTTATCTTGCTAGGAGAACTAAAAACAGATTAAGCAAAATTCACCCCAGTAAAAGTCCTCTGTCTAAAACTAGACATATATATGTCTAAGGAAGCACTTCTAAAGTAAATAGTAACATTATTTATAAGCAAGCAGGAAAGCCAAATGAATAGGTCTCAAGAGGAAAATGGTGGGGAGCTTCCATTACTATCATGGGCACTGGGACAAATTTATTTCCCTAGGGATCAAACAAGACTAAAAGGATCTGGCACATTTTACCATGTTCACAGCTCAACAGACAAGAGGTGGCTGCACCTTCAAATATCCCTTTAGGAAATGGGGCCTGGTAGTTGTCTTTTTTGACCTTTGCACAAAATGGTCACAATTTACTCAGATTTAACACAAATGTGAAATATACTATGTCTAACCATAGTTTTTTCCATTCAAAACCTACAAACCTTTCCTTGAACTCAGGTGTCATGTTTGCCTTGCCATTCTCAGAGCCTCATTTGTTTTGGATTCATTTAGCAGTGCCAAGAGTCAAAAAGAGGCCACTTGAATTGCTCTCTCTGGGGGTCCTGGTTCTGAACTGCAAGAAATCTCTTAAAAAGCTGAGCTTGCAAGAATGCTGTTATAAACCCCATGAGCATATGTCAGCATAACCCCATGGGGCTATGCTGATGGAGCTCATACTTTTAATGAAGCTGAAGCAATAGTTACACATGCCAGACACTGATGGTTTTCGACTCTCAGCTACCAAGTTTCTTCATACAAGAAACGATTGTATTGGTACAGTCCTGATATTTGGGGCTTTGTCTTATATAAGCACTTATTATCCTCCACCCCCTCTCCTGATTTTTCACACTTGCTGTCTGGTCAATCTAAAAATGATACTCATTGACCGATGCCTTTATTATTTTCAAAGCCTATGAAATTTCTGTGTTAGCCAATAGAGGGCACTAAAGACCAGTGCCAGCACCCACAATAACAGAGGAGTTTTAGGTTAACAACATGCATCCCATTCTGCTGGGCTATCAGATTTTGCAGAATACTTGTTAGGCAGAGAGGATGTGCATCAAAATTCTGAATGCAACAGCCTGTTAAGTATAGATTTAATACTAACCATACCTAGTCTCACGTAGAAGGAGTATATGTGAAAATATACAACTGCAGGTGACTGACATTTACTATACACTATTATTCTCCCATAGTTTCAGAATGTATTAGCATTGACACCACTTAAAATCTGCATTAGGCTGGATCAACTTCCTTGAACATTGCAACAAACTGCCTGCTGCCCCAAAAGAACTTACCTGTTAACGTGGACCAAGAATAGTACTGCACGGTATAGTAAACAATCCCAAAAGAAACACTTTGAGACAGTTTTTCTGTACCAATTTTAAGTAATCTGAACAATTTTGCAACTGCCAATTTGTGTAGTGCAGGATTTATAAGACAGCCAAGAGAAACATGTAACAGATCAGAGGATGTTAATTAGGTTACTGTGACATTACATTTTGCATGGGATCACTTACAGTACTAATGTATATGAATTTATTTTTTTACAACCTTCATTTTGTATCTTGAATACAATAAGACTTAAAATCTCTCTCTGATATTCAAACTACAATCTTTCACCTCAACAGGTACAAAGTTAACCAAGGGCATATAATCAAGTTTAACTAGTAATAACTGGGCTAAGGCAAGAAAAATATTGAACAGAAAAGGGAAACATGATTCAACCAACATAAGCAGACAGTTTGCTCAAATTTATTCTGTCCATTAATGCTAATCTGCTTGGCCTGCAATCACCTGAAATATATTTATCAGACAGATCTCTGGTTAGTATAGGAAAACCAGCATTGTTATTAATCAAAAAAACACCCCAGGTATTCAAAATTTAAAAGAAAAAATTAAACATAATATCAGACCTAAATCTCACGCTGAATATGTCTGTCTGAAAGTATGTTGACTTCTACTTGAAAAAGCACAAAACCAAATATGTAAATTGTTTCCAAGAATTATTTTTGTGAAAGTTTTTCCATATTCATGTCATTAATTTTGCTGTTTCTTCTGCTCTGCTACATGTAACCAAAACCTTGTTTTCCCCATTGACCAAAATGTTGAGAAATTGATCAGAATGTGACTAATTTAAACCATCCCCAGCTTATTCACATCTCTCACACACAATTACACATACTGAGAAACTAACCTCATACACACGCTCTCACAAACTAAACTCCTCAGCAAAAACTGAACACTGAGCAGTAGACAGATTATAACCCTCTTTAAGCCTCAAACAAAGAACAAGCAAACCATAGATAATAGTACGGTGAGGATTAATGGGTAATTTACCTAGGGCTTGATTTTGACTATCCCAAAAACGGCCAGGGACAGGAGGAAATCCCTTTCCTCACCCCTTGGGTCAATCCCCAGCATAGCTGTATTAGAGATGCTTATATCATGGCTTCACATCCAGTGAAGAGTTCAGCCAAAGCATGGACACTATTCCTTCTGCAAGGCCTCCTCAACATGATGGCCATCAAACTAGTTAGAACTGGGGGAACAGAGGTAAGATGGACCCTGTTCAGGTGCAGGAACTTACTTTCCCCTTGGAGGAAAGAGGAGAGCAGAGGAGAAATTGTGATGGGAATCCCTTTCCCTTCCCAGTACTCTCTGGAGCTAGTGCAATGCCGGTTTAAGCCTAATGGCCCAAATGATCAAAGCCCTTTCCCTGTAGCATTGGTGTGAGGAGCGAAGTTAATTCTAAAAGCAGTTACAGCTGCCCTAACTCTACAAGATGTCTTTCAAAATTCCATCTCCTGGAAAGAGCTAATAGTTTGTTAGATCTGGCTATTTTCTACCATTGCACGCTCCACCCTGCAGTCAATCACCAGCAAACTCAAGACTCCGGAGACAACTGGACTGGAATACAAAACGTTTAAGACCTGATTCTGCAACTCCTGCTCATGATAAATTGAAGCCAATAACACTACTTACTCATGACTATTCAACACAAAAAGACCTATACCTTAGCAAGGGGGTAAACTACAGATTTATTAATATGTGAGCCTTTAACACAAACCTGAAACAGAAAAAAGGCGAGGTTGCTTTTTTTTTTTTTTTGGATGGAGGAAGGCAAAGCTTGGGAAATAAAACATGGATATTTATTGATCTGCAGTGAGGGAATAAAGCAAAAGAATTTCAGAAACTAGTTCACAGCTGGCATTAATCAAAACTTCTGTTGTGAGAAATGTCAGTAAAGAAACAGGAATTCAGAGAGAAAGAAAAACAAAACAAAACACAGAAAAAGAGGAAAGATAAATAACTGGATGGGAGGGGTAGGTGGCAGAATGGGTTTTCTGCACTAGCCCTTCACTCCTGGTGGTCTGAAATAAAATCTGTCTTCTACTGTAAGTGGAATGAACTTAATGGCCTTTACTCATTTATTCACTCAACCCACCACCAAGACTAATTACTGCTCAGAAGAGGTTCATGTGCTGGTGAAGTAAGGATGTACCATAGCTAGTTTGGACTGAGGTGCACTGCACTTTCAGTAATGCATTTGGGAAGTGGGCCTAGCTCTTGCAAAGTTCATGAGCCCCACTTGACCCACTGTTTGTTTTCTCCATTGAAAACACTAAATCACATTCCTTTGGTTTTGTGTTGTTCAAAAGAATTACTTTGTGGGGAGCCAGGTACAACCCAAACTATGACACTTTCCTTAATGAACAATTAGCTATTACTTGTTGAGGAACTAGTCTCTGAAGAGAAGCATTCCATATGGGTATGTATGAAGGATGGATGGGTTGGTTCAGGTACACTTAGACCAGGCCTAAACTTCATCCTCTTCTTTTTACAGTTTAAAAACACCATCCTGAGTTTTGGCCCCTCACTCACAATCAAACCTCGTCACACCCAGAAGTCTCTATACTCAGCTCCCTCTCACCAAGTACAATAAGCTTTCTGCCCAATTTTTCCTCCTCTGCCTGAGCCCAGTTTCTGTCTCTCTTCCAGCCACTCCTTCAAAAACACTTTTCCCAGCCACTTGCTCCCTCTGCTCTAGTCAAGTTCTATGCTAGCCTCAGGTTCTCTCCACCTTTGGTGATATATTTGTATCCTTTGCTAGGGCTCAGCAGAACTGAGATTCTGGGCTGAAGGCAGCTGCCTACTTCTAATAGCATAAACTCTTGGGCTTCCCAGGATTCGGGGAGCACATTGGATGCTGACTCAAGAAAAACTCGGACAAGATTTTTAAAACACCTAATTGGAAACCAGCAGGGTACGGTACCAACTCTCATCCACCCCCACAACTTAGATGGGCAAAGGAGAAAACTATAAACAGGTGGGGTCACAGAGGGAATGGGAGTAAAGGGGAAAATACAAATACAATAAATCAAAGCAATGGTTGCATGTATCAGCTAGAAGCCCAACATTACTGCAGACAGCCTTAGTGCAGCTGAACAGCCAGTGGTCTTATTTCCAATCACATGAATGGACTTAATCAACATTCTACATTTGAGCACGGCCCAGACTCAAACTGGGATCCTCATGATTCTTAAACAATAACTTTACTAAGTCAGCATTTCCCTGTGGGGCCCTCTGGTGCAGTTAGCAGTAACCTGCTGAGCTCTTCATTATACAGCACCCAAAAGGGTGGTAGGCGTTTTACCTAAAAAAAAACAAAACAAAAAAAACAAAAAAAGAGAAAAGCTTCCTGCCCAGAGGAATCTGCCCTATAAATAGAAAACAAGCAGTTGAACCTTGGTGAACGGGATGCAGTAAAGCAAGCAAAGATGTTTCGCTAGTTTCTAAAAAGTAAAAACTCTGCCCACTGTCGCACTCATCATTACTCAGTGGAGGAGCAGTAAATAGGAAGAATAGCACAGGGTAACAAATAATTTTAAAGATGGGCGTTAGAGGCACAAGGAATTCTAGGAAGGACTGCCATAGGATATAAGCAACAACCCTTCCCTTGCAATAGGGAGGGACTGTGGAATCTAAAGGGGACACTGGAGACAGGACAGGACAGTTCAGGGATGAGGGTCTACACGCAGCAGGCCAGGCTGAAGGAAGACTGTTGAGAATGGGAGCTTTGGTGGAGTGAAGTGGTCATGAGAAAAAGATGAGAACAGAATGGTAGTAGGAAGAACTGTAGAGACATAAAAGTGAGGACAAAGCATTTAAATATTGACGTAGAAGGCAGCAAGGAGAAGGCAGGGAAAGGATTAGAAGAGGAACCGGATATGGTCAGAATGGTAAATCTTGACTAGATTTCATGAGTTACATCTTTTGGGAGGAAAAGGAGAAGATGCTGAGGAAACCTGGAGATGTTTAACTTTCAGGTATCAGAGGGGTAGACATGTTAGTCTGGATCTGTAAAAGCAGCAAAGGAGTCCTGTGGCACCTTATAGACTAACAGACGTTTTGGAGCATGAGCTTTCGTGGGTGAATACCCACTTCATCGGATGCATGGGACACCTATCACCTCTAATGTGTCCCAACACAGATAAACATGGAAGTGGAACAGAACTTTCAGAGGTTGCTAGTTCACTGTGTCTGCTTGGGGTCATAAATGAGCTTCCAACTGGCCACTGCAGAGCCTTTCTATAACCACCAATCATTCATACAGCTTTTTCTAGTCTTTTTATGACTAATTTTTTAGAAAACACTTCGCTTTTTAACTACTGTTTAAGCTACAGTACTGACCCCCTAAATTCCCACCCTGTCCTTCAAGGTAGAAGGACTTCTACAGAAAAATGATGATTTCCTGTACATTTAAAAATAAAGACTTTCTTGCAGCAGACAAAAAATTCAAAAGGTAACCCAATCTGTATTTACTGGAGGAGGAGGGAAAGGTTTCTAACTTTTAATACTACTTGTTTATTATTTTAGTTATTTCAAGGAATCTGAATGAACAGATGTTCCAGCCTAATGCCCAAGATCTCTCCAAAAATCAGGTATTTTACCTGGAAAACAACCATGACAGTTCACAAAGCAAAATCTGCTTAAAAAACAAGAAACATAATGAGAGCCAATTCCTGGGATATGGCAGCCCCCTTTACAAATACTACTTCTTTCATATTCTTCCTTCTGTAACACATCATGGGATTCTCTCCTAACTTCTCATTCTGAGAGAAATCAGAGTTACCATTCCCTAAACTTCACCTCAGCAAAGATCCAAATCCTCTTAAGACTTCCTGCATCTCAGTTCCTCTTTAGTTTACAACAGTGAACTTTTTCTGTCTATCCCATCTGGATCTCATGCTGATATATAAAGCCTCTGATCTCTTCAAGTGGCTTCTGGACTCCTGATGCCTTTAGTACTGCTGTATTGAGGTTTGAAAGTCACTCATCACAAGTACCCTAGAAACTCCATTCATCCCCTTTTCAGTACTGAAAAGCAGTATTTAAGCAGAACTATGAGAGAATTTTCTCAATAGCTACATTCATGAACACACTGTTTAGTATTATTTTTCAAATGAAGCAGCTTAATATGATTTAAGGGATGCAGAACTTTCCCATAGAGGGAAAGATGCAAATTCTCTGTCAGACAAGATCTTCAGCACAGTTGGCATTAAGGCTTACAGTACTTTGATGTTAATAAATATGGATGGGTTGCAGAGATGGAAGAAAAGCAGCCTTCATCGGCTTTTCCAGTACCAAGCCATGGTACAATTGTTTTTTAATATAGCTGTATGACTATGCTTGCCAATAAGCCACTGGTTTCCATCACATGAACAGGTGAAAGTGTGCATCATGCGGATGTGAATATGCCTCTCTGTCCAAAACACGTTCATTTCAAGGTGGCCATAACCCAAAAAATTGTAAGAGCACAAAGTGTTTAGCAAGAGGGATGTTATACAATGCTCCAGCCCAAATCAAACTGGTGAACACTCCAAGCAGTATATGAATGGATCAGGGTGTCTCCTTTTAAAACTCTTGGGGCCTCTTTTGGAAATGGTTGTGCGATTTTTTTGTTTGTATTCTGCTATGCATTGTTCAACGGCACCTGCATTTGGCCCCAGTAGTCACTGAGTTTCAGATGTGACTGAAACAATTGGAATCCTTGTGGATTAAAGATGCTTGTAAGTGCAAGCCCACATTTCTGCCAATATTCCTATACCCCCAGCACTACCATACCTCCCCAACCCCGTTCTAGTTGTAGTCACAGATCAGATATTTTAAAGTACTTTGAATGCCAAACACAGGCAATTAAGCTCCATAAAAAGTCTGTCTACCATCTTGTTTAATTTGATAAAGGCTCATCAGCTCATTCAATAGTCAGCTTCTGGTTAATACAACCGCACAAAATTTGCAGGACAACTGCCTGTGGTTTTTCCTATACATCTGTAACACATCACTAATTGGGTATGGAATCTCCTTGCTCTGCTGGGTCTATGCTAAATGCTATTTTTTCAGAACCCAAGGCTCAATGGACTATCCTTCTTATCCAGATACTTCTTAGTATCTGGTTTCATCAGTCTCTAAATGTCTATATCTTGGGTGCTGAATTTCCTTCCTCCCTATCTACTCCCACATGATCATACTCATTTTTATATAACAGTGTTTCCCATTTTTCCGATTGAAGCATCATTTTCTCTTGCCTTTTCATTAAAAAGGGGGGGGGAAAAGTATCACTACTACTAGCAATGGTGGTTATTCATCAAACATTTATGTTTCCTCTGGCTGGTTGGGTGGTTTAGTCCTCTGCTTGAACCAAACCTCCACCCCTTCTTTGTGATAGTCAAAGTTGCTAATAAGCAAAACTTTCATTCCTATTGGCAGAGAACAATGTTCATGTACTCATGTATAGCACCTTATATCCTAAACAAGCCCAAAGCACTTTACAGATTAAACATCAGGATCACTCATCCACCACAATGTAGTTACCACTGAACATGTCAGCAATGCTACATAAAAGTTAGTTAAGAGATGGAGCAGAGTAACTTCTCCAAGTGAAATTATGGGGAAAATTAAGGGCGACTGGACAGGATACTAAACTTTACACCATGCCTTCCTTAATAACCAGAAAGTGGACAGGACTTGTGTTTTAAGATGGAATCTTCAGTAACACAATGCTCCTCAAGACTCCACTGAGAGATAGGTTCACAGTCAACTCAGAAGGCAGCATACCGCTTGTAGAATCTCCATCATCATGTACCACTGTACCTGGGATTTTCCTTCAGAGGTATCCCATCCAAATTGTCTCCAAGAATGACCAGGTTTAAGTTAAGAGATCTAACTGATCTCAGCACATTGTATTTTTACAACATCAGCACTATTATTCATTTTAAGCAACCAAGTCTTGAGCAGGAGGCTGTTATTTAAAATAAACAGACCCCCTCAGGGAGGAATCTAGTGACACATAGCACGCAATTTTAGGAGGTCCATCATGGGATCACCTGTTTCTACAGCATGGCATCTTGCCTGCAAGGTAAAGCTTAGCAGTTTTAAAACATCTCATTGCAATTTAGTAGATCTGGTGAATGCAAATAGATCTATTAAGTTTAAATGACCATGCAAAGCTGAAAATCCCAAGCTTAAAATTTACAGACAAATGTTCTATGGTAGCACAAAGGCTACGCCCCACTCTTCGCATACTGATACCATATGTTTCAGCAATAGATCCTTCCATGAGTAGCTATAAATGGGGGAAAAAAAGAGTCTGATTTCAAGTACTTAAGTTACTAAACACAAAAAAAAGAAAACAAAAAGTAGGGAAAAGGTAGAAATATTATTGGTCACTCTTAATCAGTATAGTTAATTTATAATTAAAGTTATGTAAGTTAAGTATAAATTAGCTGACATTACATTTATACATTTCTCGGAATATCTTTTAAATCACCTGGGATATGCTTATTTATTTTATAGATGTAACATCATGAGAAGGATAGTCCATTAAAAATTAATATGCCAGAGTAATAATTTCACTCTCTCAGATCTCAATTCCTATTCTCCATCGCTAAGAGTTTTTATTAGTATTGCTTTTCAGAAGCACGAATGGGCTTGTACTATGAAGTATCAGAAAACTTACACTGGGACACAACAGATCTTTCAGGACAATAGTTTAATAGGATTCAATGTAGGATTAAACATTTATATGGATAATGAGAACACTCAGAGTCTGTCTACACAGCAAAGAAAAACCCGCAGCTGGCCGGTGCCAGCCGACTCCGGGCTCACTGCGGGTCCTGTTTCATTGCGGTGTAGACTTCCAACCCGCAGGATCACAGAGCCCGGGCTCCAGCCTGAGCCCAGAAGTCTACACAGCAATGAAACAGCCCCAGTAACCCAAGCCCTGTGAGCCTGAGTCAGCTGGCACAGGCCAGCCAGGGGTTTTTCTTTGCTGTGTAGGCATACCTTCACAACTACTGTACTGAAAACAGTGTAAAAATTACAAGCTGTCACTTTAAATCCTAAAGGTTTCCCTGGTCCTGCTTGCAGGTTAGGAGGCTCTGTAGGGAAGCATGCAATCAGGGTCTTTCAGAAGGCAGTCTGCAGAGAGCCCACCTAGAGTAGGATATGGTGAGCCTGCTTTATCTCTGGTTTTGGGTTCTTGTGCGTTATCATTCTGAATTCTAAGAAACAGTGTTATGTTGCAACCTTTCAGCGAAAGTATTTTATGTTTTTAAACAAACTTCTCTATGTGGATGCCAGGAACGTAACAGATAGATAGGGTAACAAAAATTCAGATGGAGGAATAAACTCTCTTGCTTCAGAGTATACACCAGACATTCAAGGATGAGAGTCAGAAGAAACCTTCCCATCCCCACCGCCAACCACCCATCCCAAAGGGCAGGTAGTTCCATAAATGCTTACAATGGAGTTTTCTTGCACCTTTCCTAAAGCATCTGGTAATGGCCACTATCACAGACTTCTGGTCCAACATGAAGCTAACATTACATTAGAAGGTAACAGTTTAATACCTGAAACACTGAAAGTCACAGATATGGTCTTTGTTCTTCCACAAAATCATCTTTCCTTTGCCTTGCAAAAAATGAGTTTCACTGATTTAAATTTATCATCTAAATCACTCACAGCAAAAGATGTTATAACTCAATTATCTCACGAATACCAAAACTTTAAAATTAAGTTACTGGTCACCTAAATAGACACTATTTATGCACTTTGTGCCTAAACAGTGAAAACATGTTGTAAGCAATATATTTGCCATTGTAAAGCTTGAATTTTTTCCCAATAAAACTTTAGAAGCAAACTAAATATGTAAGTGTCCAGCCCCATGTAAAGCAGTATTAACTTACAAGGGGGAAGTTTAAAGGCAGAAATGGGATTTTAGGCACCCAGTTCCATTGATTTTCAGTGAGAGTTGTGCACCTGTCATTTGTGCTTTTCAAAATCATCCCATGCAAGAGTTCTGGATAGTTTTCCAGAAGGCAAACTCAGACCACTTCTTTCCATGACTGAGGACTGTTAATTGTTTTTTAAATGAAGCGCACTCTCTCTCTCTCTCTCTCTCTGAGTGAACTCCTCATGTACTGGGAAGAGCAACACAGCTTTACAAGGCAATCCCGAACAGAAAAATAGCACAATATTTTGTAATTATAGAGCTGAGATTAAGTGGATTATTGTTTATTTAATATTAATCTGAAAGTATTTAAATCTGTAAGGATCCCAATGTTACTAATGTATTTACATTTGTGAATAAGTAAATAAAAAGCCTGTTATTAAAGCCTTCATTAATTCTGATTATATGAGAACTTAAAAGCAAATCAGTGTATTGCTGCTTTGTATAGTTTCAGGGACTCTACCGAAAAGCTGGCACTGTAACACAACACGTATCAGCAAAAATGACTAACAGGATCTACTTTCAGTAATCTTAAATCACACTGGCAAAATATGGAATTAAAGGTTTTGCATAATACTCCAAGTATTTATTTTAATCTGTTCTTGATTCATGTCTTATTGTATAAAATATAATTGATTTTTATATCACGTGACATTTATGTGCAATGATAGACTACACTTTTTTCCTTCAACCACAACGTTTAGGCAGCACTCAGATGTTTATGTTAT
Source organism: Mauremys reevesii (assembly GCF_016161935.1). NCBI lineage: Eukaryota > Metazoa > Chordata > Testudines > Geoemydidae > Mauremys > Mauremys reevesii. The sequence goes on from NC_052630.1 coordinate 92,842,191, forward strand.
TATGAAAAGCAATCCAGCAATTTTAATTCTTATGAGTATAGTGCTTAGAGGTTTTAAAATATCACATTGATGGATAACATTAGAAACTTAATCCTAACCTCAAAATTCTGATATTTGTTATATCCTTATTTAGGGCCAAATTCTTTACTAATGTAAGTGGGCACAGATTCAATAGAATTTTACCCAGTTACACCAGCAGAGACTTTGGCTCTTAATTACTAAGGAGCTTTAGGATCATGTCTATGTAATCAGTTCCAAAACTTTTTTTTTTTTAAACACACAAAAATTTGCTTTAAGCTATTATTGGGGTCTGAAATTCAGCTCCTTTTAATTAAGAAAAAACAATGAAAAAATTATGTGCCCCACGTACATTGGTCTAAATATTTTAAGCAGTCAAGAGACAAAATTATTTAATGTCTATTCTTATACAATACATGACATTAAAGCAATTTATTGCTTAATTAGCAGAAGAGTTAAATTGGGTTTCACATGCTGACCCCATTTGTCACTTCTGGCTTTATAACCTCACCATGGAAGTCAATTGTGGTGAAACTTGGTATCAAGGGCCCTTAAGCTGGAAAGTGAATAGTTGTGCTTTAAGGATCTGAGCCAAAGTCTATTGATCACAACAGGAGTCTTCCCATTGACTTTAATGGCCTTTGGATCAGACCCTAAAGAACCAATGGTTATTTATTTGTATTACCATGACACCTAGGAGCCCCTGTGCAAAGCACTGTACTAACAGACTCATCACAAATGTATTTTTAACTGAAGGAGGAGGGGGGAAATTGACAAAACATTTAACAAATAGCAAAAAAATGTTGTGATACTAAATGCTTTCTCACTACTCAATTATTTATAAAGTAATTCCCAGTGATTAAGAGAACCCGTAGCCTTTAAACACAAAGTTAGGAGTTAGAGTTTGATTAACTGCACTTTATTCTATCCAGTAATTAGTCTGGGTTAAAACAATGATCTACTGTATACTTTACATAGTTGGTCCAGTGTAACAGAGGAAAATTTGGCATCAAAGGAACAAATAATTTCTCCCACATTTCAAAGTCCAAGTGCCATGTCACTGTAGTATTTTATAAATATATTACCAAATCATCGTAACAATATTTACAGGAAATTTTGAGGCACAGTACAAGGGGAAAGAGGATCAGAGGTATTTTCAGTATTTATTGATATATACAGTACAAGGAATAGCATACCTGATAATCTAAAATGCTGAATCCTAAACCTTTATAGTCTTTTTCTAGTTCAATAACTTTCACATCAGGAGACCATAATGCTAGTTCACCATCTCCTTCCTCTTCAGGATGAAGGTCTACTTCTGGTTTCATCTGAAAAATAAAATATCTGCTGCAAATACTATCCCTGTTTTTAGTTCCGGATGGAAGTTTATTCATTCAATATTCCTCCTACATTAACGGTTCATCCAAGATGGAACTCATCTGAAATATTATATATCCTTTTTCTCTAATTCTATCCAGACTAGGCTCCTGATCTTGCAAACATTTATGCATTTACCACAGGAAGTCCCATTGTTACTACTCCCAACAGCAAAGCTAAACATGTCCATCAGGGCCTAACACCACACACAAATACCGAGATGTAATTATATAACGTTAAGGATTATTTCTAATTACACTAATGGCACTAACCTTTTATATGTCAATGGACTTCGGCCATCCCATTAGATGCATAAAAGGAAAAATAAATTTCTCAACACAAGGATTTAACCACCACATGAGGGAAAGCCCATGAAAAGATAGAACGTCCTGAGGATTTTAAGTATTAGAATCTTAATCAATCCCAAATTGCGACTATGTGAGTACATGATTTTGAAAAACATTTTTTTTTCATTTTTGCTTTAACATTTGAACTCTGGAAGAGAGAGAAACACAAATCCCTCTGAAAAATAATTGACTTCACAAGTGTATTTCAAAAAGTTTTGGAAAAAAAATCATCCCTTGTCTAAGATAAAATACAGATTACAAATTTTACTGCTATTGCATCATTTGTTGCAGAGGGAAACAATATTGCAAATGTAAAAGAAAAAAAAAGGAAGTCCGCAGGCAAGTACTATGATCTCTGCAAAGTTTGAATGGAAATTGTCATCAGGAAACTTGAGGACCTTCCATTATTAACATAGCAATAATTTAATTTCAGCTCATTATGTAAGCATGCATGTATCACAAACCATCACCACTGGCCAAAAGGGATAAAGAAGCTATAATCACAGACTTCGCTTCTTGCTCCCTAGATCAGAAGAAAGTAGAATTATTGTAGAGGTGGATTTAAGGAGCAAGAGAGTCTTTGGGTCATTCAATCAGTATCAACTGTTGGCAAATGCACTTAACTGGTGTCATACGGATGAAAAATATTCATTAAAAGGCAAAAGTCAAGTAGTAAGGAAGAAGGAGTTCTATAGCAATAGAAGGGACCATTCTAAATGGCACATGGTTCCTCTTTGTGCCTCCACTATTGAACAGAATATCCATAGTACTGGCCAACCTATCCTCCTAGGAAGGCCATCCTACCAAGCAGAATCTAAAACAGGGAGAAGGGGCAACCAGGAGCACACATTTTATAATGGAAGAATGTTACAAGATTCAACACTTAATTTGGGATTTTTAAGGCTTCTACCATGGAAATAAGTGCTAAGGCTCCTGTTTTCTCAGTTTTGCATAAAAACTTGATTTGCAAGATGGAAGTAATCAGCTAATGGGAACAAGGCTTAGATTTAGTATAATTCAAAGCTCCTGCTCACTTATTAAGCTGAAGAATGATGTATGTGATGTACATAGTCAGTATGCTAGCTTAGTGATTTACATACCTTGTATTTATAGTACAATGAAGTTTTTAAGTGACCTACCTGAGTAAACCACATTAAAGTTGTGAACATGAAATATCTTTCACTGAAAACACATTACCTAAAATACTGTCATAGCCCAGGAACATGAAAAAGTCAAAGCATCACTCAAAATCCAGACACCTTCTAGTCAAGTATAAATGACAACAATTTCAAGTGTTCCTGGGTCTCTGTTGAACACTTTGTGCTTGAGCCTTAAAGAGAAAATGTCACTAAATCAGTTAGATTTGTTATTGTTTGATGAAATGTAACTTTCACATGCAGATTCACAGTGTTCTATTTAAGTTCCAGAATATCTCACCATGGTTCGTTTCAACCCACCCGAAGACTTGGGCTATTCTGTCACTACTACACTAATGAAAGCCAAGTCCTGCTCTCATTAAGTTAATGAGTTTGGCACTACCAAAAGCTACCGTGGCACATTGTGTTTATGTATATAAAAGCACAAATGCCACAATGCTCCAAACTTTCCTACCCGATCTCGTGTTCATACTGTGGAAGTAGAGAAAGACTTTAAAAAGATGTTGAGTCTCCTAGGAAAGTCATCTGGTGTATGAGGAAGAAAATGGTATCAGAACTGTATGTGTGGCTTGTTCAAACCATTATGTAGATGCAAGGTCAACAATCAGAACTTCTAGTGGTGAAACAGACAAACTATTGGTAAAGGTGGGAGTGTGTCAGGGATCAGCACTGAGCCCTTTCTTGTTTATACCCCCACAAGGAACATACAGACAGAGCACTTTGGTGCATGTTGTTTGCAGATTATATCATTCTATACACTGAGAAGAAAAATAGTTTACAAGAGGATAAAATGAGAGATGTGTTGGAGAGCCAGGGGCTCAGAATAATCAGAGAAAGAGAACATGGTATGTAATTTCAATTATATGAACACTGTTGAATTATCCTTCAAACTAGACACGCAGTCAATACTGAAAATGCAAAGTCTCAAGTATCTGTGGGTCCAGAACCTGAGAAAACAGAGGATTAAATAAAAGAGTGAAGATAATGAATGCTTGGCTCAAAAGGAGAGAGATAAGTGGTGCAGGGTGTGAAAGGAAGATACAAGTAAGCGTAAATGGGAAAGTCTGTAAAACTGTGGTCCATCCAGTTTTCAAGTGTGCTGCTGAGTGTTGGGTAACAAAGAAGAAACATGAACAAATGATGTTGCACAGAAATACGAATTTGGAAATAGACGAGTGGTGTAAGCAAGAGAGACCAAGTGAGGAATGTGTATGCTAGAGATATGCTCAGAGTAACACCCCCTAAATGCAAAAAACGTGAGTACAGGCTCAAATGGTGTGAGCATATAAACCACAGTCCTGCAAACTGTGAGTAAGAGACTCCAATATACCAAGACTGAATGAAAAAAAGAGAGAGGCCAGCCCAAGAAGTGGTAGGACGGCATAAAGGAAGACATGTTAGCCTGTGGTATGATAGAGCATATGTAGGGCCCTACCAAATTCACAGTCAATTTTGGTCAATTTTGCAGTCATAGGATTTAAAAAATAATAAATGTCACTGTTTCAGATACTAAAATCTGAAATTTCAGAGTATTGTAACTGTGGGGCCCGCAATCCCAAAGGGGGCAATGGTGGGGGAAGGTGTCGCAAGGCTATTGTAGTTGCGGGGTGGGCGGGGGCGAAATCGCAGTGTTGCCACTCTTACATTTGTGCTATTGCTGGGGATGGTGGCGCTGTTTTCAGAGCTGGGCTGCTGGAGAACACTTTGTGGGTGGACAGGGCCAGCCTTATGGGTGGACGACCACCCAGGGCACCATGGTTGGGGGCAGGTTTCCATGGTCACCCACCCACCCACCCCAAGACCCCTTTAATCCCCGAGTGCTGACCCGGAGCCAAGGAGGGGAAGGGCTGGGGGCACCTTGTCTGAGGGCTGCTACCATATGCCGCACTCCAGCTGCTGGTCCTGGCCGGGTTGGTGAGGGACAGGACTTCCTCTTCCCCTGCAGGGGCCCTTCCCAAGGCTGGTTCAGACCCATCTCCAGGAACCTCCCCTGGGTGCAGAATGTTCTGCGGCTGCTTGCTGGGACCCCAGCTCCGAAGGCAGCGCTGCCAGCAGCAGTGCAGAAATAAGCGTGGCATGATATGGTATTGCCACCTTTACTTCTGCGCTGTTGCTGCCTATGGCACTGCCTTCAGAGCTGGGTGGCCGACATCCACCACTCTCCAACTGCCCAGCTCTGAAGGCAACGCAGAAGTAAAGGTGACAATACTGTGACCCCCCCCTTACAATAGCCTTGTGACCCTCCTGCAAACTCCCTTTTGCACTGGGGCCCCCAGTTTGAGATATGCTGGTCTCCCCCGTGAAATCTGTATAGTACAGGATAAAAGTACACAAAAGACCAGATTTCATGGGGGAGACCAGATTTCACTGTCCATGACGCATTTTTCACAACCATGAATTTGGTAGGCCCCTAAGCATATGGCATTGAACAGAACACTTTGGAGGGAGAGAACTCACAGAGTGGACACCATTTGATGGGATTAATGCAAGGAAGAAGAAAGAAAAGGACTCTGAAAGATGTTTGAAAAACCACATAGGACATCGGACATAGCAAAGCAATTTGAACAAATCAACAACTTCTGACAAATCAAACAATCAGTGCTGAATCCTATCATCTGGTTGTATGATGATATCAGAGCTGTGTGGTTTATCTTACTGGGATTGGAAACACCACTGGACAGGAACCAGATGTTACCTTTCATGTTTCCAACAGCACGAAGCACATGGATAACCCTCAGGAAATAATACAATGAGCTTTTGTTAAAGATTAGAAGTGATGACCCTACATAAGTTCAAAGTAAATCCCTCTTACTGAGCTGGTTTCTCATGTTTTTTAATCTGCTTGGCATTTCCATGTGAAACAGTGATGAGATGTAAAGACCATTTTGCAAGAGAGTTGGGTACAAAGAGCTGATGTACATATCCACGCAAAACGTATTTCAGACATTTTTGTTTTAAAGAGCTGAAATTGGTTGAAGCAAACAAGAGGAAAGCCAAAACACTGTCTTTAGAAAGTTAGTGAACTTCTGTTCAGCTGAGCTACACAATCTCTTATCGCTACCTTTGGCTCCGGAGATGAAACCTCGATGGTGCTGAGCTCATCCACAAAGGATTCGCCGCCATCGTCGAACAGGCGCCGACAACAAACCAGAGTGAACGGAGGCGGCACTTCTTTCAGAAAAGAAACTGCCTCACGGCGGGATTTTCCATAAAGCTGAACTCCATTTACCTAGGCAGAAAAGAGAAAACACGCACCACCATTCAGATATTTAAAAGGATATTGATCAGGTTCTGCAATAAAAATATTCTCTCATTTACTTTAAACCATTACACTATATGCAATAATTGTCCTCCCCAACTGTATATAAAGGTCTAATTTCATTGAGGGATTCCAGTGAAGCTTGAGTGGTTTAGTTAATGTACCCCCTAAAATATACATAAATTACTGTAAGACTGTTATTCCATCTCCGGATTCTGGTGACTTTATTGTTATTACATAGTGGTGATCCATGTCTTCTGTTTTATTCAGCTTCCCTTCATTCATTTCCTGCCCTCTGTGTTTCTAGTCCCAACACCTCCTACAGCAGGCATTTTGGTCTTAATCCCTTCACTATGGTAGTCATTCTTTCTGGGTTCCTTCCAGGTAAGTTATTCGCAGCCTCCCCAAATGCACAGACAGGAAAACTGATTTCAGCAGTACTTGACTCTAGTTTAAAGTGCTTTTAGAAATTAGTCCTAATGTCAGAACGTTTTATTTATTAAGCACTTTTCAGTGCCTGTATAAACTGCTGGCTTGACAGCCCACATGACTGAAGTGCTCTTTTCATCAACAGGCATCCCACTGGCAATGCAAACTCCTGCACACTGACCCACCCACGTGTCTGAATTACATTCTACATGGGCCAGGTTGAGAGTGTTATTCATTCTCCATGTCCCAGTCAATCCATGGTTTCTCTGCCAACAAGGATACCAGTTAGGATCAATGATGAAGCCAAAGTAGAGCTGGTTGGAAATCCCAAAACATTCTGGGGAGGCAATTGGTGTGCTGGCATAAAAAAATTGAGTTTGAGGAAATATTTCACCAAAAATTCAAAATTCGGAAGATTTTGAGCAGTTCTAAATCAAATGCACCAAGTCCAAACTTCAACAACTGTTGCGGCTTTAAAAAAATAGTCAAATGGATGAGATGAGCTAGATCCTTGAGAGAATATACACAAATGCTTTACACAATAAAAAGAAAAAGCAATTACAATAAGCAATTCAGCAGAAAGTCCTGACAAGTTAAGCCTTATCATCCCATAAACTTTATCTGCTCAGTGATAACGGAATACCGCAAGGCAATCGCTAATGATTTTTACAACCACAGATGGTGGTTATGTGAAATATTCCCTTCAAAGTGGCTTACTGCAATAATATTCCTCCCCCCTCCTCTTTTTTAAGAAACCTAAATATGAAGAGTTTTCCACCCTCCCTCAACTTAACAGTTGGTAGTGTCCACACATAAAGAAGATATCTAGGTTTTACACTTGGTTGCATTGTAAAAATATTACATATACAAAGAATGCAGAATTTCACCAAGTGTCAGTGGCCTGACAAAACACCCTGATTCTACACCTACCAGGTAGTGCATATGTCTACTGAAGTCAAGTTCTGCCCAATGTCATTTCCTGTATCTCCATCCCTGTGGATGTGATCTAGGTTGGTTTGGTTAAGATTACATGCCCCATACCATATCATATACCTATCTTCCAGAGTCATCACTTTTCCTTAGATAAGCTCAATTCTTCCTCCTTTGCTTTGTGTTTATGTAGTTTAAATATGGGTTATGCTGTTTAAGAACCTACCATTTTCCTCTCAACTTTGTAACACAATTGAGGAGATAATCTAGAGCAGGGTTTCTCAAACTTCACTGCACCGCGACCCCCTTCTGACAACAAAAATTACGACATGACCCCAGCAGCAAGGACCAAAGCTTGAGCCCACTCGAGTCCCGCCGCCCCGGCTGGGGTGGGGGTGGAGAGGGGCGAAGCCAAAGCTCAAGGGCTTCAGACCCAGGCAGAGTGCCTGTAACCTGAGCCCTGCCACCCAGGGCTGAAGCCCTCTGGCTTCGGCCTCAGGTGGTTGGACTCAGGCTTCGGCTTTGGCCTTGGCAAGTCTACCGCCAGCCCTGGTGATCCCATTAAAACAGGGTCATAACCCATTTTGGGGTCTCGACCCAGTTTGAGAACCACTGATCTAGAGTTATACAGTCAGCAGAGCTTGTCAGGAATTTTCCCACCAAATATTTTTTATTGGGAAATGCTGATTTATGAAACAGAAGCTGGTCACAGACGCATCTCTGTTTCAACAAAACTTTCATCACAAAGGTTTCTCAGCTCAAGAGAGAGACATGCCTCAGAATAGCCAATGGCCCAGTGACAAAGGCACTCAGCTGGGACATGGAAGACCCAGGATCAAGTCCCTACTCTGCCTGATTCAGAGCAGGGACTTTAATCTGAGGCTCCCCTATCCCAGGTGAATGTCCTAACTATGAGGCAATGGAGTCAATGTCTTTATCTTGGCCTAACAATTATTTATATGAAGCAGAACAATTTCAACAGGAGAGAGACAGACACACACAGAGCCTGGAGTTATGTCTACATTACAGCAGCGTGTAGAGTACAGACGCTGCAAGACCAACCAGTGCAGTGTAGCAGTGCAGTAAGTGGCAATGTAGACAGGAGGCAGTGCTTAGGCGAATAGTGTGCTCTATATGCCTGAATCTCCAGGGTATATACCCTACTTGGCTCTTTACATGCCTAAGCAGTGCCTCCCACGTCTGCACTGTCATTTTTAGCAGGGTAGCATCCTGCTTCTAGAGCCTTTCCCCATTGCCTTCCCCTGCTGTATGGAGCTACATGTGTAATGCCTGTACTTTACATGCTGCCATAAGCACAAGCATCACCTAACTCTATGGCGCTGTTTGGCAAAAACTCATGAGAAAGGCTTCGTTTTCATTCCACATCAGAACGAAACCGCAAGTCGAAACCCTGATGTTTGTTGTGAACTGGAATTCTTGTTTTCCTGCCCTCTAAAACGGCAGATGTTTTCAACGAGCTCTAGGAACTGTAATCCAGCATTGCCGTGACTGCTGAGCTATTAGGCTAAACCGTTAATTAATTATTTAAACAAAAATATCAGTGCAAAGTTGTTGTTGTTTTAAAATGCATTTGGAGTGCTAGTGTGGTGGGAAGTTATCATCTCTCAGTGTTCTGTGATTGATGGACAAGGGCTACTCTATGTCCACCAGCAGACTTGGGGACTCCCTCGCTGCTCTCTTATAGCTGCTGGAGATCAATCTCTAAGCAGGAAGGGTGCCAGATGCCCCATCCACTGATCACTCCATACTAGCCATTCCACTGAATGACAGTAATGGAGGTTTTAGAACAAAACAGATTGGGAGACTGACAAGGAGGCAATGGACACCATGAAAACAACACAAGAAAATCAGTGAAAACAGGAATTTTTTGTAAGTACTATGATTTCTATCAAATAGATCTTTATAAATGTTTAAACTTGCTATACATTTAAAAATGTATCTCCCTCATTAATTATTAATCCAAACTATTTCCAGTTGTTATATCAGCACCTGTGTAATGCTGTTCGCTTTAGTTAAGGGACTGTCATAATTTCCATTACAAGCCCCTATTTACGAGGATTTATAGCTTGGCTGTAAAAACATACTCTAGGTTGAAACTTGGCATATATAGTTTTAGTCCTAGAGCCCAGTTTTGTTTCAGTTGTTTTTTAAGCTGGGGGGGAGGGGGGTGTTAAAAATTATAAAATTCACTAGCGCTGGTCATACTTGTGGACTTGTGTAAACTGAAACAATTCTTCTTTATTATTTATACAATAACATTTTTCCAGAGTGTGGGGTTTTTTTTGCTTTTAGTATTCAAATTTTTGTTTAATGGCCAAGATATTTAAATAACATTTTCAACATTCCATTAACCCTGTCATGTGGAAATCCAGATTTCCTCTGTTAAGCAATAATACAAGAACATGCATTAGTTCTCAGTGATAGAAGTAGGCCTTTTTGGTGCTAAAGGGTTAATAATGACCAGAGCCCAGGCCACCTGAGCCCTGGACCAAATATGAACTAATCTAGCAAAGACCCTGATCCTTTTCTCATTGAAGTCAGTGGGACTTTGTTCTTTGCTGCCACTAGAAGGTGGTGCAGATTCAAAATGTCCAGTAAAGCTTAATTTAAGAAGTCTATTACTCTCACCCCTACACGTCCCCACCCTACATAGAGTTAATTTTTTCGTGTCTTAATAAAGAAACAGCAAAAAAAAATCAATTGAAAAAAATTACTGTTTTATCCTTGATATCCTGCCATTAAAATATTTATATGTATTTCTCCAAAGTAAACAGGTCCTCATTCTGGTCTGATCACACCAAAACAGCACAAGCCACACCCCAATACTTACTCTGTGCAGATTAATCATTAACACACTCTGCTTGCTCATACACACAAGTTTTGTCTTTGAATTCAATATCCAAGTTCCAGAGAGTGAAAGGAATAACAAAAACCATCACTGCAATGTGACTGGCTGCTTGTGGGGTTTTTGGGAGTGGTTAATACTCGGAAAGAGAGGTTACCAACCACAGAAATGCAAAAGTTAATTATTCCAAGGGCTTTTACCGGAGGATCAACCCTGCGGAGATCGATGCATCGCGGTCGATTTAGTGGGTCTAGTGAAGACCCGCTAAATCAACCGCCAATCGCTCTCCCGTCAACTTCTGTACTCCACCTGCTAGAGAAGAGTAAGGGAAGTCGACAGGAGAGCGTCTCCTATCGATGTTGCATAGTGTGGACCCCACCACGGTAAGTAGATCTAAGCTACGTCGATTTGAGTTATGCTATTCACGTAACTCAAATTGTGTAGCTTAGATCGACTTTTCCCTTTAGCGTGGACGAGGCCAAAGACTTTAAATTCACGTACAATAGATAAAAAGTATGCCTAATACAAACATCATCACTGCACTCATCTCCTTAGTATCTGAGCACTTCACAAATCATTACATAAACCTGACAAGACCCTTGGCAAGGTAGGGTAGCATTATTTTCCCATTTACCAATGGCAAGACTAAGGCACAAAACAATTTACTGACTTGTTCCTAATCTTACAAGAAGCCTGTGGCAGAGCCAGAATAGTACAGAACCCAGCTTTTCTGACTCCTAACCCCATGCTCCTCCTACTCATTGATTGTTTAAAAGATACTACTGTGCACATGCATTAGCCAGCCTAAAATGCCATAAAAGCATATTTTAAAGAGTCTGAGCAGAAAGAACAAACACTTCATTTCTAGTTCTGTGGACTTTACCTCTAGAAGTTCATCCTCCAGTTGCAGTAGGCCAAGCATAGCAATTGGACCATCTGGAGCAATTGAAGATATGTAGTGATGTCCATCAAATGTATCGAGTTCAACTCCTAATCTCAAAGTGTGGAGAGGCAATAGCTGCAAAAAAATAAGCAGTGCCTATGTTTACAAACATGTATTCCTATATGTAACAAATGCATTCAACTTTCAATAACTGACCAATTCAAATTAAACTAGCTGCACATTAGCATATTTAAATCCTAACTCTGACATAACTAGTGTTGCATCACATAAATTTTGCTAATTTTTCTATTCAATTTGATTGCTGTTTTTCCCTTGCACAGTCCGTCTTTCGGAAAAACGTACATCCCTATCTTCTTCTCAAAAATATCACTACAGTGATAAACTGGAAAAAAAAAAAACAGAAGAGAGGTGGATGTATAAGACCACCCCTAAAAAAAGCACCTGACATCTACCCTCTGTCTAAAACTTGAGTTACTCTCCACTAAAGGCATGTCCAAAAGAGGAAGATCTTACTTGTGACAGCCTCAGGGTAAAGGCACCTGTATTCCCCCTCCATGGTTAATCAAGGGCACTCTCTTTAGGCTTACAGCTCCCAGTCATCACCTCTCCTAGACAGAGATCCATGTCCCACTCCCTCTTGATCAGGGATTTTAAGGCTATACAACTCCTTGCCTTCCACTGTGATATGCCCAGCAAGCCAGATTGCCTAAAAAGGCTAGCGTCTGTGCTTTGCTTTCTCTCCAAGGGCTACGGACAGTTTACTGCCCAAAGTTATAAGTCACCATACAACTTCTAAGCAACCACATTTATTCATAAAGGTAAAGGCATTACAGAGAAAAACATTAAAAACAATAAAAGTTCTTACATATATGCTAAAAAAATTATGAGAGGTCACCCAACTCCAGCCTAGAGCTCTGATATGTTTTAGTCCTTCAAAACCAACCACTGGGTTTCCCCCGGTACAAGTTCATATCAGTCTTGAATCCAGAACCAAAACCCAGGCTGGGTAGATCTGCTATTTCTTTATACAGCTTGGCCCTTTGGTCTTGGCACTCCGTAACAGGTAATCAGCAGACAAGACCCTTGCCTCAGAGCATAGCTTCATAACTCTAGGTTTTTGCATTACCAGAGTTGGAGAATTTGCATTAACCTCTCCTGAGGTATTCCCCAGGAAATCCATGTAACACTTATTGTCCCAAAAGTCCATACTTGTCTGACATATTTTCAGTAGTCTTTTAAACTTCCAGGTTTTCTGTCAGTCACATCTCTCCCCCTAAAGAGATGACATACAATCCCAGTCCACAATAGTACATAAACTTAATAAAGTCCTTCAAGAGTATTGCAGGAAATTGCCACATCTGTCACAGGATCATAATCACTATTTTAGAGGAAGCCAATAAAACCTAACCATACAATCAGTCATCTCATTTCTTGATGACATTTGTATCAGTCTTTGGGGCAGGGAACATCTCCCTGGAGCATCTTTTTCAAATAGTTGCTATCACTTGTATCCATATTTCCACAAGGAATTTCATTGATTTTGTGCTGGCCATTTCCCTAGGGACAACCTTAATACTGTATTCCTCTCTAGTAAAACTCCACATAGCAAATATCTGCAACCATTAGGAAAACTTTCTGAGCAGGCTAGCTGAGGCTCAGTCCAGACAAGCTAGCAGGCTGTGAAGAAACAAAGAAGATAGCAGAGATAATATCTGTTCCCTGTTTTTAGGAACTTTGCCTGCCTTCTCTCACTCGAGTTCACAATTTGGTGGTCTTGCTGGTACCCAGCTGCTTCTGGACAGATGCCCATTTAGGCTCTGATACTGCAGTCAATGTGACTCCGTACAGTAGTAAGAGTCCATACTTGCAAATCCCTTACGGCATTATGACCTTACCTAGCAAAAAGTTTCTTGTAGTCAGTGTGACACACTGCTACATAGTCTGCAGTGGTCTCCAGGTATTATTCAAGGTGCCACTCTTGCTTCTCTCCAACTCCTATTCCAATAGCTGGCATCAGCTAAAGCACTGAAGCCAGCAGCTCCCAGATTTAGAAGTGAGGGGCCCTAGATTCTTGAAAGTCATGCTCCCCACTTGCCCGACAGAGTCTGAGGAGATTTAGGACACTCTGCATGGCCTGTTTTCCTATGTAGGGTTTTTTGGGTTTGGGTTTTTCTTCTTTCAGAAAAGGCATGTGAAGGAATTCAGACCCAGTATACATAAGCAGCATTGGCAGCAAGTGGCAGTATTTCTCCGAGAGATGAGCTAGAGCCAGGGCCAGCTCCAGCTTTTCTGCCGCCCCAAGTGGCAAAAAAAATAAAATAAAATAAATTTAAAAAAAAAGTGGTAGCGCAATCGCACCGCTCCACTCTTCGGTGGCAATTCAGAGGCACGTCATTCGCTCCGAGAGGGACTGAGGGACCCGCCACCGAATTGCCGCTGAAGATCCGGACGTGCTGCCCCAATAGCGGCTGGAGGGCCGCCCCTTGATATTGGCTGCCCCAAGCACCTGCTTCTTTAGTTGGTGTCTGGAGCCGGCCCTGGCTAGAGCCAACACTGGAACTCCCCCATATTTCAGACATATTCATCTCTAGAGTTTTGGTTCATGCCCATCTCAAAAAAAGAGAAAATGAAATAAGATTCCAAACCTTTGAGTATTTCTGGAGCTCAGCATCATCTGTAATTGGCATGTCCACACGAACCACCTAAAAATTGTACACCATGACAATTAAATACTACTAGTATACAAACTTTAATAGAGTGCTGAATTATAGTAGAGGACTGATTATAAGAACTACTGACAGTAAAATATGGGGACAAGAAAATTATGCTTTTTAATTTTTAATGCATGTCTTGGTCCAGTTTGGTGCTTTAGGGTTATCACCACAAGCTATCAAAATCACATAGCCGGGGACTGGATCTAAATTCCACACTCAGTAACCAGCCCCTCACCTCAGAAAGACTTGGTGGCTGATAAAGTGATCAGAAAGGGCTCAATCCTTCAAACTCTTAGTAGTCCTATAGATTTAAATGGAGCTGTGTGTGTGGCTGTAAGGACTATGTAAGGGTTTGCATTATCAGGCTCAAATCAAATTGTGTGCCATGGTAAAGCGAGATTTTGCAAAATGGAAGAGAGGCATAGGCAAAGGAAGAAAACAAAAACTTTGAAAAAGGTGCTGGTCAACCATGACCTTTTATTATTCAGATGGGCCAAATTTTGACATTTTCACCATCACAACCACATTTGCTACAATGAAAGGAAAATTTGTCTCACTGAGCTTCATGAACCAGCTTTACTTCCCATACATATATTGGAAAATGGGATGGTGCTAAAGAAAGTAATGTCAGGCTCTGGCAGTGCAAGGATGGGGATATCTAGCAGTTGGCATGGGTAACTAGATTTATTGAATCAAAACACAGTCTTATATGGACTTCAAAGTTCTTAACGGAGCACTAATGGGTTGCAGAGAAGGGAGCTCCTCCAGACACCTCTTAATGCTAGTTTAAATCTTCCAACAAGACATTTGGAGTGATAGTTCTGCCAAACAGTAAAAATAAGAGTCTCTGAATCAAGTGGACATGTATTGCAAAGATAAACAATTTTTTTAAGGTCATCAGAAAAGGATGTTGGCTTGAATGTTTTATTTAAAAATGTACTCAGTTAGCAGTCTTAAAAAGCAGTAATGAATACAAAAAAAACCTAGTCATTCCCCCTGTGATGATTCGTATTTAGAAATGTAATCAATCTCTTCCTTGACAATTCTCTAATAAGAGGTGAAGAAAAATCTAAAGTGCAGTTAGCACCACAAAATTACCCCTACCTAACTTGAACTACTTCCTTTTCTCCCAAATACATTTGATAATCATTCTTCTAATAAAAATGTAAGATTCATTATGAAACATACAACTCATATCCTGAGCCTTTTCTAAGTGTACAATAAAACAAACAGATCATAAAAACAATCATAAAAATGCCAAATATTTTAAGTGGCTGATATGTTACAAATTAAAAAATGAGGTTGATTTAAAAAAAACAACCAAAACATTACTCACACTTATGCAATAGTACAGACAAACAGAACAAAAATGTGTTAATTATAACATCTCTATATTTCATCCTTGAATGTTCAGGGAAAACAAAAAATGCTACTCTACTGATCTGTTCCAACCCCTGAGCAGCTTGTAAAGTTAAGCTCACAGCGTTGCAATTTAAAGAAACATAAATGAGTGTACTTTATTGAAGGATAACATACCATGACTTCATAATCAGGTCCCAGCAGTTTTCCCCACTTGGATTTCAACTCCTTTTCTGGAGAGTCTGAGTCTCTTCCTAAAATATAAGAGTGAATGTTAAATTTACTAAACCCTGCCAAGTACATTTACTTCAATAAAGATGCAGCTTAAATAAAAGATTATGAGGAATGATCAGAAGAATAAAAATACATTAATTTGGGTCTATCAAGCAGTGCAAATCAGAATAGACTTTTTCAAGAAAACAATGCAAATGTCAGCTACTGCTGAAGTGAAATTTATTCAGTTGAGAAGCATAAAAGGTGATGGTTGCATTGATGAGATGTGAGTTCTGTACCGTTTAATACCGTAAATAAATCACTCTTAGGTTGCAAAGCAAATTTCACATGGCTTTATAATTTGTTGCTGTTTAAACATTCACCACTACAGAGCAGTGCTACCCCCCTTCCCCCACCAACCCCTTTTGAGAAGTAAACACCTGACAAGACATTGCCGTTATCAAGGGACTGCATCAGCACAATGCAGCGGCAGACTTTATTTATACATTTGGCAGGTATAAAGGCTTGTCTGGTTTAATTAGGCCAGTGAGTAACATGAGCTTTAATATAAGCTCCAGTTCTAAACCAGTCTTCCGTGGGAACTTGGCTATCTTGACATTTATATCTTTTCAGCTTTCTTACTTATGCAACCAAGGCAGTATTATAGTCATGTAAGACAATTTGACAGGGCTAGACAGCATAAAATGACTGGCTGCCCTGCATTTGACCTCATCCAGAAGCTCAGCACACATATAAAGTTCCTAGCCTAAGTAATGTTGAGCTGGTAAGAGAGTCAAACTTTAAAGCAAAATTTCAACTAGCAGCAGCAACTGGAGAATGAATTTACTGAAAACTATTTTTAAATGGCCATAATATTGTCACAAGTCTGGACAAATAACAGAACACTGGTATGACTGACATGTCATCTTACCGGAATCGGAATGCAAATCACAACAGCAGTTCTTTTCAGTCTTCAAGTGCGTGCATGTCATTTTGAATGTTGAATGTTTTGTTAAACCGTTAAACAAAATACCTTAGGAGTTGGAAGCCTAACTCCCATCAAAAGTCAAGAGGAATTGGGTGCCTTTGAAAATCTCCCCTTCACTTTTCAATATTAAAGGACAGAACTAACAAATCAGACTTGAAACACAATCCTCATTACATTGCTTTATTACTTGGAATTTTAAGCTATTCAATTATTTCAGTAACAATGGAAGAATCAAACAGCAACAGTTAAAAACAAAGGCTCGGAGTTATTTGCATTACAATGGAACACCCCCAAGAGATCAGGTCTCTATGCTAATTATTTTTCCCTCCCAGTGTTGAGCCCAATGTAGCTTTAGATTCCTACCAACCACTTTCTGTCACACCAGATAGCCAAGTTTACCTCAACTGCCTAACCAGAATTTCTCTGTATAGAATCAAGCAGCTCAGATTCCAATTTGAAGTCTCCATTGTACATATATATCTGACCTCAGACTCAAGAGATGCAAGCACAGAAGGATTTCAGGTCAGATTTAGTCAGTTCATTGTTTCTTTATTGAACTATATCAAGAATTAAGCCTGCAATAGATTCTTTAGAGATAGGCTTCTATAGTTACACTACAGATTCGTCAAAGAACACAGTCTTTTTTAACTGGGTCTACGTTGAAGTCCCCTGAACTCATGAAATATGGGATAAGTATTGTTCTCTTTAACTATTAAATGTAGGTTTCTGTCAATAGATGCTCTTCTTCAGCACCACTTTGCTTCATTATCAGGTACAGACTGATCACCATGTTTACCTCCCGGCTGCTTCAAGCATGAACCATAATTCCACAAACACAAAAATATTCACTTACTATCATGCATCTTGCAAACAAATGCCTACCCTTGCCAATTTGCCTGGACATCCAGACAATCCTTCCAACTCAGAGGAATACCAAGGAGTGTCTGAGTTCCTACTCCAGTCCACCCTCTGGGCTGGGCACCAGCGTTCACCTGCGCCTCTGCTCTGCTCCATCCAGGTATTTTTCTACTCCAGTTCCAGTCATAAGAGGCTCAGCCCTCTGGCAGAGCCCCAACTAGTTTGCCACTTCCAGGGTTGTCAATGAACAAAGAGAATTAACACCAATGAACTATTCCACAACTGTGGTAAAGCTCTCTTTCTTCAGGAGCCCTTGTCAAGTTGTGGCTCCCAACTAAATTGGCAGGCGAATACAGAGGAATAGTGCTCTCAAAAGGTGAAGCAGGCCCTTCCATCCTTCAGGGTGGGACTACCACGCTGTGGCCATCCAAGAACCTCCTGTCTACCCTCAACTGAGCTGGGCTTCCCCATTTTGAGCTCCTCCCTCCATGTTTGACATCTCTCACAGGTGTGGTGGGATGGAGCCACTGAGCCCACATCAGCTCATTAACCCTATAATGTTGCCTAATGTGTGGTTTGTATACCCCATCATACACCCTCCCCTTCAAGATGGCATCCGAGGAACCAGGCCAGCTGTCTATGCCCTCTATCCCTCAGGAAAAAAACCAAAATACACTTTTTGGTGAGCCTTTCCAGCTCTATGCTGTAATTGAAAGGCATATGACTAGAGAGACAGGTACCAGTGCATAAGGCAGGGATTCGTGTCTTTCACAGCAATTAACCCCCTCAAAGGGGCACGATTGGTGTCCAGCTTCAGTGGGTTTCCCAGGATGTAATATCAGAAAGAATCCACAGCCCATTTCACCACCAGGGTTTCTTTTACTATCCCGAGGGAATAGCTTGTGGCTAAAAAATAGCATGGGAATGTTTCTCTCCATTTACTTCTTGGGATATGATTGCCCCGAGGCCTACTTCCGACACATTGGTCTGCAAAATAAGTTCTTTCGAAAACAGAGCAGGGTGTTTTCTGTTTGGGATGAACTGGACAGGCTCTTTACACAAGTGGCCTTTTCATTTTTTTAATGCTTTTTTGCGGACATCAGGCTACCAAACTTTCCAGGGACAGCTGTCCTTAATCAGGTCCATGAGGGATGCCGCTATCATGGAAAACCCTAGCACAAACCAGCAGTAATAACCGGCGAGCCCTAAGCATCTCCAGACCTGTTTTTTGTGGGCAAGTTTGGGCAGGCTTTTAAGGCCTGGACTTTGTCTATAGGGATTGGACCTGACCTTTCCCCACAGGATATGCCAGTTAGATGATGTCATCCTTCCAATTTTACATGTTGCTGGGTTTGTGGTTAGGCTGGCTTCCCACAGGGACTGGAGGACAGTGGCAACCAGTTGCAGGTGAGCCTCCCAGTCTCAGCCATAGATGACCATATCCTGTAAATAAACTGCAGCATATGAACCATGAGATCAGAGAACTTGGGTCATTGGAGCCACTGAAATGTCACTAGGGCACCATGGAGGCGAAAGGGCATAATCCTTAACAGATATAAACCAGAGAAGCAAAGGCAGTTTTCTCACATGATTCTGGTATGAGCCGGATCTGCTAGTATCCCTTGGTAAAATCCAATGTTCTACTATATTGTGTCTCACCCATCTGGATTAGTAGTTCATCCACCCGGGACGTAGGATGTGTGTTGAATTTGGAGATCGCATTAACTTTTCTAAAAATCTATACAGAAACTGGATCATGCCATCCAGTTTAGGGACCAGCACAACTGGGTGTCATCAGTCACTGTGGGATTCTTCAGTGACCTCTAGCTCCAAGCTGGTGCAGAGCTCCTGTTTCAGTGCATCCCACTTTTTTTGGGGAAGCGGTAGGGAGTTCTCCCAGGTGCATTGTCCCCGCTCTATCTGGACATGATGTTGAACAAAGTGAGTTCATCCTGGCTGGGGTGGAAACCCCATCAGGAAGGCATTTGTAAGGTTTCTCACTTGGACCCTTTACTCTGGATGGAAGTTTTCCCCTAATCTGTATTGAGTCAGGGTCCAGGAATGTGGACGTTTGGGGTCCCAGTTCTGGCTCAGATGGATAAGTGATAAACAAGCCCTTCTGGTCCTTCCAGGCCTTCAGGAGGTTACTTTGGTAGATCTGCATTGTCTTCCTCTTGTCTGATTTCATAATTGACAGGTGCCACTTGATGTAATACTTAATATGGACCTTAACACTTAGTAAACAGCTTGGACATTGTGCTAGAGAGCAGAAGTACCCAGGTTTAAATACACATCTATGCGTCTGTAACAAGGTCCTCCGCCCGCCCCTCTTCCTGGGGCCCTCTGCTGCCCCAATAAAGCACAGAGAGGCTTCTCTTTCTGCAGCACCCCTGGCTTTATTTACACAAGTTCTCCCACCACCAGTGATACTATTTACAGAGCTTGCAGGCCTGACAATCTCCTCTTATCCAGAGTCTGCCCTCAGCCTGGAGACTGACCTTCCCCTGGCCATCTCCCTGTCTTCTGGCTGCCAGTCAGCCTTTATAGCCCTTGAAGCCTCAGGCCCACAGGTGCAGCCAGTTCTAAAGGCCAGGCACCAGACTTCTCCCCAGCCCCAATCTATTTCCCTTGATTGGGGCTGGCTGAGCAGGGGCTAATTAGGTGCCTTGCACCAGCACCCTGCTACAGCGTCCCTTTGTTAACGGCTCACTATCGGCCAGTTGAGCACTTAAAGAGATTCTTTTTGGTGGAGGCTCCCAGAATGTCAAGCCTCTCCTAGAGCTTTAGTATGTACTGTACAACATTCTCTGTTCTAGGAGCCAGCTCGTCCCACATCTCATGGATAAAGTCTAAGATACCCCAGGTAATAGGGGGGAGGGATAGCTCAGTGGTTTGAGCAGTGGCCTGCTAAACCCAGGGTTGTGAGTTCAATCCTTGAGGGGGCCACTTAGGGTTCTGGGGCAAAATCAGTAGTCTCTCATATAAAAAGTGTTCAAACAGGAAAAAACTAGTAGATGACTGGAGTACCTCCCAACTGTCAAATAAAAAGGAGGGGGATCAGTTGATCCCAGTGTGTAGGGCATGCAGTAATAAAAACTTCTTTAAACAACCTTTTCAGGTCTGAACCATTTGACCAAACTATCGGTCTGCAGGCGATTGATGCACGTTTGTAGGGTCTTTATTTTTAATAGTTCACAAGCCTCCTTCAACAGATGGGACTCAAAATTAGTGCCTCGGATGGTTAGGATTTCTTTAGGCACACTGATGTGGGCAAAGACCATTAGCAGTTCTGCTGCAATAGTCTTTGCACTGGGGCAGTGCCATGGGACTGCTTCCAGATATCAGGTGGCATAATCAGGTCTGACCAGTATACATTTATAACCAGATGCACTCTTTTCTCAGGGTCTGAGCAGATCCATCCCGATTCTCTCAAATGGGGGTGGGACTAGAAGGGATTTGGTCACCCCTCTTTAGGCCCAATGAGCTGCCACTTGGGATATAAGCTACAGAAGTCTTTGACCTCTTGGTGAATTCCAGGCCAGCAGAAGCAGCCTAGAATCCTGGCCACATTCCCCAGTCTCATCAGTGCAAGTTCATGTGGCTGGTTCATGCTGCCTCCACTGCAGGCCACCTCAGCATGAGGAGAATGAGGAACTGCGATCAAATTTCATAAGTCAGTCGGTCTCTCTCCTGCTGGTATAGTCGCTCACGCAGGAGCTTAAATTGTGGGTACTGCTCTGCTCGATGTGGGTCTATTACCTCTCTGTTGTCCACTGACAGCTGGTCATAGGCCTGGCTGAAGGTCTCATCCTCCCTCTGATCTCTGGCCAAGTTGGTCCCTCTAGTTAGGATGCCCCAGTCCTCTTGGGGCAATGGCATCATTTTGTCACTATCTGGGGGAGCATCCTCTTGTCCAAACACCCCAACTCCACAGTGTAGCTCCTCACCTATACCTAACACCCAGGGACTGGATCTCCTGAATTAGCCTCTCTGGGCAATCCAGGGCTGAAGAGAAATACTCCCAATCTTGTCCTCACATAATGGAGTAGGTCTGCACTGAGGCCAGCCCTCCTAACAGAGGCCTCATGTGTTCCCCTACAGTCAACTGCATCCATGCATTAGGATAGGGTTTAACCTCTCCATGGACACCCAGTAAGAAAATAATTCCCCCGTCTCAGGATTCAGGATCAGGTGGTCCCAAAGCAGGGTCTGACCACACCCAGAATCTACCAGACTTGTCACCTCTGTCCTGATTATCCAGATAGGGACAGTTAGTTTAACCAGAGTTAGCTTACAGACTCATGGTCCCTTCTGGCTTTATAATATATGAATCTATGAACTCCCTTTTTCTGTTACAAAATTATGGCCTGAATCTGAAAAGCGTTTAACATCTAAAACTCCCAGTGGAGTCAGATATGCACTTCTATAACCACCATGAATGCTCACTCAACACCTCTCAGGATCGGGCTCTTAATGTGTTCAGTTAACTGAAAATTAAGATCATTCCCCCACACCCAAAACAATCCCTAAATTCACATATCCATATTTGATGTTTTGGGGCTCAGCCCATTAAAGAAAACTTCCTGAAAATTTAAAAGATTTTGTATCTATAGGTTTGGTTCAAGAATATCTAATTCCAGTGCCTCCACCCAGTACCATGAGATTCCTTCCTCCCCCCGCCCCATTTTTTGGTCCCTTCTCCGGATTAGTTTTTCATGGTTTGTGGTACATGCTATATATTATCTATATTACACAAGGCCTCAGAAATTGAACTGTTTCCCAGCAATGGTTTGTATTAGCAGTAACATTCTATATCTTCAGAACTTTGCCTCTTTACTCTCTGCTTTCATGTAGTTTTTCTTCCCCATCTTACTAGCATTGGGTTCCTGGAATACAATGCCTTTTTTGAGGGGTGTTTAAACTACAGAGACTTAACGAGCATAGCTCTGTTGGTATAACCCTGTAGTATAGACACACAGCCTACACCAATGATAGGGGATTTTCCATTGGTGTAGGAACACCACCTCCCCAACTAAATTTAGCTATGTAAACAGAAGCATTCTTCTGTCAACATAGCTGCTCCTACATTGGAGGCAGGTTGACATGGCTATGTCGAACAAGGGTGCGTTTTTTTCAGACCTCTGACCAATGTACCTATGCCAGCCTAACTTTTAAGTGTAGGCTAAGATCTGCATCCCTGGACCTTTCAAACGCTGACCTTTTTCTTTGTCTTGCAGATATTCTCTTCCTTTCTCACAGGCTCACTATGTAGCAATGTGTCCTTTGCTTTGGATTAAAGATTTCTCAAACAGCATAGCTTTTTGATTTCTCCAATAGCTTTTTCCTCCCTAATGCTGATCTCTATCCAGGTCTGGATTCATAGCTTTCTGACTAAACAACTAGCTTCTCTCTTCAGGTTTTATATACTGCTGCACGAAATAAACAAGTATCAGAGGGGTAGCCATGTTAGTCTGGATCTGTAAAAGCAGCAAAGAGTCCTGTGGCACCTTATAGACTAACAGACGTTTTGGAGCATGAGCTTTTGTGGGTGAATTCATATTCACCCACGAAAGCTCATGCTCCAAAACGTCTGTTAGTCTATAAGGTGCCACAGGACTCTTTGCTACTGAAACAAACAAGCACTCTCGTCTAGTCTTAACTTACAGCTGCACCTGTAAGAGTGAACTGCCTCTCTAGTCTGCTCGCAGAAAGTTTAAGGTGCCATGTACACTGTTTCCTGAACCATGCATCATGACAGAGTTGTTTAAACATGGTTTAGCAGGCCAGCATCACTATTTAATACCTCTTCAGGAAAATTTAATAAAAGTCTAGTCCAATTGGGCCTAAAGGAAAATAGTTCATGTTTTATAAAACACACCTTTTACATTAACTTTTAAAAGGCACTTCCAGAGTTGAGGCTGGGCCTTAAATTAGCAGTGTTTACTTTAGCACCATTATAATCAAGAGCCTGTCCGCATTTCCAAAATAAGCACCCATTTTTGGAATTTAAACTGGCCATTAAATTCTGTTCCAGGCTGAAATTTTATACACAGTGTTTCAGTCTGAACAAAGTTTCCAACTAAATGAATGTTTTTATATTTTAGGCAAGCAAAAAAGATACAAGGTTATGAAAAAGCATGTTGCAACTGATAAATGTGAGTATCTTGAGCCTTTTTTCTTTTGTAAGGAAATTGAGTCCTACCAAACATGGACTCTTGATTAGGGGTGTAGGACATTATATATCACAGATAGCTTTACCCAGCTTTAAAATCATTCCAATGTCATTAGTCTGCAGAAGTCCAAAGAGCAACAGTACTCAAACCCAGCATCACCAGATTAACTGCATTATCCTGTCTGAAATATCAATAATGCCTACACTGCTTAAATTCCAGCACACTGAGTTGAGAGACTACAGATGAGCCTTTGTACAGAACAGAAGTACTTACTGAAAAGAAATGGATAAAGAGAGGCACTACTCCTGTTCAGTCTCCCTCATGGATGTCCTGCCACCACCTCAAGCTCAGTATGTCAAAACCTGCACTCATCTTTCTTCAACTAAACCTCCCTCTATCCTCCATTATTTTAGCAACTCTATCAGCTTCCCTGTCCCTTGGCATCATCGACTCCTCTTCCTCTACATAAGTAGAGTCACTAAATGCTCTTGTTTTTCCCTCTAGCATAACCAGAAATGCACCTGTGCCTTTTCATTCCCACCACTGAAAAACTTCAGTTTACTGCCTCATGTCTTAGATTTTGGTTTCAGTTAAATAAAAAAGGATTGAAGAGCAAAAAATTAAAATTTTGCAAGGAAAAGGAAGCCAAACTGTCCAATCATTATGAAAATTAGGTTAAAGAAATTAATTTCAAGAAGTCAGTAGATATACAGGAGAGAACACACAGCAAGATGTTTTACCTACCTATTTTGTGTAAGTTTTGCTTCTTTTCATTTTCAAAATTATCTTTGTCCTCTTGATCCTCCTCATTCTCACTATCCAAATTAGTTTCCGTCTCTACAGCTCCAGACAGGACTAAGGCTGGCATATTTGGCTGCTCTGTAAGAGATCCAAAAAACTTTTGAGTCAGACAGGTAGTACAGAGGATACATGATATGCTAACCAATATCCACTAGCAGCTTCCTTGTTCAGTTTACAGGAACTTTGCTCTCAACTCCCCCCACACCCTTACATCCTACGTCAAAGGCTCTGATTCTGTACAGAGGACCCTTAAACCCAAGATTTATGGTTGCTCAGCACCGCACAGAAACAGGCCCTAAACATTTATTTTGGTCATTATAAATTGAAAGAAAAATTAAATGAACCATTGGCAAAGGGAGGAAAAGGACTACCTCTCTCTAAAGATCTTCCTGAAGAGAAAGCATGAGAAGGTTTCTGTCGAAGCAAAGTAAGGTGCACCACCTGGCCAGTGCGACGCAGCGCCTCCACCACTGCTTGATTGGAGCAATCCTGAACATTAATCCCATCAACCTAGTACAGAAACACCATCAGATTATAGACATCAGATTACAGTTGAGTTCTAACATTCGCAGAGATATGTAAACCAACAGTGCAACTCATCTCTCACAGTTATACTGATGGCCCTCACAGACTGTAATGATTGCAAAAGAAGAATTGCATTAATTCAGCTACTTCAAAATAATCAGATAAATGCCATCTTCAAAGTTTCTTCTTAATACAAAATAAAAACTTCTCCTTGATAGCAGGCATGGGCAAATACAAAACAGCAATTTACTAGATTTACAGAAATGTAAAATACATTTGCTTTTCAGCAGAGATACTGTGTGCAGACAGCAGCTTGCACAGTACTGTGCATGGAGCTTCCTGGATGAGTTTGAGAGATTAACAGTTTGTTCAGATCATAGCATAGTCAGATCTCTCTTTTCATGTTAAGAAATCTTTAGAGTTATTCCTACTTGTATTATGAATGCAAAGTTAGCCATTACATGTTAACATGGCCCTGACATTTATCCAGCAAGCTTTCACCTATAAATAAAAAGGATTTTTTTTTAAAAAAACATCTGCGTTACTAATATTTTGATGATGTCAACCTAATGTTAAATACTTATAGATGGGCATAAAGGACACAATTCTGCAAGATATCAAGCACCTTCAAATCCCACTAACTTTAACAGGAGCTGAAGATGCTCAGTACTTTAAATCAGGCCCTAAATCAAGATCCCTGCTCTAAGATGCTTCAATCCAAACATCTATCCTGTTTTACTATTTACGATTCTCTCTCATTTTTGGTAGTACACTAATAATCTAACCACTGCAAACCAGAGCTATTAGCTCAAATACTAATTCTTGTTGACAGTCATAAATTTGCCAGTGTTCCTCCCTTTTACAAACTGGATGTGCTTTAGTGTGAATGAAGAACAAGCTTTAGTAGAGTGTGTTTTAAAAATCCAGATATATGTAAAATAAACCTCTAGTTCCAAAACTGATCCAATGAAATATTTCACTTACAGCAACAATTTTGTCCTGGACTTGTATAAGGCCACTGTGATCTGCAGCACTGCCAGGTATTATATTTTTCACAAAGATCCCTGAAGAATCTGCTTTAAAAAAAACAAAACAAAAATGAATAACTTAAAGAAAATACTAATTTGGGCCTTTTGTTAAGCTCTAAATAAATGTGTGCTTAAGAACCATGCACCTCTGGAGGCCTGGGTCCACAAGTGAAATGAAGTTGCATCTCCTCCTAGTCACAAATGAACATTGAAATCACAACACTCACATAATTTAGTAGTCATGCATGATTCCAAATCTGCACTCAAGAGAAGAGCAGCAATGTAAGCACCCTTATACTGCCCTAGTTGATTTACCCTGCTCAGAAAAGTCCCTTTTTATGACAAGTCAGTTTCCATGCCTATACAAGCTTTGATCCACCAAATCACTTACATATGATAAATTTGACTTCAAGGGGAGTATTTATGCTTAGAAGTGAAGCATGTGCTTAAGTGCTTTGCTGGATCAAGGCCTCGCTCATCCTCTTACATTTAGTTTTAGCAATTCAATAATTTAAATCAGACAAATCCCTTGTGAAAAATCTCACACAAATGCACTTTCCTATTGTATAAATATATTTTGTAAGGGGATATGTAGAAATCACAAAAAGCTTTCCTTCTTTCTCATGTGTAGAGTTGTACAAAAGCACTCTGTGCACCCATAGTTACATACAGATATTTTGGTGTGCTCCCAGAGCTCAGACACTAGTGCAAAGTATGAAATAGCTGTCTGCTGAAAAATAATCACTTTGTGAAGATGGCACACACATTAAACACTGTTGAGATGCTTACAGTCCTGCACTGGCAGAGAGATGGACTGGATAGTCTAATAGGTCTTTAAATCTCAGACACTGAACTCATTAAAGAAATGAAAGTGCATGTTGAGCTATGTGGCATGTATCAAAGACTTCAGCAAAAACATAAGGCCAGTCTGGGCATTTGATAAACCTCTGCTCTAGTCTTTCATAATCAGCAGTTAGTGTATAACTCACCTACATCAGATGTTCCAGTATATCCAACAATTGTTATACCAAGACTTTGTCCATCTTTTTTTGTAAGCTCCACGTCATAGGTATCAAAAAGAGTTGTGTTAGCCTAGAAATAAAATAGTATAGAGTTTATAAAACTGAATGTCCACATTAAAGTAAAAAAAAGTTTGTTATATCACTAACATTTTAAACTACAGGCTAAGATTTGGAGACATGACCAGTGATTTTGGTAGACCAACTTCAGACACCTCAAAAGGGGGGGTCTCACTTCCAGAGGCTAGAAAATAAAGGTGTCAACTTGGGCACCCAAAATTACTAGTCACTTTGAAAATCTTGGCTATATAATATATACGATATCAGAAACAAGTATCTATAAAAACATAAAAGATATTCATGTACAGCCAAGGCGCCATGCTTGTCACAGTACCTAATGCCACACAGTAAGTGCTTTGGAAAGTCTCTATTGGTTAATTAGGAACAGAGAATTGCTTTAGGTACACGACATCATGACACCATGCCAGTGGAAGAGAGAAAATACTTGGCTCTCAGTCCCCGGGCTTTATCAAAAAAATATTTTTCTCTTAGACCCTATTAATGGAAAGTATTTTGATTCCTTACAATTATTAAAGAACCACACACTTGTTCTCTTTAGTGTAAAATGTGCTCATGAGCTCCTTCAGACAGAGATAGTTACACTCCTATGTTTGGAAAGTACCCAACATGCTGCAGGTGCTTCCAGAAAAAAACAACAATATGAACTTTTTGGTAATTATATCCAACAAATGCATATAGCACATTTTAAAATATGGAATTCAAGATAAAGCTAGGTGTGCAAGACACCATTTTATTTTATATCAATCATATGCATATCTACTTAATTACATTTAAGGGCAAGTTTGAAATGATTACTATCCTGATTTGAACTGGACTGGACTACACAGAGAAGTGGAAGCTTCAAAAGACTTGTTTAGAAGGTGAAGTGACAACAGGAAGTCAAAGCCACGTTAAAAATCACTTCCACTGAGCACAACTTAAATAATGGGAGCAGGGAGAAAATCTGGAGAATTTTTAAAAAAAGCTTTACAGCTTAAGGGGGGGAAAAAAAAAAAAAAAGAGAGAGAGATGAGACCATTCATCATAAGGGAAACTAGAACAGAGAAGAAAGGAATAGTACATAATTTGGCACCATCTTTTGGCTTCTGAATTATCTGTTCAATGTTTTCTTAGATAAATAGCTACAATCTAATAAGGTATTCAGACATGGTCTGATCCAAGGAGAAATTTACGGATAGGTCCCCTGAAGCTGGCCCTCACCATCCCCCATTTTGGATTTGCTCACTTGATCTTTGGTTGTGTTTCTCCCCACAGAGCCATTTTGACAGTCCAGGACCTTTCCTTCAAAGGCAACACCAGAAACCTTAGCACCAGAGGCACTTCACAGAATGACTGATGCTATTTTCTAGTTCTGCAAAAATATTCATCTATGGCACGTTACTGGAAGTGGAGTAGTATATGGACTTAACGGGTGGATTCTGGGAAATATAGACACACAATCCCAAACATAACAGCCCATTCCCGAGCTGTGGCTAAATTGGTGGGTTGTAGTTATGTGCCTTGCACATGACTAACTGTATGAGATTTTCTGTTTTCTTATGTGTGTATACACAGAGGAGTGTGGATTTAGAAACTGTGGTAGAGAACTGAGGTAGCTTAATGCAAAACTAGTGGTTTAATATACAACAAAGTAATTGGCAATTCAAGACATATTTCTGCTGATTTAAGCGGTAATCATAACGCTGGAAAAATCTTGCCATTTACAGATAGGTCCCCTGAAGCAGTAGATTCCGTGGTGCAAAGTGATTTTCGTGACCTGCCTTTAACAAGTACAATAAATGAAGCAGGAAAAACACATTCACATTAGCTACCGCTGTCAATTTCTGCAAAGACTAATCTACCAGCAAATTGACCAGATACTTCTTCAATCTAAATGCCTGGGCTCTGCCAACAAAGAACGCAATAGAATAGCAATATCTGAGTTTATTTCTAGATGTCTCAGAAACCTGAAGGACCCTGGAAAGGGGTGGGAAAAACAGTACAAAACACACACCAGAAAGGAGGACATTTTAGAAAGCTTGCAGCAATCCTGCATGCTCTAGCTGCTGCAGCTTGAGCTATGGCACACGTATACTGCTGAACAAGTCAATTTGCAAGGTCAGTCTCTAACACAGGAAAGGTGAAAATAATACATGCTAGGGGAGGAAAAGTTAAGGCTGTATACATAGTCTTCGAAAATGTGACAGAGCCAGCAAAGGGTCCCACGTGGCTATTCTTTATGAAATGCCTGTTTACAGAGCACTAAACATGTCCCTCTTTCAAGACACCAAGCTTAAAGTACTCAGGATGACATTTATTTAACCAATGTTTTCTTGGCTGCATCAGTATCTCCTGAAGGGGTGGAAAATTCGAGAGGGCAGGTGAGAAGACAGGAGGAAGTAGGAAAATCTCCATTCTCATCCACTTGGAGTGTAGGCTCTTTCCATTCCTCAATCCTCTGCTATTACTGCAACCTCACTTCAGAGGAGGAGAACTGAACAGGTTCCCCATTATAGCTCAACATCACCTATCTTCAGTGAGACAGGTCTCTCCAGAGAGATGTGAAGTATTCTCCCCCACCAGAAGCTAAGAGGTGCCTTTGGAGCAACCTGGTCCAGTGGGAAAGAGTGCAAACATAAAGTGTTTTAAAGAATAGCTCCTCTCAGATTCCAAGTTATAATCAAGAACAAGAGAAGAAAGAAAAGGCTACTCAGAAATTCCACACCTAAATCTAACTAGCGCATTAGTAGCAGATGACGTACAAGCACAGCTTTGTTGATGTTTCCAGACCTGTAGCATTTGTTGATTTTAATTACTCCAAACTGAAGAGGATGACTTCAAAAAAAACAAGCAACTTTGATATGACCAGGAGGAGATTTGCTAAAACAAGATTCAAATGTTTAAATACATTTCCCATCAAAGACAGTTGTGTAGACTAGGAAGATGTTACACTTATGTTTCATGAAGAGAAGTAGCTCACTGTGCTGAATAATTCTGTTCTGGTCATAGTGCATGCTGGATTTTAGGAAAGAAAAAGTCAGCATCATTTTTTAAATCCACTCAGATGAGCAAGAATGTAATACGCTAGGAAGGAGATCTAAATGTTCCATTTATCAATAATGTTTATGATCCTGTTAAATCAAATCACTCACTTTGTAATAAATTCTGCAACACTGAAACTGCCCTGGTCAGTCTGGCCCTGAGCTAACAGGTATTTATAGTATATGGTAGAAGACTACAGAAGGCTGAGCTGATGGCTAAAATAAGGATCATTTAATACTATGGTATCATATTTGGAAGCTCAAATGAACAAAATATGTTGCAGTCTGTCTGAAGCTCTTTAGCACTTGTGAAGGCCGTGCTCTCTCTTTCTGGCTGTAAGCCACAGAAGAACTTATTTGAAGAATGTTGAGAAAATGTCATCTACTTACACCCCTGTCCGGAGAGAAGGGCAATGCACCAACAGGCAGGCTCAGAGGGGTTGGTGGCGTCACAGTAATCTCACACGCTGGATCTCTGGCAACCACCATCCTAACAGAATTCCCACAGTTTCTCAGCACTTGGGCAACTTGTTCATTGATCATTCCTTGTACATTGGTTCCTCCAATCTGTAGGATGTGATCTCCTGTTCTAAGTCTCCCATCCTTCAAACATGGAACATAAAAAAAAAAAAATCAGAACTGGACCAAAATTGTACATTGCAGAACTGAAATTGAGTAGTATATTTTCATGGGGCAGCTAGTGCACAAAAATATCATAAAATTAATCATTGCTGCAAAATAAATAATGTAGGGCAATGCTAACACAATTAACCATTGCTTTTTCTACAGCAGTTAGCAGTTCTACAGCAAACTGTTTAAAAAAAAAAAGGAAACCCACAGAGACTGTTAGTACAATTCATCAGAAAAAGGTTAAATTTCATATTTACTGGAAAACAAATGCGGACACTGTTTTGTAATCCTGTAGTCGGAGATTCTCTCTGAGAACTATGCTATCAAATAGCAGAAGAGGATTTTAGGGATACAAAGCACAGCATTTTGATTTAGAGCTATTTGAAGAACCTGAACAGCTCAAATATTAAAAACTCAACCCTGCAGGTCTTACTCACTTGACTAGCCTTTACTCAAGCGAGTAATTCCACTGAATGTAATGGGACTACGCTCATAAGTAGAATTACTCATGTTTAAAAAAAAAAAATTGTTGGATCGAGACCCACGCTGTTATTTTTACTGTAAGAAAGAACCGTACTGAACATACATAGGGCCATAGCCTCAGATGGAGTAAATCTTCATATTTCTGTTGATTTAAGTACACTGATTTATACCAGCTGAGGACTTCGCCCATAATAACTAACATGCACGTTAATACTGGTGTTACTTCCAGGTGTTACTTCATCGAGCTTTAGCGTATACATGCTCCTTATTTCACATTTTTAACTGCATCTCACCTCTTGTTTAATTGAAACTGATATAGTAATATCTTAATTTACAGCTGTCACCGGAAGCCAAAATATTTTGTTCCTCACAGCAAAAGAGGTGTTTCACAGTAAGTGAAAAAGCATTCATTACTTCAGACAGTTTTATAGAGGAGGCTCTCAAGCAACAGCCGACTTTTTCCATTCCAGCTCTTCAAATATCCAGTTTTCGTTTCTGTTCTGAATTGGAACATGTCCTATAACCTGCCTCTTGCCTTATGTTGCATTTTAAAATACTAATGTGTCTTTTTTTTGCACATCTAAGGTTATGGGCAGCAGTTAGTAAATAGTCGTTGTGAGTTCTCATTGAAATCCCAATCCTGTTAAATGCTTCACTTGAGGATAGTTAGTACTGATCATAGAATCATAGACTTTAAGGTCAGAAGAGACCATTATGATAGTCTAGTCTGACCTCCCGCACAACACAGGCCACAGAATCTCACCCACCCACTCCTGTATCAAACCCCTAACCTATGTCTGAGCTACTGAAGTCCTCAAATTGTGGTTTAAAGACTTCAAGTGCAGAGAATCCATCAGCAAGTGACCCGTGCCCCACGCTGCAGACGAAGGCGAAAAACCCCCAGGGCCTCTGCCAAAGTGCCCTGGAGGAAAATTCCTTCCTGACCCCAAATATGGCGATCAGTTAAACCCTGAGCATCTGGGCAAGACTCATCAGCCAGACACCCAGGAAAGAATTCTGTGTAGTAACTCAGATCCCACCCAATCGGGCATATTTACTGCTAACAGTCAAAGACCAATTAATTGCCAAAATTAGGCTATCCCATCATACCATCCCCTCCATAAACTTATCAAGCTTAGTCTTGAAGCCAAATATGTCTTTTGCCCCCACTGATTAGGTCTTTAAAGACTAAGACCCCAAGGCTGTAATCTGATCCAGACAGGTGAATCCGTGCACGTGTGTAGGTATCACGGACTTCAGTGGGGCTCCGCACAGGCCCAAGCCTCTTCATATAAAAATAAATAATCTTTATAAATAACCCATGCACTGTATCTTTGAACACATACTCATGCAACTGGGTCAGCCTTGGGGAAATGATGCCCTGGGTGAACTTGTATTTTGGCACCCCTGGCCCCCACTGCCTCCCGAGTCCCCACCCCCTAGCCCCTGCTGCTTCCCCAAGCTCCCCCACCACCCTACATCAAGCCTGGGCCACCCTGCCTCTCCCCCCATTCCCCAAGCTCCCTTCCGCAGCTTTTGCATGCAAGTAAGTCATCTAGTCCAACCCCCTTTGAGCAGGGGGTTGGACTAGATGACCTCCTGAGGTCCCTTCCAACCCTGAGATTCTATGATTCTATGATAACTTTAGTGGGACAACCTGCATGATTAAGGATTAAACACATGAGAATGTGAGTTTGCAGAGTTGGCCCCTATAAAATTGTAACCAAATATACACATTCTATACATAATCTGCATGTCTGTTAAGAGTAGCTGCCCCAACACTGATGACTAACGGTTGAAATTTTATTGAATGCTAATTATAATGCTGGGCAAGCTTTTAATATTTCTATCTGTTCTGGAATGCAATAAAAGCCATGCCATGCCATGCCAGAGAAGTAATTTAGCTCAGTTCCAGTGTTGACTTTTTGTCAGCCATCAGACCTTTAACATGCATTTATTTCTACATACAATATATGTATTGGCATTCAGTCTTTGATGCTATCAGAGTCCTTTTGTTTACATATATTAGTTTATTTTAGGACTGTCAAAAGAAGTTATTGTACTTTAAAACCAAATAAGAAGTGACATAAAACAACAAGTCACCCGATCTGCTAATCCACCAGGAACAATAGTCCTTACAACGACACCATTTGATTTTCCTCCTACAATTCCAAAACCTAATCCTGAGCCGTCGTTAATCAGTTCAACTTCTTCAACATGGCCCCATTGAATCTGCAATTAACAGAAGAGGGAGATTTTAATTTTAATTAATAATCAATATTTCCTGCTTTCATTTCTGCCAGTTATTATTAATAATCGTATTCAGAGCAATTTCCCCACATATAACTGGAGCCATATTGAGTCTTGGTCGGTCAGTCAATGGGTTTTGCAAACATTTTGCTTTTTCACTTTCATAAGACACCATTCTGGACTACATAAAGGCAATTTTAGGATTTCTTACAATAGTAAAGACTAGCATTTTAATTTCTGGTAAGTCAAGTTTACTGCAACCCATAGGGAGAGAAATAGCGAGACGTCTGCATTAGCCTATTTTTGTTTAATATTTGACTAGTTTCCTACTTCTGTTATTTCACTTACATGCTGTATAGAGCTCTAGTACACTCTGTATGAATAGCACAACATAAATTTTGCCATACTGAATTGGAAGCATATCTCTAAGCTATTTTGCACTGCAACCTTGTGGTGTACAAGACAATCTGAGAACAACAACTCTCAGAAACAGCTGAACCTAGCCATTTTTTCTGTCATATTAGCACCTCACATAGAAACCAAAATGAGGCAAAGTAGGCAGGTTTAAGACTTCTGTGAATAAAGGATTTATTAGCATACTGGAAATCTTGGCCAAGATCAGTTAAAAATCATAAAGGAAGTTTGAAGACCCCCACAGAGAAATATTTCTATTTTATTTTGTTAGTCTGTTTGGTACAAACGCTTTAATGACAAAGCAGTTACAATTTAATTCTTTAAAATTTTCAGCGCAATAAACAATATTGATTATCCACTAAAACTTTCAAATTTCACTGGCTCTACAATAGTCATGAGGGAAATAATTATCCAG
Organism: Mauremys reevesii; assembly: GCF_016161935.1. Taxonomy (NCBI): domain Eukaryota; kingdom Metazoa; phylum Chordata; order Testudines; family Geoemydidae; genus Mauremys; species Mauremys reevesii. The sequence continues at coordinate 92,876,449 of NC_052630.1, forward strand.
GCTCTTAAAAAGATCTCCAGCAAAGCTTCCAATATAACAAATTAAGATCCCAATATTGCAAATCCCATTCTCACGCATGTGTGGCCCTACTACATCATCGGGGCCTGTGAGATTACATAACCAAGTATATGATAAGCCCTCACACTGAAGAAAATTAGTGGGTTCACAACCAGTGGAGACTAGCAACATATGAAAGTTGATATGAAAAACTGGCAAACTAACCATGCAATCAAGATGTTCCCTTCATAGTGATGCATGTATTTAAATAAGACATTGCTTTGGGGAGTTAAGGTTTTAGTAGATCGTATTCTGATCAGTGGAGATTGCTGAAAGTAAAGTAAACACTGCCTACCCTCTTTTAAGTCATAATCAGAGTCCAATTGCTCAAGGTAAAATGGTTTGCACTGGGTGAACTTGTAAATTTCCCTACCCTGCCCCTCTCTAAGTAGGCTCCGCTACTGAGAATAGGTCAACCGACTAAAGTGTCAGCTCCAGGTCCCCCACAAAAAAATCCAATATCTACTTTACAACAACTTCAGGCAGCTTTGCAATGCAAACATTATATTTAGGGCATGATAACTTTAAAATGAAATACCTGCACTCTTAGACACAATTAAAAAGCACATACCATTAGCTGCTGTAAAACAAAAATAGTTAAAACTATAAAAATCTTTTCATGTGTTTAAAAAGCACTAACACCTTCCAAAAACTGATTTTTGACAGTGTCATTACTCACAGTCTCAGGCGGATGTGTGTCATTTGAGACAGCAGAGGTTCCGCTGTTTCTTTGGACTGACTCTCTAGCAACAACCAGATGTAAAGATCCTGTGGATTGTTGGAGCAGTGCAATAGCCTGCTGATGGGAAATGTTCTGATCCAATGGAGTGTGGTTAATGGCCAAAATGTGGTCATTTTCCTTTAATCTTTGATTCCTTGATAAAAAATTAAAAGATTCTTTTATTTTTAAAGAGATGTAACCGCATAACAGGATTGTGAAGATACATAAAAATGAGTGAATCTGCTTTCTTCTGGAAACAGAGGGACAATTTACTGCTAGCCTAAGATGGTATAACTCCTACGAAGTTAGTTCACACTATTGATGAATTTACATCTGTGATTAGAAAATCTTTAATCCTCTTCATAAAAATATTTATAAAATTATTCTTCCAGAGACCTAGACCAGATGCTTACTGGGACAGAATTTTGTAGGAACCACCATTATCCTATGTCACCTTCAGAAGATCTCATCTCAAAAGGAAAATGGGAAGCATTTAAGTGGAATTTAAAAATAAAACAAAACCAACAACATGGAGGTTTTTTTGGTAAATAAATTCCTTGAACTTTGCCCTAATGGGTGTGTCTGTTCAGAGATCAAGGGCATTTTATATCTCATGATCATGTCATGTCAGCAGCAGGCCAGCAGGCCCTGAAGTGTAATATTCCCCTTTGACATCCAAATGAACTCATCTTTCTCTACTTTTAAACAGCTTAGTACATTTTTCTAAAGTGTTCTTTAGTGTGCCCTCTGCATTTCAACCTCTCCGCACGATAGGGGGGTGGAAGAGTAATCTTGTGTCGGGACACTCCAGGATGAGTTCTTTTAGAAAGGACACCATCATTTTGAAGCCTAGTCACATTTTCTTTAAATGCATTAAAAGTAGTTCTAGGCACTACACTTGCCATCGGGGCACGTGCACTTGGGGGGGTCGGAGGGCAGCTCAAGTTTTGTAATTTTGCCATTTGTTTTTTTAAAAGGATGTCCTGTGTCTCTATGTTACGGACCCACACAAACCACAGAGGGACCTGCCTAAAGCCCTGACCCTTCAAGATCTGTGCAGGAATCCTCCAGCAGGATTGGGATCAAACTTTACATGGGAAACAGTAAAACTGACTATACACAGAGTATGCACAAAGTAAAGTGAATAGAGTTCCTTCTTCGCTAATCTCTTTCAGGGACACTAATAGCACGTTCAAAAATTCAAACAGGTGTATGATTTTTAAGTTCCTTGTGTCCCTTGAATTTTCATGGGGTGGGTTAGTTAATCATAGCGGCCATGCCAAGATTTTCCAAAGTGATTAGTGATTTTTGGCACCTCCATTTTTGGGTGGCCAACTTCAGTCACGTCAGAGGGCCTAACTTTCAGAAAGTGCTGAGCACATGTCCTCTGATAAAAAAGAAATCATGCCCCTTTAAGCTGGTCCCAAAAAGGTAGGCAGCCACAAATTAAGACACCCAAATTACTAGAGATACAAGGTGGGTGAGGTAATATCTTTTATTGGACCAACTTCTGTTGGTGAGAGAGACAAGCCTTCAAACTTAAACAGAATTCTTCTTTGGGTCTGAGAAACGTACTCAGGTCTGGTCTACACTACAGACCTGCATCAGTATAACTAGGTCGCCCAAGAGTGTGAAAAATCCACACCTCTGGGCAACATAGTTACACTAATATAACCCCCCCTTGTAGACAGCACCTCTCAGGGAGGTGAATTAACTATGCCGATGGGACTCCCATCAGTGTAAAGCTTCTTCACTAAAGTGCTACAGTAGCACAGCTGTGTTAATGCAGCATTTTAAGTATAGATGTTCCCGTGGAGCGTCACAGCTAAATGCAATGTGGATCACATTATTTAGCATAAGTAGTTAACATATATTTGGTTGGTGAAGTCGATATTTAAGTGTGTTAAGAAATATGTCCTGGACTTTCTCCTCAGAGCATATACTGTGGTATCTGAGTGACTGTCTGTAGATAACAGATTTCTTGGTGCATTTTGAGGTGGTTACTGAATCTGTGGTGATCAGTGAGTTTCTCGTATACAGTTGTCTGTAGTATTCCATTGTTGAAGCTGATTGTGGTGTCTGGGAAGTTGATTCTCTAGAACACTCCCACACTAGCGAGTAGAATGGATGTGTGGTGATTGTTGAAGTTGTGGTAGAAATCTGAGGGAGTTTAGATATTTTCATCCTCTGGACAGGCATATCATTGGTTTCGTAGTACATCTTTCCAGAAATAATTCTTCAAGGTGGCCAATGAAGAGATTGGTATATTGGAGCCATCCTAGTACCCATGACTGTACCCACGGTTTGACAACATGTTTGTTGTTGAATATTAAATTGTTACGTGTGAGGATGAATTTGGTGATGTGTTTGTGGTGGATATCTGAGGGTTGTCCATTATCTTGTAAATATTTGATGTAGGCAGCAATGCTGTCACTGTAAGGGATGTTGTTAATGTAGTGGAGTTTCTGGAGGAAGCTGGTTGTGTCCTGGAGGAAGCTGGCCCTTTGTATGGTGAGTGATTTGAGGATGGTTTCTATGAATCTCAATAGTCCTTCAGTAAGATGCTGTGGCCAGATAGGATGGGTCTGCCTAGATTCTCTTGTGTATGTATCTTGGGAAGCAGGCAGAAGGTCCCTGAGGGATGAGGTTGTAGAGTATCTCTTGAGGTTGTTTGGGGAAGGATTTCATGATATCCATAAATTCCTGGGTAAGTTGTGGTGTGGGATCTTCTTTGAGCTATTTATAGTAGGTAGTGACAGAGAGTTGTCGCTTGCCCTCGTTAACAGAGTCATCTTGGTTGAGGACTAGGATGGCACCCGCTTTGTCTACTGGTTTGATCACTATTTGGTAGTTGAATATCAGGGACTGTATAGCTGTCCTCTAGGTCAGTGGTTCTCAGCCGGGGGACTGCACCCCCTGTGGGTCCGCAAGCCCTTTCGGGGGGCCACAGAGCCCTGCCACTGAAACCCGATGCCCCAAACCCCAGCACCCCCTGTGGGGCTGAAGCAGGGAGCAGTGCAGGGCTGAAGCTGCAAGCCTCTGTGCTGAAGCTGTGAGCCCAGCCACCTCACGCGGGCTGAAGTGGGGAACGGCACCGGGGCTCGGCACACCCCCTGCACATGGAGCGGTACGGGGCTGAAGCCGTGAGCAGTAAGGGGCTGAAACCCCAAGCTCTCCACATCCCCCTGATGCCAGGAGAAACCTTGAGCCCATGGGCAGAGTTAAAGGGGCACAACGGTGTTGCCCCCCCAAACTGCAGTGCCTTATCCAGAGTGGGGTTGTCCTGGGGGCAGCTCCACACACACACCCCAACCTCCTCTTCTCCATCAACCGCTACCCTCTATCAGGAAGACCAAGCCAGGCAGTGAGGGGCAGCTGCTCCTCTGGCTGGTGGTGCCATGGAGTGGGCAGCCGTGGCATTCCCCTATCTGCTGCTGGTGCCTGGGGTTGCATCTGCTCCTCAGCTCCCAGCCTCCTTTGACTGCTCACCCAGCCAGCCAGAGCTGCCCAGGCATCTCCAGGCCCAGCAGAGCCCTCGGGGAGTAGCCACCGGCACACAGCACCAGACAGGTGGGTGGCCAGGGCTGGAGGTGGCACTCCCTCCCTGGATCCTGCTATGCAGAGCTGGCCCAAGCCCTGCCAGCCTTTTCTCCACCACCACCACCCCCGCCCTCCCACAGAAGTCAAACTATGCCCCAGGGTCCTCCCACCCGAGGGGGGCCTCAGAAAGAAAAAGGTTGAGAACTCCTGCTCTAGGTGATGGAGAGATTGTAGGGGATAAGATGTTTGGTAAGGATTTCATAGTCAATTTTTCACCCTCAGAAATCAACGTAATGATCAAGAGTGTGGTTTCGTCCACTATCGCTGACACATTCTGAGTTCATTTCCCAGACCAGAGAAGAGCTCTGTATAAGCTCAAAAGCTTGCCTCTCTCACCAAAAGAAGTTGGTCTAATAAAAGATATTACCTCACCCACCTTGTGTCTCTAATATCCTGGGACAACACATCTACAACAACACTGCATACCCAAAATTATTTTTCACTCCATGCATTTGATGAAGTCGGTTTGAGCCCACGAAAGCTTCTGCCCAAATAAATTTGTTAGTCTCTAAGGTGCCACAAGGACTCCTCGTTTTTTTCCAAAATTATTAATTTTTTTAAATCTTAGCCAGTGTTTTTCTTGCAAATTATTTTTTTAAACATGCAAAATCATAATTTTGCCACACTTCTGAAGGGGGATTTTTTAAAATAAGGTTAATAAAACACAAATATGCATATTCTTACCTGGCAGCTATGCTTCCTGGTTGGATTTCCTTGACAAAGATACCCGCTTCTCCCACCGTTTGATTTTTAAGGGCAATCACACTAAAACCAAGTCCTCCAACAGATGGTTTTTCTATATCTATGTATTCTATTTGTCTGCCCTAATAAAAAAAAAAGGTGTTAATTTTCAACACAGTAGAATGATCTTATTTAAAATTTGTGAGTACAAGGAGAACTAGTCTTTCCCCTTCTAAAATAAATAAATAAATAAAAATGCAGAATTTTGAACATGTTATTTCTATAAAACTCTCCTCTTTATTATTTTTCATATAACAGAATGCAGTATATACAGGCAGCCCCGGGTTCTGAACCCTCCGGAAATTTAAGAGCTATTTTCACATTTCATTCATAAAGAGATGAATTCCAAACTGGACAAAAAGTATGAACAAAATGCTGATTAATGCAATTTATTTAGAATTTCTGGAAATATTGCATAACTAACACAAATAACTTGTGTTTTGGCTGCTTTTTGCTTTAGAATGGGTTAGGTTTTAGCTCTGTATTCAAAGGCTATGATTTTTAAACACATATTTTTCCCTCCCCCTGTAATTTCACACTTGAGAATATCCAGGTTTTTTTCCGCAACTGTTCTGTTTTTCAGCTCCAGTACAGAGTTTCTGGGTTTGTTTACTGGTATAAAATACCCATGAAAAAATACTTTATTTTAAATAAAACAGATGTGATTAATGTTCAGTCTTTAGCTCAACCAGTAAAAGATTTAGCTATAATGGCACACTAATGAGAAAAGTTGTGCTTAAAACACTACAGTTACATTAAGGTAGTCAATTAGAAAGTTATTTAATATAGAAAGGAATGACTAACCAATTAACCCAACTGATGAAAATAACGCCCAGTTCTAAATGCATAGGGTAAGCCCAGCCCTACATGGCTGGATCCCTGTGCCTATACAACAATGGCTCTGCAAATATAGTGATATCACTAATATGCTACACCACCCATGTTCATGAAGTGAGTATCAGTCTGACTAGGTTTTAAAATCAAGTTGTATTAAAATTAAATTAAGGGGTATATAAAATGTTTTAAATCACTTTCACTGTTAATACCTGTGTGTAGTGGGATGGCTACCCCACTCCTGGAGAACAGGAGTTAAAAACAGCCAAGCTAGGCTGATTGGGGAAGCAGCCACAGCTGTGGCCAGCCCAATCAGGGCCCAGCTGACCCTGATAAAAGGGCTGAGGGCCAGGAGCTGTAAGACTGACACACACACACACACACACACACACACACACACACACACACACACACACTCAAGAGAAAGACATGGCTGCCTAGGAATTCAGGGTACAGGGAACAAAGCAGGGCTGGGGGAAGGCAAGAGGAGCTGGGGAGCCGCAGCCTAGTAAGTCTCCAGGCTGTGGGCCTTGCTAAAAAGGCTAAAACAGGTACTGGGGCTGCAAAGGCTGCAGCATGGAGTTAGGCAGAGGCAGCTGGTCTGACCCCCTTGCCAGTGATGAGTGGCCATTCCAGACTGCAGTCTGCCCCAGGGAAAAGGGGCTGGATGACGACTGGCAGTAGCCACAGCGGCAAAGTGGGTTTAGATGGTTGAGGGTTCCCCTGGGAGGGGAGACCCAGAGTGGGGGTACTGCAGAGGGCAGAACCCCAAGGTAAGGGACACCGGGGTCTGGAGGGACATGGGGGCATGAGGCAAGCAAGATATTGGCCAGCAGAGGGTGCGCTGAGTGCTGGACAAGCTAATTTTTTTTTTAATTCCCAAGATGACCAGCAGGAGGCGCCATGCTGGTGAGTCTTCACTTTGCCACACGCTCCCATTCAGCAAGTAAAATTCAAAACAATTTTTTTCAGGAAACGTCTATTTCCCATGAAATCTCGTCAATAGGTAAAATAATTATGGGTTTTTGCCAACTGAAATTTTTCTGTTTTGGGATATTGATTATAAGATTAAAAAAAGTCAAAAGCGAAATTTTCCATTCTTGTCAAATTTTTTCTACTGGGGGGAGAGGAATCCCAACCAACTCTACTCTCCTATTGATTTATAAGACACCACTCCCTCAGATACAGTACAGAAAGTTATGTATTGCAATGGATTGCCAAACAATGTATGCAAAAGAATCGATGCTTATTGAAAAATAAGTTTAAAACACACTGGCCATGACTGGACTTTACCTTTGCCATCCGTTGGATCGTCATATTGAATTCATCAGCTCCTAGTTTTGGATTGAATGGATCTACTCTGGGTCCAGATGAATTATGAGCCCTATACACGTTCCCATTAGTAACGGATCTGTCAGCATCAAATACTAGTAACCCTCTCTTCGTAAAATCAAAGTCCACTGACCGGTCTGAAGGCATGTAATTGAGCTGTTATAAAAACCAGATTTTCAGGTATAATATTTTGTACAAAACCAGCCATATAAACAATTTATCAGCATTTTAAATCAGAATATTAATACCTCGTACATACATCAGGATTGCCTAAACTATTTCACCAAGTGTGTGAAAGGACTAACAGGAACAGGCACATACTAAGGGACGACATCTAATTTGTGCACAAAATAAAAACAGGAGGAAAAGAAAGAGGCAGAAAGAATGCAGAATCAGCTGGAGACAGAAAAAGAAATGCAGCATGACAGAGGCAATAACCAAAATAGTGTTCCTTTGGTATTAAAAAAAAAAAAAAAAAAACACACCCACACAATCCCTCCATGTTTCAGCTATTTTTTTAAATGAAAAAAATATTTTCCGTTTTCTTCCCTTCCACTCTCTATATTTTATTACATCCCTCTTTCCTGTCTTTTCCTACTCTCCTGTTTTTCCCTCTCCTCCCCAGGAGCTAAACACATCTGGAAGAAATGAGTGTCAAAACAGCCTTCAGACTACAGATTACATTTTCTAATGCACCTGGGTCACTTAGGAACCTAAGACCAGGCATACACTTGGAAGGCTTTGCTAGTATGGCTATAGCCTAGTGTGGCCACAGCTTATATTGGCAAAACTGAGCCAAATAAACTATACTGGCTTATCTGCCAGTATAATTATCCTGGCAGAAGAGCCACTTGTGCTTTCTCCAGTTCACAGACCACACATTTACCATTGTCCCCCTGGTTGGGCCTGGTCCACAAGCAACAGATTGCACATGCTATAATTGCTAGGTGCTGGAATTCAATTTATAGCAACACCAGTCAACTAACAAATGCAGAAGCTTTTCCCTGGGAATTACAAATGTTGACATGCCAAGCAGGAGAAAGAGTTTTCTCGCTCAGGAGTATGTTAAAAAGGAACCTGAACAAAATCAACTTTTTGAATAACGATTCTGAATAGTCCAGGTACATTTGTTATGCACTTGTCCCTTCCAACCCTGATATTCTATGTGGCCTCAGGAGGTCATCTAGTCCAACCCCCTGCTCAAAGCAGGACCAATTCCCAACTAAATCATCCCAGCCAGGGCTTTGTCAAGCCTGACCTTAAAAACCTCTAAGGAAGGAGATTCCACCACCTCCCTAGGTAACCCATTCCAGTGCTTCACCACCCTCCTAGTGAAAAAGTTTTTCCTAATATCCAACCTAAACCTCCCCGACTGCAACTTGAGACCATTACTCTTTGTTCTGTCATCAGGTACCACTGAGAACAGTCTAGATCCATCCTCTTTGGAACCCCCTTTCAGGTAGTTGAAAGCAGCTATCAAATCCCCCCTCATTCTTCTCTTCTGCAGACTGAACTCTCTCAGTTCCCTCAGCCTCTCCTCATAAGTCATGTGCTCCAGCCCCCTAATCATTTTGTTGCCCTCCGCTGGACTCTTTCCACTTTTTCCACATCCTTCTTGTAGCATGGGGCCCAAAACTGGACACAGTACTCCAGATAAGGCCTCACCAATGTCGAATAGAGGGGAATGATCACGTCCCTCGATCTGCTGGCAATGTCCCTACTTATACAGCCCAAAATGCCGTTAGCCTTCTTGGCAACAAGGGCACACTGTTGACTCATATCCAACTTCTCGTCCACTGTAACCCCTAGGTCCTTTTCTGCAGAACTGCTTCCTAGCCATTTGGTCCCTAGTCTGTAACAGTGAATGGGATTCTTCCGTCCTAAGTGCAGGCTTCTGCATTTGTCCTTGTTGAACCTCATCAGGTTTCTTTTGGCCAAATCCTCTAATTTGTCTAGGTCCTTCTGTATCCTATCCCTACCCTCCAGCATATCTACCACTCCTCCCAGTTTAGTGTCATTTGCAAACTTGCTGAGAATGCAGTCCACGCCATCCTCCAGATCATTAATGAAGATATTGAACAAAACCGGCCCAGGACCAACCCTTGGGGCATTCTGCTTGAAACCAGCTGCCAACTAGACATGGAGCCGCTGATAACTACCCGTTAAGCCCGACGATCTAGCCAGCTTTCTATCCACCTTATAGTCCATTCATCCAGCCCATACGTCTTTAAGTTGCTGGCAAGAATACTGTGGAAGACCATATCAAAAGCTTTGCTAAAGTCAAGGAATAACATCCACTGCTTTCCCCTCATCCACAGACTCAGTCATCTCCTCATAGAAGGCAATTAGGTTAGTCAGGCAAATTCTGCTCCTAGATGTATTTGCATGTACATGTAAAATTGTCTTCTACAGCCATGTGGATAATGACAGGACACCTGCAGAGATCACTGGCACTCAGGGCATGCAGAATTAATTCCTGATTTTAAGTTTGTGTGCCTGGCTCAACTAGCCCTATGACTTGAACTGGGTGTACAGGAGAGCATGCCACAGGCACTCAGATCCTACAGTTATGGGACCCATAGCCCAGTTAAATACCAATGTGGTAGAAAACAGTTAGAACATTCAGTCACTCGAGTCACAGTTTATAAAGCCAAATGGCAGCATCCCCAGTGATACAATGCCTACATGCCATATTTTAAATTCCTAAATAAATATAGCCAAAAAATGTAACTTTCAACTTACTTGCTCCTTCAGTTGCTTGATGGACTGCTGAAGGGTCAGTATCTGATTAAACAAAGGGCTTCTGAGTGTGTTACATAAAACAGTCAGGTTTTCATTCTGTGAAGTCTCCCCTCTCTCTTGCAGTTTCATTTGCAGACGATCAAGAATTTGTAGCACCTGCTGCTTATCTGATATACCCCAAAATAATACAGATTAGAAATCTGGCTCATAAATTCTCTCACTACTCAACAAAGATAATTATTCTTAAAATATCTACCTGCTGCAGGATTTTCAGGCATGGTGAATTGATCTCTTTGGAATCAGTCAGAATAACCTAGATGAAGTTAAAAAAAAAAATCAACTAAGAAACCAAGTTTAAACTAAGTTATACCTCCCAGCAGATTGCTTAAGAGACCGAGTCAACTCAAAAAAAAAATTATGTTACTGTATCATTGCTATAAGTAACATGTAAGATTACTATAATCACTATTAGAGGAAAAACTATTTTTTCATTGTGTTTACTTCACTTACAGTATTGTTACAATCAATGCAGTCAGTTTCACTGCTACTTATAGTCACCAAGTTTCCCTTTTGTTGTTTGTTTGGGCCTTTCACACAGCAACAAGGGAAAAATGAATTTTTAAACATAGAAAATTGCAACTGTAAAAGACATAGAAATGGCCGGAGAGACTGAAAGACAGGTATGTTACAGCACACTATTTTAAACTTGTTTTTAATTGACTACATCTTAAGCTGATATCCTTTCAAAATACACAATTATTTAAAAACTACTTTTCCACTGTTGTTTTAATTATTGAGATACTGGCAGACTCCTCACAGCTATGGGTCAGTCCTACAATCTGATCATGTGGGTGGGACCTTACACCTGTGCGAAGCCCCTCCAAAATCAGTGGTGCTCCACCCATACAAAATATATTGCAGAATCAGGGCCTAAAATTGGTCTAGTTCAGGGGTTCTCACACTTTTGTACTGGTGACCCCTTTCACATACCAAGCCTCTGAGTGTGACCCATAAAAAAAACACTTTTTTATATATTTAACACCATTATAAATGCTGGAGGCAAAGCGAGGTTTGAGGTGGAGGCTGACAGCTTGCGACCCCCCATGTAATAACCTCACAATCCCCTGAAGGGTCCCGACTCCCAGTTTGAGAACCCCTGGTCTAGTTGATAAGGCATTGGGCTTGATAAGGAAATCTGAGTTCTATTCCCAGCTCTGCACCACGAACCTGCTGCATGAACTTGAGCAAGTCAGGTCACCTCCGTTTCCCATCCTGTCCTCTGTCTTAGTTATTTAAATAAGCCCCTTGGGGAGGGACCATCTCTTACTATGTGTATGTTCAGTGCCTAACACAATGAGACCCCAATTTTGGTTGAGGCCTCTAGGTAGTACTGTTAGAATAAATATTAGCATTTGCAATTTGTTTTGTGAGACGATCAGGTCCTTATGTGCATATCATCACCTCGCATTTATATATATAGGGTCTGGCATGCTGAGGGCCATCAAAGCAGTTTACCAACTTAAACAGATAGACAGTATACGCCTGACTTTCCAAAACCCTATTATCCAAACCTCTGCAGTATCTGAATCCCCATGGGGGACAAGGAAGGGATATGGCTAATGCAGAGGTTCGGATAATAGAGCAGAGACTCCTGGATGCAGGGGAGGCCACCCTGCTACTGAATGTCTCCTGCGAGAGCATAGAGAGCCTTGTGCAGCCCCGCTGTCACAAGAGTGAACGAGCAAGGCTGTGACATAAGGTTGCTAACTTTCTAATTGCATAAAACCAAACGCCCTTGCACCACCCCTTCCCCAAGGCCCCACTCCTGCCTCAGTACTTCTGAGGCCCCACCCACCTCTCACTCCAGCCTCCTACCTCTGTCGCTCGCTCTCCCCAACCCTCACTCACTGGGCTAGGGCAGGGGTTAGGGTGTAGGAGGGGGTGCCAGCTGGGGGTGTGGGCTCCAGGGTGGGGCCAGAAATGAGGGATTCAGAGTATGGAAGGGGGCTCCAGGCTGGGGCAGAGGATTGGGATGCAGGAGGGGGTGAGAGCTCCGGCTGCAGGCTCTGGGGTGGGGCTGGGGATGAGGGGTGCTGGAGAGGGCTCAGGGCTAGGGCAGAGGGGTGGGATGCAGGAGGGAGTTTGGGTGCAGAGGGGGCTATGGGATGGGCCGGAGGTTGGGATACGGGAAGGGGTGCGGGCTCCAGGAGGGAGTTAAGGTGCAGGAGGGGGCTCAGGCAGGGGGTTGGGGTGTGGAAAGGCGTGAGGGGTCTGGGAGGGAGTTAGGGTGCAGGAGGGAGTTCCGAGCTGGGGCTGGTGGTTCAGGCTCCAGGTGAGTGGTGCTTACTTCAGGCGGCTCCAGGCCAGCATGTCCAGCCCCTAGGTGGAGGCATGGCCAGGCAGCTCTGCGCGGTGCATGCTGCCCATGCCCCCCACAGCTCCTATTGGTCATGGCTTCCTAGCCAATGAGAACTGTGGAGCCAGCGCTGGGGGCGGGGACAGTGCATAAAGCTTCCCTGATTGCCCCTCTGCCAAGAGCTGCTGGGACATGCCAACCGCTTCTGGGAGCTGTGTGGACCCAGGGCAGGCAGCAAGCCTGCCTTAGCCCTGCTGCGCCACCGACCGGACTTCTAATGGCCCGGTCAGCAGTGCTGACTGGAACTGCCAGGATCCCTTTCTGACCAGGTGTTCCTTGATGCCGGGCAATTCTACCTTGACAGCAGAGCTGCAGAGGCCAGTGACACCTGATCCTGCAGGAGCAAGGTGCAAGGAAGGCTGCAGTCCTGGTGGGACGGGGCAGAGCAGAGTCCTGGCCAGGGGCCTCTGCCTCCCCCTACACCTTGCGCCTGCAATAATCAGAGGGCAGAAGCAGTAGCACAGGGCGCCCTCTGCAGCCCAGCTGTCAATCCTGCAATCTGATCGTGTGGTTGGAACCTTATACCTGTGAGGAGTCCCTCTCCATTATCCAAACTCCCTATTATTCAAATAAAACCTGGATCCCCCATGTTTTGTGGATAATCAGGAGTATACAGTGTGAGCAATAAACAAGATTAATTCATTAACAACCAGCCCCGCTGAGGAGAGGTTTGTGATGATTTTGGTCAGCCTGGACAGTTAAGGTTTCTGGTGGAATCCATACAGACCCTAGTAGTTTGCATGGCTTCTACCTATAGCCAAGCAAATGTGGTGTTTTTAAGACAACGTACAGATTTGGTGGGGGAGGGTGTCACTTTAAACCAAAACTCATAGCAAAATTCAGGGACTGCAAACCCATGTGACCCATAACCCAAAAAAGGTTTATGAAAATCCCTCTGGACTGAAATCTACGAGCACTGCACGGCTTTATTCAGGATACTTTTACTTTTCATGTGAAATACTGCACTTCCAAAGGCACAATTGCCATCTAATTCCACACTGGGCTTTGGTCCTGATCAACTCAGAAGAAAATACAATAGATTGAAGCACCAACACCACTTTCTCCTATATTCCAGGCCTGACCTTGCTTAGCTTGATAAACCTCATAAGATATTTTCAAACAGGGCAATTTTACCTGCCCCAAACACAATTCATAGGAGCTGCAAAACAATCCCATTGTGGAAGTAACTTGAAAACACCATCAAGACAGCTCAAACACAGGAGCTGTCACACCACAAAATAAATCCAGTCTGGCAGGAAACCTGAAGACTCACTAAGGAAGCAGCACATATTCAAGAGAAACCTCATCTAGAGGCTTGTGTTGACATGGTCTTGAAGGTGAATCATGTTTCTGTTGTAGTGGGTGGAAGAACAGTAGTTATGACATGGGGTAAAGATTCAAGAGAGAAGGATTAAAGCAGGGAAAATGGGAGTGCCCTTTTGGCTCCACCAAATATGCAGAAGAGTCCAGGAGAAAAAGAATCAAATGAAAATTTCCACTTACAGCCTTAAGCTGTTCACTGGAGCCATTGCAGAGGCAGCTACACGCCAGTGGCAGTTGAAGCGATCCTCATGTACAATCTGTCCAGTTCTGTTTCCACCCCATCCCATCCCATTCTCCTCGTCTCACTAATTCTAGTCTCACCTCCTCAGGCTTTTCATCCCCGGTGTCTCACCTGTTCTAAGTGCTTATCTTCTTGCTCAACCATTCTCAGTTCTCTCTCTATCCCCTGGCTCCTTTTCTCCGGTCTCCTCCTCTTTGCTTCCACCCCCATTTCCACTGCAACTCCCATGCTCTCTAGCTTCCAATCCTAGACTCTATCAGGCTTCTTGTCCCATTTTACACTGCCCTTCCAACCCATCCAGGGCTGGATTAGCCATCACTGAGCCCTAGGAAAAAACAGCGTTGCACCTCTGCTAATGTTGTCCCATGCCACTCAGGATGATGGTGCAGCCAGGCCAAATCTGAGTGAATGACATTGCGACCTGATGCACAGGGTCTCAGAACCACTCAGGTTGGGGCCCTCATTTCCCAACAAATTTGGGCCGTAGGCACACAAGTAGTTTGCCTATGCATTAATCGGGCCCTGGTCTTATCCCCTGCAATCCAGCTCTTGTCTCCTCTGCATTCTAATCAGGAAACTTTTCTTCACCTTGCCTGGGCCCAGCAGGTTGCCACTGAGAGCACAGGAGAGGCAGGTTCCCTGTTTTTGGTTCCAGAGCCAGTATGATTTTTCAAAGGTTTATAACTTGGCCAGATTTGGGCAGATTTTCATGGGGACAGCAAAAGACACATCCTTGATACATCTGTTTATACACAAACAGTGTAGTTCATGGGTTCTCAAACCTTTCCATGTTTTAAGTTATCTCATGAGTACCTCCCCTCTGATTTGCAATTGATCATCATCTTTGTGGCAACTACAGCAATTACTCATGTGGTTATGTAACAATAGGAAAGTATTCAGCATTTTTCAGTGCAATTTAGCAGCTGGAAACAAGGAAGGACAGTATCATGTGACCAGCCAGCTATCTGCAAACCACCAGCAAACATTTCACAGAAGAATGCAAGGAGCCCATGGCATGTGCAATGCACTCAGGTCTCCAGGGCGTGACACTCTAATTTAAATTGCAGTAACATCCAAAGTGTGTTAGGTACTGTCCAAACACAGATGCAGGCCAGGACTATTTTTTTTTTTTTAAAAGGCTCACCAGTATAGCGATATGGGCAAATCCCAGTGTGGACACAGCTTATATAAGCAAAAAAGTGCTTTTGACAGTATAGCTTATACCAGTTTGGCAAGTGAAATAAGTTACATCAGAAAAAGCACTTTTATGCCTATATGACTGCAGCTACACTAGGGCCTTTGCCAGTATATAAGTGTCACACACACACAAAAAAGTCACACCCCTAAACAACATTACTATACCAGAAAAAGTTAAGACCTGGCAAAGATACAGTGTCCTGTCCAAAAGTGCATAGAATTTTCTGAACAACTCTGGAATCCTGCAGAAGGAAAGAAGCTATTTTATACAGCCCTGTGACAGGATAATGTTACCTTACACAGTCCAGGAGCCAACACACCTAATCAGCAAAGAATTATGGCTTTAAAAAACAAGACTCTCATCAGGTTATTGTTTAAGACAAAAAGCATACAATAAACAAAAATATGGACAGTTCCTGCCACAAATTTACGGCTGTGTCTTCACAGCCGAAGAGATGTGTTTTTTCCACCAAGACATCTATCTCAATGTAAAGTCCTAGTGGAGTAAAGGCACGGGTAGCTGTTACTTTGACTAGCTACAGTGAGTTAAAAATTACGGTGTCTTGTTTCCACTAGGACTTTACATTGAGCTTGATGTCTTGGTGGAAAAAACATCTCTCGTTTGCACTGGAGATGAAGTCTGTCTAAAGACACATGGGGCCTGGTTTTCAGAAGTGCTGAGCACCAACTTCAGCTGAATCCATGAGAGCTAGTGACACTCAGCACCTCAGAAAAATTATGTGAAAAGAGAATACACGGAAAGCTGGAAAGGTGCAGATAATGGTTTTACTTTTTCCTCCCAATCTCCCCACAATAATCAAACTAATTTTCCTCAGATGTAAAAATAAAGAGCCCTTTACATCCTGGCAGCTACATCTACTCACATGCAGCAGGGGTGGAGATTGGGAGTGGGGGGGAAGAATGATGAAGTTTTGCCCCCCAAACCAGAGTTTATGGGGGGGGTCACACAGGGTCACATGCCCCCATATCTCTGCCTTCCATTTAGTACAGAGGTTTTCAAATGAGGGGAGGGGATGTGTGGAGAAACAGTCAGGGGGGCAAGCGGTGACTCCAGGCAGCTCAAGATAGCCCCACACAGCAGAACTTGGAGAGGGTGGCCAGGTGTCTGGTTTTTGACCAAAAAGGTGGTCGAAAAGGGAACCTGACAGTGTCCAATCAAATCTACTGACTGAACACCCAAAGTCTGTTGTTTAAGTACTATAAAGTTGGCAACCCTATCTCCGAGCCCTGCCACCCGAGGCTGGCCTGAGCTGCCTGGCATCACCACTCCTGCCAAACGTCCCTCCATGCCCCATCCCCAGTTTGAAAAGCTCTGAGATAAATGGAAGGCAGAAATCTGGGGGTGGCACATGACCCTGTATGCCACCCATGTGTCATTTCTGCCCCCCCTCCCCTAAGCCCATGACAGAGACCTCTGATCTTTTCCAGAGTAACAGAAGGTGATCAGCTCCCCATTTCCAAACCAAGCAGGTCTTGGACAAAGGAGGGAGTTAAAACCAGAACCAACTGGCCAAACCCCTTTGGAAAGAGTGGAGCTGCTGTTGAAAAGGGCCTTAAATCTGAACGGTCCCTCCCTGCTTGGGAGTATTTTAAACACTACGTTGAATGTGGCACTTTATTAAAAAGTGACCGATAGCTCAGCCGCTGGCTCATCGGGGCTTCGCAGAGCCAAAGCCAATCCTGCCCAACTTCAGGAGATTTGGGGTGTTTTCGGGGGCGATTGGTGAAACTCAAACTTTCAGGAAGTTCCTGACCTGCCCAGCCCCAGCCGTTGTTCACCCCGCCCCCTGCCACCCTCGGGAGCGTTAACCAGCGAAGGGGCAGGACACGGACAGAGATGGGGGGGTCCCAAGCCAGGCTGCCCCCGGGTGTAATACCTGCTCCGCAGCGGCGGGCTGCAAAAGGCCTGGCTGCTCCCGGGTCGCCGTCTGCCCTGCGCTCGCACCTGGGCGGAAGCGAGCGGCTGGATTTTGACCGCACCTCACCGTCACCTGCAACACAGGAAATCAGCCGGGCGAGCGCCGCGTACGCACCTACCCAGCGCGCTGCGGGCCGCGGGCCAGCGCCGTGCGGGGCTCAGCGCAGGGCAGGGGGGATCGCGGAGAGAGGACGCGGGAGGGGGAAAGGGAGGTAGGGAGAGAAATAGGGAACGGGGGGAGGAACAAGGGATGGGAGAAGGGAGTGGAGGGAGACAAGAAAAGCACAAATTATTCCCAAGCAAAGGGGATGATGGGGGATGGAAAAGCTGGTGTGTGTGTAAGAAATGGGTCCTTTCATTTCCAGCATGTAAACATGGTCTTGAACTCATACCCGGGCTGGCACTGTAGCCGAGCGTCCTTTAACTAGGATCTCTCGTTGCCTGAATACCATATTGGCCCCTGATCCTACTAACACTTACACACAGGCTGAGCTTAGCCCCATTGATTTCAATGCCACTGCTCGCCATAACAAAAGTCAACTCTGGTAATATTTGTTGGTTTTCTTAAAGCCCCAGCTCCTGGATTCAGGTGGTTAGAGAAGAATCTCAGCTTTCATTTAAAAAAATAAAAAGACCCAAAAAAAGTAAGTTTCTAGCCCTCGTGTGAACCCAAAGATGTTTTTAAATCTCGTGAGTTTTAAAGCCAATTGTGTGATTTCTGGATATTTGGAGTTGACACTACCCTGAGCACATGCAGGATTGGGGCTTTGGATGGAAGCTTTGTATTATCCTTGAAAACATGATATTTCAGTCTGTCCATGGACAGTTACTCATAGTTGCCATTTGGAATTCAGGGGTTCACTGACTGTAACAGGGTGACCAGATGTCCCGATTTTATAGGGACAGTCCCGATTTTGGGGGCTTTTTCTTATATAGGCACTTATTACTTCCTACTCCCTGTCCTGATTTTTTACACTTGCTATCTGGTCACTCTAGACTGTAATAAAAAGGAAATAGAAAGAGGACACAAAGCCAAGCAAAACATTCAAAAGACTTTAGGATGTGTTTGACAAAGAACTTTCTGATACCTATAAACATAGTCCATAAAAATCTGGATGGAAAGAAAAGGTAGTTTTAGACGAGGCTGTTGGAAATGGTCAATCAGATCTTCATAGTGCAACAAATCAGTGGCTAGCTAGGATTTCATGTCTGTCATTACCTAAAAACTGCAGTTGCCTGGAACTTCATAACAGCAACACAGTTAGAACTCGCCTTGTCCTGCTTTAAAGGCACTAGCTCCTACCACTTCAACTAAAGAGGACCGGCCATTAGCCATCAGCAGCACAGGGACTTGAACACACAGTTGAGTCGTTCTGATTCTAAACAGAGAGAACAGTGGCACACAAACATAATATATTATTATCATTGTTTGTATTATGTTAGTGCCTAGGACTCCCAGTTGTACTGTGTTCCAAAAAAAATAAAAAAAAATCCAAAATCAACTATTTACATTAGGGGGAGGGATAGCTCAGTGGTTTGAGCATTGGCCTGCTAAACCTAAGGTTGTGAGTTCAATCCTTGAGGAGGCCACTTAGGGATCTGAGGCAAAAATTGGTCCTGCTAGTGAAGGCAGGGGGCTAGACTCAATGATCTTTCAAGGTCCCTTCTAGTTCTAGGAGATTGGTATATCTCCTATTATTATTATTACATTATTTGTGGTTCAAAAATTGTTCCCTAGTTCTTTTACATTCATGAAAATTCTCTCATTAGCAAAGAGGCAAAGACAGGCAGAAACAAGCAAGTATTACCATTCATCTTGGATAGTAAATAATCTCAAAGGGTAAAAATTTGACCCACCATTATAAAATCAAACTGTTTTCAGAGGTGCTGACTGGTAACTGAAGCCTTGACTTGTTTTCTTCAACACTGTAAGAGATAAACTCTAGATATATGTGAAATAAACTAAAAAAGAGGACAAGGTAGGTAATATGTTTTTATTTGAACTATTTTGTAATAATTCTTTGCATTTCTATAGCACCTTTATCCAATTCAGCAGCTGAAAACTGACACTGCACCAATATGGCATCATTTGAAACAGCAAGACTCTTTTTACAGTAGTGAAATAGATCAACAATGGGGATTTGGACAGGTGCAGGTACATTGGTGCAAGATTTCCCAGTGTATAGATAAGCTCTGTATTTATTAAAATTTGTGAAGTACTCTGTGATCCTTGGATAGAAAAATGATGGCTAGAGATGACCCTGTTGGGATTTGGAATTTGTGGTTTCAGGGAGCCTGATGTCATTTCCACACTACAGTTTTTCTAATGTTAAGAAACTGTTTTCAACACAGGTTTAAATGAGTTTGGTTAAGCACATGTCATTTTGCCATTGTGGATTGGACATAACTGCATTATAAACCACATTTGGAGTCTGGGTTATTTGTTTAATCTGTATTTGCAGATGTTGATTTTAAATTCTTTTGAAAAAAATTGTATAGTAGGAAAAACTAGTCTGGACAGGGCCTAGGTATTTATTGATGTTAATGTGTTTGTCATTTATAGTGATCAATAGGCATCATTAGTTTTTTCTTTGACATTTTGAAAAGTGGAACACAATTTTGTATAATACTTGGCTGTAGGATAAAAATGTTGTACCTTGTGGGCGTGTCAGTTAGAACCAATTATAACCTGCCTGATCTGTCATAGCACTAAAATGTCTAGCTGCGTTTTATTTGTCTTGGTAAAATAAGAATGGCTATACTGGGTCAAACCAAAGGTCCATCTAGTCCAGTATCCTGTCTTCTGACAGTGGCCAATTCCACATACCCCAGAGGGAATGAACAGAACAGGTAATCATCAAGTGATCCATCCCGTCACACATTCCCAGCTTCTGGCAAAAAGAAGCTAGGGACACCATCCCCGCCCATCCTGGTTAATAACCATTGATGGACCTATCCTCCATGAACTTGTCTAGTTCTTTTTTGAACCCTGTTATAGTCTTGGAGATTGTGCTTAAAATTAACCCCCAGTGTCCAGGAACTTCTCTCCCACCAATGAGCAATGTTTGGGTTGGAGGAAAATATGAGGCAGATACACTTTTTGCTCCTCTCCATCCACAATCCCGCCAAAAACTAGAGACTTTTTTTTAAAATGACATACTAAAAACAAACCTCTACAACAATAATCAACCATATTGGTGGGTTTGTTTTTTGTTTATTTTTTTGGTCTGCCCTCCGGTTCGTTTTTTTAACTTTCAGGGACTGGCTGCCTTTTCCCCTCTGTATGTGATTTCCCCCACCCACCTATTTGTGTCTGAAATGCCCATTAAAAGGATGGAGAAAAAAACTCCCTGTTTGTAAGTGAGGGGAACTTCATGTTCTCTCTGCTAGTCCCTGGCCTGTTGTCAGCAGTGGCTACAAACCCACCTCCAGACTGCATCTGGAATACAGCACCTTAGCCTCCTTGGCCAGCGTGACAGCTCATCCCTGGGGGAAGGAGGATGGAATTAACCTCCCTCCTGTTCCCAGCCCCCTTCCTTCTCATTCTCCCTACCTTTGTCCCCAGCCCCTTCTCCCTCTCCAGCCTCTCCTCTCCCTTGTTATTCTTCCTCCAGCCTTCACTCCTCAGCTCACTCGCCTGCCCACCCTTCCATGTTCCCACAATGCAAAGCGCTCGCGGCCACGGCAGCCGAGCTTCCTAACCATAGAGAGGAGGGGACGTCTTGAGTGAGGGCAACCGAGCTGCCTATACTTTAAATACAATGAGGACGCGGTGGCCATCTTGACTAGGGGCAGTCTGACTTCCACCGGTAGAGGAAGCAGAGGAGGCTCGGCAA
Organism: Mauremys reevesii; assembly: GCF_016161935.1. NCBI lineage: Eukaryota > Metazoa > Chordata > Testudines > Geoemydidae > Mauremys > Mauremys reevesii. The sequence continues at coordinate 92,897,428 of NC_052630.1, forward strand.
AGGGCACGGCTTGCCTTCAGGGCGATTGACAATAGGCGGCAGCCATCTTTGATGTGGGCAAAGTGCCCAGCTGCACACCGAGCCGTCCTTCCCCGCGAGGCTGCCGAGGCTGAGGCCGTGGCGGCGGCCGGCTGGTTTCCATGATGATAGACGCCCGGCCGAGGCGACGGCTACTGCTGCTGAGGAGGCGTCAAGCGGCGGCCCGGTTGCTGGGCGTCCTGTGGCTGGCGTGTGTCGCCGCGGAGGGCGTTGCCGGCGGGGAGCCCCCGCTCAAGTGCGACGAGCTGAGGCTGGGGCAATATCCTGAGTCTGGCTGGGGGTGCGGTGGGGGTGGGGGCTCGGTTACCATGGTGACGCCTGATCTGTCTCTCTGGGGCTGCTCCCGCCTGTGTCCCAGGGCCAGCCCCTGGTGCTCCTGTCAAACGGGGTGTGGCGAGGCTTGTTAGTGCCCCCCCATCCCATGGGATGCCCCCCCCCCGGCTCGTCAGGCCTCTCTGAGGTAACCGCAGCTGAGATCAGCCTCCGTGCTGGGTGTGAGGGGTGCAAGATCTTTGCTTGGGATGGTTTGGGGGGGTCTCTTCTTCCTGCCCCCATTAGTAGTGAAATCTCTGAGGCGCTCGATAGTGACAGTAGCTGAGGAGAGTGACTGAGCTGGGTAATAGGGGAAGTGAGGGATTCTTTCCTGGGGTTTGTGTGGTTGGGGGTTTTTTTGGGTGGGGGGAGGGGTCTCCCTTTTGTTTTGTTAGTGTTCAAATCACCCGGAGGTGATGGTTCTGTAGGACCTAATTCATTTGCAAAATTTGGGAGGAAAGGGAACAGCCTGTAGTTTTGAATCTACAGACTGCGGTAGGTAGAAATACGGGGGTGACATATTCCCGTTGGGAAGCTATTGACTGTTTAAAGGAGGTCACATCTGGCTCCCACCCTCTCCCTCCAATAAGTTAATTGTTGATAGTTTTTGACAGTTGCTGACATTAATGGAGATCAAAAGTGGAAGGTAAGCAAGGAAAAGTTGACTTCCCATCCTGCTTTATTTGGCCCTTGGAGTTCAGTAACATAAGTAGGAAATTTTACAATTCAGTCCCTGTTCAAGATTAGCCTGGTGCAGATGTGTGGCAGTTTATGATTTTCAAATGATCAATTTACATTCTGTTGGGTGGTGTTGGTAGGTGGAACCTCTTTTTAACCAAATACTTGACAGTGAATCAGTCATCAGTTGATAGACTGCTGGTGTGCATTGACACTCATCCTAAAAAGCAAGGAAATAAAAGCTGGTTTTGAGGTGCTCGATTTCCCTCTTTTAATAAAGAAGGTTTTTTTACTCTTCTTATAAGAGTTAACCACTTATATTTCCTTCAGGTGTTATTGGTAACAGCAGTCAAACGTGCAGCCTAGAGAAGTGTGTTTCTGTATTACAGTAACTCCTCACTTAAAGTTGTCCCGGTTAATGTTGTTTCGTTGCTGACCAATTAGGGAACATGCTTGTTTAAAGTTGTGCAATGTTCCCTTCTAATGTTGTTTGGCAGCTTCCTGCTTTGTCCACAGCTTGCAGGAAGAGCAGCCCATTGCAGCTAGCTGGTGGGGGCTTGTAACCAGGGTGGACTGGCAGCCCCCCTATCAGCTCCCCACTCCCCTAAGTTCCCTGTGCAGCAGCCACCCAGCAGGCTATCAATTGCCAGCAGTTCAGCCCTCTGCCTTGGAGCTGCTCCCAGAGACTCGTGTTTGCTGTGCCGGGGAAAAGGGAGGGGACGTAATGTCAGGGTGTCCCCCCTGCTCCTGCACCCTACTTACCCCTTCTCCATATAGAGCAGGGAGGGGACACTGACGGAGAGAGAGACATAGAGAGCTTGGGGTAGCAGCTGCTATCTCAACTTCCTGATCCACTTAAAAAGATAAGTTTCAGAGTAGCAGCCGTGTTAGTCTGTATCCGCAAAAAGAACAGGAGTACTTGTGGCACCTTAAAGACTAACAAATTTGTTAGTCTTTAAGGTGCCACAAGTACTCCTGTTCTTAAAAAGATAATGCACTTAAGAGTGGGTCAGCTTACTTAAAGGGGCAGTGTGCATCTCTCTCTGTCACACACAAGGTGTGTGTCTGTCTCTGTCTGCTATGCTGTCTCCCCTCCCTTGTGTTTGTGCTGCCTTGTGTGAGAGGCTACATTAACAACAATGTGTTAACCCTTGAGGGCTCAGCTGAGTGCTAGTTCATCATTTAGCAGTAAGGCATTCCCTGAGAAATATCCCTCCCTCTTCCACCCTCTAACTTCACCATCTCAACCAAGCTTCACAATCATCATAGCTGTGAACAGTATTAAATTGTTTGTTTAAAACGTATACTGTGTGTATATCTATATAATATATAGTTTTTTGTCTGGTGAAAAAAATTTCCCTGGAACCTAACTCTCCCCCCCCCCCCCCCATTTACATTAACTCTTATGGGGAAATTGGATTCGCTTAACATCGTTTCACTTAAAGTCGCATTTTTCAGGAACATAACTACAACATTAAGCGAGGAGTTACTGTATAGCAAAGTAACAGCTCTGCTATAGTTAAGATTGAGAGTAGCTTACTGTTTATTTTCAGTGCTGTATGAGACTAGGGGAAGGAAAACTGACTGAACTGAGAGCTCTCAAATCCTAGGTGGGTGAAGAGGGTGTGGTACATTGAGTTACAGAACACTTAGAGTTTGGTACAAAAAATGGCTTTCCTTAATTATTTGAACATATATTTGTGAAGATCCCAAAATAGACAATAGCACACAAGAACCACTGAATTGTACAAATCACACAGCAAACGGTAAGGCTTTCAGAAGTCTAATATACAGTCTCATTAAAGGATTTTATCAAGGAACGTGTTCAAATCCTGCCCTTGTAGATCTGCAACTTGGTTATTTTGAAATGTAATGAAATATTATTACTGAATTCATTTTGTATGCAGTTCCATTGAAAGTATAGAGAACTGGTATGGGTTTATTTTGTTTTCAGTAGAGTGTTAAATAAAATGCTTAAAACACTGGCAGAAATCAGCAGAGCCAAGTCCAGTAGTTTGTTTAGTGTTTGGGTTGGTTTGTTTTTTTGGGGTGTGGAAGTTGGTTGGTTTCTGTAGATCTCCTCGACTTGGGATGTATACTCTCTAGGATTCTACCTTTCATAAAAATTAAAACAAATGACCCCTCTCCCTTAGATTTAGTATATATTTACTAAAAGAACAAACTTCAAAATAGAACTGCTTTGAAGACCTTCATGTTCTTCAGTGAGCACTCGACTACAGGAGACTTTTGCTGTTATTAAGCTATCTTTTTCTGGAGGTGACAAATGTGTGTGTGTTGGAGTTAAATTACTTGGTAGTCACCTGAGTGTCACCGGTAAAAATACTTAAATTAGTGACTCATTTCACTTAGAATAGTGTTCATCTTGTAAGATGTTCTCAGACCAAGTGAAGTAGTGGACTCTTGACAGTTATAGACCTGGGCAAATAATGCAAAAAATGTTCTGGGAGTACTCAGATTTAAAACTGAACACACTTTCTCTGTTTGTACCTCTCTGGCATTCACTTTCCACAAATATTTGAGTGATAATTTTACTAACTCAGATGGCCACAGAAAGCTAATTTCAAGCTTACACTGTGGAGCATTCACAGATATAGTATTAAATATTGGGGGAGGAGAGGATTTCTCATTACAGCAGAGGGACAATTCTTGATTGGCATACAGGAAACAAACTGGAAATAAAAAATTCTGCAAACCTGATTATCTTCTCTGCTCTGAGAGCGTCCATGCTCCAAGTGCTCCTTCAAGCCCTGCTCCTGATTATAAGAGTGAACAGAAACAATACTATATGGCTTGAGACCCGTCACAACTAACAAGTTATTGAATAATTTACAGCTAATTCAGAGTAAATTTGAACAGCAAAGAAACTCCAGGAAGTTGTTATAAGCTCAGACATTCGGTTAACAGATTAATTTTTTATTAATTTTAATTAATTTTAAATTAATTCACCAAGTAAATTGTTCTTTGTGAATTATTTGCTCAGCTCTAGGCAGTTTTAAGAAAATCCCAGACTATTTATGTGCTCCCTTTTTCTTCTAAATGGACCCTGCAACATCCGTTGTCTCTTCCTCCAGAGTGGCATCTCAATAAAAAGTTAAATCCATATGTGGCCATATAATCTAATCACATTGGGGTTGCCAGAAGCTCTAGGCCCTATTCTGAAATACCATTTTAGCCCCCATCAATCCTGTGAACACAGATGTTTAACTTCAAGTGTATGAATAATCCCACTGAGTTGCAGGATTGGAGCCTTAGTGATGTCAACATTTTGGATGATAATCTGTAGCTTTTACCATTTTAATAAATTACTGCCCTGTTCTTTAAGTAGATCAGAAAACCACCTTCAACCTCTTTGTTTCTTAAACAAAAATACAACTTTGTATCTACCTACCAACCTACGGGATTTATATGGCCCCCATCACTATAGTATCTGAGTGCCTCCCAATTTTTAATGTATTTATCTTCATAACACCCATGTGAGATAGAGTAATACTGTTATCTCCATTTTACAGATAAGAAACTGAGGCACTGAGAGACTGAAGTGACTTGCCCAAGGTCACAGAGGATATTTGTGGCAGAATAGGAATTGAACCTGGATTTCCCACAGAGTGATGCCCATTACACATTCATGCAGAACCAGAATGGGTATAACATAGCAGTCAAAAGTCAACCTTTGCCTCAGATTCCACCTACCAGACTTGCCTAATAACTGAGTTTTTAGTCCCAGTCCAATTTCTAGTGGCAATCTCAGAAAAAAGACTACACTATCTTCTTGCCCCTGGGGGCTATTGGAACAATAGTGAGGTTTGGAAATTAGTGGAGAAATGTAGGAGATGGCCTGTAGGTTTGTCAGGCTGACATAATTTACAAGTACTGAAAGTCAGAATTAAAATAAAGGAAAAAGACCTGAAATGTTGTCCTGCTTAATGCCTGATTTCAGCATTAGAAAGTGGCAAGTTGTGAACTCAGGTGGGGTTCTGCAAACTTTAGGAAACATCACTTTTTCTAATTCTTAACCTTAGCAGTTACCACTTAAAATAAGAAAAACAGTATTTCTCTCTAGTTTGATGAGAAACTGGCCAAATAAAATGCACTCAAGCAATTAGAATGCTTTACCATAGAGAGAAAAAATACCTAAGTTGACTGTGCTGGTTTCTGCCATTCCCACAGTAAAATGAAAACTTGAAGGATCTAGAAATTGTAACATTTAGGTGAGTCATCTGATTTGTGTGCTTGCTTAACATTTATCCTGGAGGGGAAATTAATGCAAGACAGGTTATAGTATCTGTTCAAAAGACCCAGTCATCAGTCACACCCAGCAGTGTATTATATTGGGTATCCACACTTCCATACGCACCGAGTTTCTAATCTGCTGGGGGGTGCTCCGCCCAGGCCCTGCCCCCACTCCACCCCTTCCCCCAAGACCCCACCCTGCTTCTTCCCACCCCTGTTCCACCCCTTCCCCACCCAGTTCCACCCCCTTTCCCAAGTACGCTGTGCCCTCATTCCCCCCCGCCATGCCGCTGACACCGTGAAACAGCTTATCTGCTGCAGGAAATAGGGAGGGAGAGGAAGGCGCTGATCTGCAGGGCCAGATAGTGGGCAGGGGGGGGAGGTTCTGGTAGAGGGGCTGCTTTTTCCCATCAGTGCTCCTGCCCCTGCGCACCCATGGAGTAGGCGCCTATGTGCACTTCAGTGGACAGGTAGAACTTATCATTTCTTTCACTCTGCATTTTTGGAATCTCAATATGCACCATTGTGTATGGCCTGTTATAGCTCAATTTTAAATAATCTACATTGTGTTCTCAGTTCCATGTCGTCCAGCACCAAATATTATTTGTAAGGATCACAGTGGCAATGAAAACAACTTTACTGGAAAGGAAGTTGGATTTTACAAACCTATTGCATGTCGTAATGTGTAAGTGAATTATTGTGCTTTGTTATACGTTTGCCTCAGTTTTTATGTTACTAATTTTAAATGGTGTAGCATGTGTTGGCAAGAGGGGGGAGGGAAAAGGGAAAGAGATGAATCTACTTTGTTTTAGTATATTAGGTGAGAGGAATTAGTTATTAGAAACACTGCATCACAAATGTTAAGTTAACTAGCACGGAACTTGAGAGATGTTCTGACAAAGCTGTTAAATTGCTTAAAGGCAAAATGTATAATTTTGTAAGCAAATCTACCTGTGTGCTAGATTTTTTTTCTTTGTTATTGCTTCTGAGGATATCTACACTGCAGTCGAAGGTTTGATTTGCAGATCTGGTAGGCATACCGATGCTAGATTTAAATTATCTAATACACTGTAAATAGCAGTGAAGACGCAGTAGCATGGGCTTCAGCACAAGCTAGTAATGTAAGTGTGTACCCAAGGGTACAAAGCAGGCTTGTACAGCCCACTCTAAAGTACATAGGACTGTGTCTTTACTGCTGTTTTTAGCATCCCAAATAGATTAAAGCTAGTGCGGGCATGCCTACCTGTGATGCAAATCACATCTTTGATTGCAGTGTAGACATAGCGTAAGCCTTTGGTTCTGTTAATAGCTACTCAGCTGAACGATTGTCCTGAAACAGAAATGCTTCTTGTCATGGAAAATGTGAACTTTAGGAGGACTGAAATCTTGTTCCAGCAGTCCTAAATATCCATTTTACAGGAACCAATTCTCACCTCTTCTCTTGAGTGACTTGATGTCTACAAACACACATTTTTCATTCTAAAGGGCCTGTAGTCAGTTGAGATGACTCAGCTGACTTAGTTCTACATACAGATTGTGAACAGTGCAGAGTGTTGTCTGGATTCTTTCTAAGCACTGCAATTATTATTTTTACTCTTCAATATTGAACACTAAAGATGACAGTGCACTTATCGATGTTCTTTGTTTCTCCTCTTTACTAGAATCCTGGAGGACTTTTCTTTAGAAAGTTGGTCTTTTTTGTTGTCCAGCTGCAGAATCTTAGGAAATCATAGCTCCAGCAATCCTAGCTGAACTTTGCCTACGTCACTAGTGGGAAAGCCAGTTCCCTCTAACTTTATATTCTTATTATTCATCAGTTTGCTTGTCTCAGCCATCTTCTTGTGAAATGTTAGTGTAGTGTAGCTCAGTCCAGTTCTACCACTAATTTGTCTATACTTATTTTGCTGGACAGTCTAAACTCAACACACCGAAGGCTAACATATTATTTTAGCAAGTCACAGTGAACTGCTAGCTTAGTGAATTGTGACCACCACTTTCTATCAGAATTATTGCTCTCTGCCACATCTGTGATGGAAGCCAGAGAACAAGATGAAATCTAGCCTAATGCAGTAGAATTTGCCCCCTCCTCCCTAATTGGAATATAAAGCAATTCCTAGGGTGGTTTTCACCTTGTTAGATTTTTCTGAATTAATATTATGCCCAGTATTGTGCTTGTTAAATTTTTATTGGGTTCACAACTGGGAACTAAAAATTCAAGAAATGAAATTGGAACAGCCCTCCTGTGCTACCTCTCAGTTAGGCACTAAAAGCAGTATTCTTCCCATGATTACTTAAAAGAATTTCCCTGGCTTCACCATTCCCATGACTATTTATACAGGAAAGCAGCTTTTAGCTGAGTTGTTTAAAACTCTTGTAAATTTCAGCTGTGGCTACAGGCAGAGTTTTGCGTGCACTCTTGAAAAATGTCACAAAGCATGTAGTGTGCTGTCATTTCTAGGAAGAGTAAATTCTTTAATATTCCCAACTTTCATAGGAATAACAAGTTGTCAAGTCTATATACAGGTAGTTATAATGAATATCTGCATAGTTAAAACCATTACCAGTCTGTTATAAGGTCATTTTTATCCCTTAAGTCATGGTAATATTATTCTACACAGGTATCCTCATATTTCATATTACAACAGTAAACCTACCCATCACTCCAGGTGCTTTTCTGAGCTTTTTCAGTGCCTCATTTGAGCTTTGTTGGAGAACTTGACCGTCCTCTACTAGAAAGAAGTGAATGAAATTTAAAACAAGAACATTGTATTCAGAAATACCTTTTTAAAGTAATGGAATTCTCATATTGATATTTATATAACATTTGTCACTTTCAAAATGCAAACATCAGTGAGTTCTCTGAAGCAGTTAAGTGTTGTTATACCTTAAAGATGGGATGGTGGAGAACCAGAGGTTGTGCCTTGCTCAAGGTGACAATTTAGGACTTGTCTACACGGTGTGTTAGTCTGCACAAGAGGGATGTACATTTAATCCACACTAGCATGTTGTCCACTAACTGGCCCGTGTGACCTTGCTTGAATGCACTAAAAGTTCAATAGCGTCTATTAATCTAGTCCCATTTCAAACAGTACTACATGAATATGCACTAGGGAATTTTTAGTGCATGCCAGCAGAGTCCACACAGGCCAGTTAGTGCATGATACGCTAGAGTGGGCTAAAATTTTACACCCCTCTGGTACAGACTAAAGCACCCTGTAGACAAAGCCTAAGTAGCAGATCAGTTAATAGAATTCAGAGCTAGAGTCTCAACAGTATGTCAGTCCACTAGATAAAGCTATCTCTCTCTGTGTTGCTGTTGAATAAAGTTGATACAGTTGCCTGATGTGTATATGTAAACAGGCATACTTTGAACAAGTGACTTCCACAGTATCTCAAAGAAAAGCCTGTGAACTCTGCATTAGAGTGCTCCACCAAGAAAGGTTGGGAGTCTTTCCTTGATTGCTCCCATATGAAAAGGTTGTTTCCAAATCCAGGAGTGCTCTAAATTGGCACGGCATGTTCTTCTCTGCATAATGTATGTAGGCCCTGCAGATGCTTAACTTTAGGCACTGTGAGTTCTGTAAGAGTCAATGAAATTACTTGGGAAATGGGAAACATGGGCATAAGTCTTTGGAGAACTGATAAGACCTCGAAAGCTAAACAACACAAGTCTTCTCTTTCATAAAAGGAAGCTTAATAGGCAATTGACTGTCATTTCTAATTTAATTATTCAGAATATACACAACTTAATATCTTGTTTCAACCAGAGTCATCTTTACTTGTGTCTTTTGGCAGAAATGGTTACTCATACAAAGTGGCAGTGGCTCTGTCTTTATTTCTTGGATGGTTGGGAGCAGATAGATTTTATCTTGGGTATCCTGCCTTAGGTGAGTTTTTTTTTCTTGTTTTGATTTTAAATAATAAAATGTTAATTCTATATGACTGCAGTTTACACGCATACGTATGTCTTAACTACTGACCTCTGATTCTCAGTGTTTTCAAATCTACTAACTAGTGTACTTATTTCACTTTAAAAGCAAAACCTTTTGCAATGAACCATGTCCATGTTTTAGCTGTTTAGAATGGCTCTGTGGCCAAATCCCGACCTTATTTAAGTGGACATAACTCCACTTGACCTTAGTAGTGACAAAGGGGAGGTGCTGTAGTTCAGGGGATAGTACATGTGATTGAGAGTCAGCAAGCCTATGTTCTGTTCTCAGCTTTGCTGCCCTTCTATTGTATGAATTTGCACTAATCACTTAACCTTTCTGAGCCTTATTCCCTCTGTTGTGGAATTGTTTGAGATCTGTTGATGAGAAAATATATGTTATGGTTAAGCATTAATTATGGGAATTGAGTTTGCTTACCCCAGGACTGACTTTGGACAATGCTGTCGAGAGAGTTAGTGTGGCCTCCACTCTTTTGTCTTCATGATGGGGCTCCCTGGATAACAGTCCAAGTGCCTGTGTCTAAAAGGGTGATCAGGGTAGTGTAATGATTTAAAGTTGTTTCAGTAAGTAATATTCTCATTACAAAAATGTATACTGAGAAAATTCAGCTGTCAAAACCCAAGAAATATCAGTTATAATAATAAATGTTCTTCAGTTCTGTGCAGTCACTTTAAAAAAAGCAGCTCTGAAAAGTTGCAGTAAACATTCCAATAAGAATCTTAACTGATGCCGTATTTACTTTCACACAGTACAGGTTAACAATTTATATAACTTACAGCACGCTGTAAGAAATCAGTTGTATAAAGGCTATGAATCAGTTATTGGTATTCTAAGTATTACATATTTTATATAGTAGAAGATATACTGTAGGAAGATGTGTGTGACAGAAATGGAGCTGCTCTGTAATTTATGAATATTGTTTATCCTGACCTGGTTGTTGGGATGTTTTCTGTGAGACTACATTGGTTGAGTTCAGTAGGGAGCTAGAAGGAAAACCAGCAGAAAAGAAAATAATTGTTCAAGATAAGCCACTTTCCCTCAACTCTCAAGGGCTGTTAAGAGACAGTGCTGGAAAAGGCCTGGGAACCAGAAGATCAAAAGACAGGGTTTAAAAGGAAGACTTTCACGAAGAGGGCAATAGCTATTGGGGAGCCACTGGGGAGAGCAGACTGACACACAGGACCTGCTGAGGAGTTGGAAGAATTTAGGCCATCAGGGGATATTAAGCCTTTGGATAAGGTAGATGTGCTCGTAGGCTGTTTTAAAATACTTTTGTTCCTACCGTTAAAATAAACAAGTATTTTAATTTTAAGTAGGCTTTTTGGTCACTGAATACCACTAGCCACAGAGTCATGAAAGGAAGAACCGCAGGTGCCAAACCCATTTGGACCTGCTAGGAAAGCATTGTTGATACAGTTTGGGCCTTGGGCTACAGCACCCTAAGAGTCCAAGAACTGCAGAACTCCACCCTAGAAGACATATAGGCATGGGACCTGTTACCTGTAGGAGTGCACTCAGAGACCAGAAAAGGCAAAAGTGCTGCCAGCCCTGTAACCGTAATAATGTCTTATCTAAATACCCATTTTAAATTCAAAACAGTGCTTAGTGTCTGAATAATATAATTAATGGTCTGCAATTAGAATGTGTATGAAATAGAACTTGATATATATTCTTGTAGTTCAATGTAAGTCTTTTACTATATATTAGTGATGTCTGTGCTGAAATGAGTTAAATGTCTTTGTGGAGCTTGCACAATATAATGCTATATAAGCTATGTCTCGAGGGTCAAAGTTAAGATGGAATATCTGGTGTGAATTTTCCCATGTCTACATTTAAGAGAATGTATGAATTTCTACAGTGTCTTAGCTGATCATTTCCTTAAATCTTACTGTGTATGTTGTATTAATCATTCTGGATATGTAACTTTTTAAATCAATAACTGTAGTGATCTTTGTTTTCAGGTAATATTTTCTATTTCAAAATACATTGTCATAATTCTTTTTATTTCTATGAAAATTACTAATATGTAAACTAATGTCTATTTGATTGTTGTGCTTTCCACTAAGATATTTAAATTCCCAACCAAAAAAGTTGCCACCTTTAGATGAAATTAGTTAAGATACTGATTTTAGAAAATCTATTGTAAGAGTTTCAGTCTTGCAGTCATTTCAGGTTATTTTAAATTACTTGTTTCTAACTTTTTTGAAGATATTCAAGGTGTTTATAGATCATTTTAAAATGATGATGGCTTTTTAAGGTACACATAAATCCTATTCTGCTAGAATTACCTTCATTATATTGTAAGAAAATCTCTGTCTAAGCTTCATTAGTTTCTCAGTATGTTACAAACAGTTGCCTTTTTTGTATAACTCTAGATTGCATGATGTGATGGACTGGTGAAGCTAAGTACACTAGTACTGCTTCAACTGGGATCTTTGAGTTTCTGTCTGCTAAATATGAAGTGATGTTTTTCTAATAATGCCCTCTGTTCTCATGGATAATTCTGTGTTAACCTCTGTAGCCTTTTTTTCTGACATGCAATAATTAGCACATTTTTATTTTGCACATTTATATTTGCATAAAAAGATTAGCTCTTCTAAGATCCTTTTTTTTAGAGGCAATTGATAACTCTAGATGCCCATTTTCTGTAAAACAAATGTTTCAAAATACAAATATTTTCTTATTTTATCAGTTGGACTTAGAATAAGGATGTGCATTACTTTTAATGCAGATGTGTGAAACCTTGGCTTTGAATTCTTAAATGTATTACACTTAAATTACCAATCAGACCTGAAATATAAAACACAGATATTAGCCACAATTAAAATATTTGCAAGTTAAGCTCTTATAAAGCTTGGAAGCTGTTCCCTCTGAAAGGATGGAGAGGAATGAAGCAAAATGAATACTGGTAACTAATCACACAACTTCTTGTAGAGAATTCTTGTGTTTTGTCAAACAAGGTACCTCTTAAATGTAATTTGCAAGAATTTAATATTTAGGAGCTGACCTGCAAAGCAGCAGGTTACCTTAAAAATTAGTTGTTGTTTTTCTTCTTTTACCACGATATATGTTGTTGTTGAATTCATATTTTGAAAACTGTCATTCATAGACTATCTTTATATGAAGCTGTATAGTGCTTACTGCTTTGTAAATGTGTTTATTTGGCACATTGCCTTTAAAGACAAGATACATGCATTTGCTCTGCATGGTACTTTAAAAGCTGGAGCACACATCGATTTTCCTCACTGACCTTTCTACGTACAACAGATACCATTCTTTAACAAGATGGTATAAATCCTGACAATACAAAGGCAGACTATAAACCAGTTTTTCTTGCTTCAAGAAACTGTCAGAATAGGATGTCACAAAATAATAGTCTCCTGTTGTTAGATAAATAGTATGGCAAAGGCTTTCATGCTAAGGTATTTCCTCTTTAATTGAGTGAATTTAATTCTCATGAAGATGGAGAAATAAAGCATTGGCTTTAGCCAGGCATTGTGAAAGCTTCCCTATGCAGCTCTGCTGATGCACCTTTCTTCTGAGCTGTAAGCCCCCTGCTATTTCCATCTTTGTTAGTCTGTTCTCAAGGGGGTCCATGGTGCCATATAGTACCAATTCATGTTTTGTTTTTGTGAGACCACCAAACTCAGTCTCACTTGGGATTTAAATTAGGATTTGAACTTTACTTGTAAACCTCCATATTTCCATTTGGCCATACAAACAAACAAGGCTTCAGGCTAAAATTGCATAAGCCTTCATTCAGAAACTTTATTCTCCCTCTCCCCAAATATGAGAATCATTCAGTTTTAGATTAATATAAAAAAATCCAGACCTCTAACTTAACATTTTAGGTCTAAAATACAGTTTATTTTTTGGCAGTGAATAGCATTTACTACATAATTGAAGAGTTAGTATAGAGTACACAACACCGTACTGTCCAGACTTCTAAACGTCTTGCAATCCTGCAACAATCCTCCATTTTTAATGAGCTATCAAAGGTTCTTTGCTCTTACCTCTGCAGGGGGAAACATTTTCTAGTTAGCATGTGTTTAATTGCAGTGTAGAGGCTTCGGCTGGAGCCAGGGCTCTGGGGTCCTGCGAGCCTGAGTCATCTGGCACGGGCCAGCCGTGGGTTTTTAATTGCAGTGTAGACATACCCACTGAGGCCAAAAAGTTGTATGGATAGCAGAAACGTCTAAAGTTTTGTAAGGAAAGCAGGGTCGATTTGATTTAAATCAAATTGATTAAAAAAGACTTGATTTAATCATGGATTTCTACATAAAAGTGCATTCTTGTTGGTTGTTATAACCTTAATACATATTCTTCACAACTCAGAGATAGATGTAGGTTTCATTTTTAGAAGGTACACACTATACGTTTTTAAAGTGATTTATTTCGAAAACTTTTCAGATTAGTTTTACAGTTATATCAGAAAATGAATGATTATTTGGTCATTTCTTTTACCAAAGGTAATTGAAGCAGATATTTTGAAGTGATTGAGAGATGAACTATCTCCAATTCAACAGGTTAAACATTAATATTTGGAGGATTTTCTTGCCATGCTATATTAGGAGGACAGCATCACCAGACAGACATTTTAATTGTTTTATTTAACTAAACCAACAATGTTATATATTCTGGATTTTTTTCTTCAACAGCAAACATATAATATTTTAACAAAACAAGTATATGATTTTTTGAATGTAGTTAAACATTCAAGTTCTTTAAAATCAGGTTTGTTTTTGTTAAAATTGTTTTTAACTAAAATAGTTAAATGAAATATTTTTTAAAAAAAATTAAACCGACTATGTCAGCCAGGTCAACATGAGAAACTTAAAACATTGGCTTCTGCAGCTAACTCCATCGTCTTCACCTTCATTTTCCTGTTTGTTCATAATCTTGAAAAGAAAAATAAGCTTTCCTGCTTTTTCAGGTCCCAAACAATTCCTCAATTTGGAACAAATTAGTCCAAAGGAAGAAAATATTCTTTCTACATCGGCAGAAGAAGCTACTGCTGTTAAAAATGAGATTATGACTTCAACAGTCTCTGAATCCAAGTGCTTATGTAACCTCCACCAGTTCACCGGTGTGACTTCCTTTAAAACATCATCAGCAAACATATATTTCTTGAATGGTTCTTATTCCCAAATTGGGACTCTTTTACAGCCTGTTGCCATTATAGGTTTTCCCTTCTAGTGAGAGAATGGTATGGTAGATCGCAAATCAATGAAGACTACACTCAGAAAGACCTCTAGACTTCTGGAATATGCTGCTCAAACAGTTTCACTTTTGTTTCTACTGCCTGTTCCTCCCTTCTCACATTTATCTCCAGACTTCTTCTCCTTGTCCAGATCTATTCCGCCCCCAACAATCTTCTATTCACAGAACTTTTTGAAACCTTTTACTTTTAGAGAGAGGTAAGGGATTGACTCTGTGTACACAAATTTGCAGAGGGACAATAGGGTTGAGGTCTGTTATTTCTCACCTCTATATATTATTCATTCATTTATTTTATTTAAAAACATTTTTGCTGTTAACAAGCATGTTATCTCTGGAGACACAAATCCACAGTTTGAGAACTGCAAAACTAAGCATCTCGGATGTCATCTTCTAGACTGAGCACTGAATCCCATTGGGTAGATAGAAAAGTTAACCTAAATAATCTATACAGAAGCCCCTGGAACCCCATAAAATTGGGCCCTAATCCATGAAATATTGGAACTCATTTACAAAACTTTTCTTAAACATTACATGAATATATTGTTTCATACTATAAAATTAGAATTTATAATCTCTATTCCATGATGAGATATCTTTGAGCTATAATGTATCTTTATTTTTAGATAGTTTTTTCCTCAAAAAGCATTTTATAAAAAAAAATCTGATTTAAATGTTAAAAAATCGATTTTTTTTTAAATAATTGATTTTTATCCACCCTAGAGGAAAGTAAACCTTTATGCTTCAGGACTTTAGCCAACCTCTAACAAATTGGGTTAGGAAGAGACTTTCTGTGTAGGGCATCTTGCACCTTTTTCTGAAGCAGTTGGTGTTAGCCACTGTTAGGCTACCTGACTAGTCTGATCATGTATGGTAATTCCTGTGTTCTTCAGGTGCTTTGCTTACAAGATGTTCTGAAACTCATAGAGCACTTTCTGCCCACATGCTCTTATCTATTGCAATATGTGGATTAAAAAAATTAATTTATAGCTACAAATAAGTAACACTATTCTCTTGTAAAGGAAATAAGTGTAGTCCTGTTTCAGTCTTAGATTTCGTTTTAGTCTCCAGATAAAATACTTTGTCCTCTTCTACACATTAGTATAATCCATATTAAATCTACACTTGCAATTTGAGAGGTGGAACAACAGGCCTAGCCAGAAACTGCTGCTCAGGCCCCAGTGAGGTTTACAAGTCCAATGCTCTAACCCTGAGCTATGTAACCAGGTCCCAGGTGCCCTCAGCATAGGCTGAAGGTTGATAATCATAGATTATTAGGGTTGGAAGGGACCTCAGGAGATCATCTAGTCCAACCCCCTGCTCAAAGCAGGACCAATCCCCAAATGGCCCCTTCAAGGATTGAACTTACAACCCTGGGTTTAGCAGGCCAATGCTCAAACCACTGAGCTATCCCTCCCCCAAATGCTTGGCTGCTGCAAGTCCCAGATACGAACCACTGAGAACAATTTGTTTTAAACATTTATGTATTTATAATTTTGTATATATTACATGACTTGTATGCGACATTGATTGACACCATTTCATATTATAGTGTCATAGCGAAATTATTTTTGGTCCATTGGAAGGCCGTCCTGATAACAGTTTTTCTTCCTCTTGGTCAAGAGTCACATACTCATTATTAGGTCTCCATTTTTCAACTTTGTTAACGATATAGCTATCTCTATGTATCCTGTATTTCCAGCATGTTGGTTTCTTTTGCATCCAAGTGTGCTGTGCATTTTACATGCAGGTATAAACTTGTATTCCCTGCTAAAGACAGCACAGTTCTCCCCATACAATATCCTACAATTAACTTGACCTCTAGTTAAAGACAAACATTCCTTTCCACACTTTCTAATCTTGGATAAAATTTTCTGAAGAGCCTAAGTGACTTAGGAGACTGAGACCCATTTTCAAAAGTAACTTAGCCCCTTAAGCTTCATTGAAAGTCCTTGGGGTTTAAGCTTCTTAAGTCACTTTGATGCTTTTGAAATTTTTACAATGTTCACATACAATGAAATCTGTACAAGAAACTGTTTAAGGCAGCCTTCTGCTTCTAAAGACAGCCTCTAAGTATCTCCACATTTTTGTACAGTTCTGCCTCACCTTTAATGGAAAATCATCTCAATGAAACAATCATTTGTTAGTCACTTACAGACATATTCCACTGCATTTAGAATGAATACGTTAAAGTTCCTAGAAAAATATCTACAGTGTTGGCAACCCCTTAAAGATTAGTATTGTATACACTAGCAACGAGAACAATACTCAAACCCAGCGTGTAATGCAGCAGCTGTTTCCAAAGTCTAATGAGTATGTTCTACAGCTTGAGACAGTAGAAATTGTTTCATGTTAAAATAAGTTTTGGAGCTCCAGTGTGCAAAGATTTCTTTGTTTTAAGATTAGCTGTGCATCCAGCAAGAGAAAAGAAAAATTCAGTGATTTAAGTTGACAGTAATATGTTCATTCTTTTCCTTTTCTCAGAATTGTGTCTGTTAAAATCATTTTGTGTTTAAATCTTTTAAACTAAGCAAGTTTCTTTACCGGTTGGTGCATAAATGTAAAGACAAAGATTTCTGATAATGAAAATATTATTGTGTTAATTTCACTCGCATGCTAAAATGTTCTGTTGAGGGGGAGATGGGAGGAAATGCCTATGCACCTGGAAACTGTAAAGTTCCATAAACTTTATAGAGAATTGCTTAAGGCTGTAATTAAGTCTTATTTTCCTTTCTAGGTTTGTTAAAGTTCTGCACTGTAGGGTTTTGTGGAATTGGTAGCCTAATTGATTTCATTCTCATTTCAATGCAGGTAAGTTGACACTTTCAAACTAGGATACAAATCAATTTTTTGTTTATTAAAAGTCTGATAAAGCCCAAAAAAGGGGCCAGTCTGTTTTTGGCTTCAAGAGAATTTTCTATCATACACATTAAAATCCAGGTACTGATTTCTCAGATTAACCAACCTCTGAAATGGTGACCAGTGGTGCTACAGAAGTCTGGATTATAGTTAGTATTTCTTTGTACAAACACAGCAAGTTACTGGAGACCAGGAGAAAGGAGGCAGTGACAATGCTGAATAGTAAACACTAAAAATGTCCCAGGTGGCTTGTAAAGCTTCTGCATTTACTTCCTAAACTTCAGGAATCCAACCACATGCTTGCTTTGCAGACCAGAATGTGTTGGATGTTGTGTACCATTTTAAAAGTTAAAACAAATGGATATATCCAGCACTTCTGTTCACAAAACAGTATGTGGTAAGCATAGATCTCCACAGTCATGGTCTGGCTTCCCTGCTCCATTTTCATTTCTGCTTTACTTCTTCTGGTTAGTGCTCTCCATGTTCCCCAGAGTGGAAAGGGAAATACTGTAGTAACCGGTGTTCTATAAACATCAGAAACACACCTCCCCCCTCAATCAAAAGGTGAGCTTAGGAGCAGTTTGGTCAGTATTTCTAACACAAGAGGTATTATAGAAGAGTGAGAAAGAAGAAGGCATAACACATGGGGTTTGTGTTTTGCACTGTGGTGCACGTGCATGTGATGTCCAATTTCTATATTTAATATTTTGAAATAAATAAAATTCAATTGCAAGTTTACATATGACCAGCTGCTGCACCTACCCCATGACTTCAGGGACTGCAGGGTTGAGAGGGAGAAAGTTGATGTTTCTATTTTACCTATATTCGCAACAAGATGACATACATTAATTGAGAGGGGTCTTTTTAGGATTCCTGAAGGTTAAGGCCTTCAACTGGGGGTGATCTCTTGTGGCCTCACAAAGCTGCCGGAGTTTCTCTAGCCCAGAATGGGTCTATTTAGAAGAATTTGTTGGGGGGGGGTTGATTTCCAACTATCTTTTTTAAATCAGTCACATCCAGAATAATTAAACACACGGTTTTTTTGTTCAATTTTGCTTTTCGTGCGGTTGGTAGTTTTACCTCAGTATGTGCTTTTTCTCATGAACACTTTCTTGAGGCAAATCATCAGTGTCACAATGATGGAATCATGTACATTGGGGAGGAAGGTGACCAAGAATGCAGTTAACTCTTGATCCTGGCCAAAGAGAATATTGTAACTTCTCTCTCCTGTGCTAAAATATACAGAATGTATTGTCAGTCATAAACTTTCATTGCATCTTAATAGGAAGGCACAAATCCTCACACCATCATACAATCTGTTTTGTAAGGCCACAATAGGCTAAAATAACTTACCTTTATTTGATAGAATATTTATTCCAGTTGATCATAGACCTTTACATACACTTATTTCCCACACTATTTAATTTATCTCGTCTCCTTCAACCCAAAACAATTCCTACTCCTCCATGGGATAGCCATGTTTTTTCTTTGGATCATCATCTCAAACATTGTGTATGGACTAATGGGAGAAGAAAGAACAGTTTGTCTGTGGTTCATGCTACTGTATTTGTAAAGAAAATTTAGAATAAACTTGCATAGTCTTTTCTAATACAGATCTGCAAAGATAAAACCTGCAATGCTGAAGTTATTACCTTAGTAGTTATTGCTAAACTAATTGGACTGAACTAAAGCCCAACTGACCATTTGCTGTTTAACTTCATCACTGTAGCCACAAAGGCACATATGCATTCTATGTCATTTGCATGGTCTTCTGTGTTAAAAATTCTAAATCAGATGGTTGTATATGTACATTAAACCACTGTTCTTTAGCTGCCATGTTTGTATGACATTATGCTTTGTACAAGATTTATCATAGTCCTATAAAGGGGGTGAACATAGGGGTACAGACTGTCACAACCATACAAGGCATACTTTGTACAAAGATTATTACTGTGGTGTGTAGGGTGTGAATATAGGGGTGCATTCAGTCACAGACATACTAGGGGATGAACCTAGTGTTTCTTCCCCAGTGCTAGTCCGAGCAAAACATGAAGCATGTGTTGCTTATTAGTGTCACCTAGTTGTAAATATTCAGTATGGGGTTTTGGCATGTGGTGCTTCTGCTCAGAAGCAGTTTTTACTTGCCTTTCTCCTTCTTCCCTCAGAACCCCCTCATAATTAGCTGTATGCACAGAGACACCATCAACTTTCCTGAAGAAGGTTAAATTCCTGTGTTTCTGAAGGAGATAAAGTCAATACCTGCTGGTCCATCAAGAAGGCATTAAAGGAGGATTGACGGGAGCTTGGTTTAGTTCTGCCATCTGAGCTGATTTTTGTGGTGCAGAGAGAGTGGGGGGAAGCTTTGTAACATGTTAAGGGGAAAATGGTGTTGTCTCATTGGCCTGCTTCTCAAAGTCAGTTGAGACGTCTCTCAACCTGTAACAACCACCATTCTGTAAGGGATTGCTCAAGAAAGCACCAATTGGCAAGGGTGAATAGCTTGATACATAATTTTGTCACAGAGTACAAGTTGAATTTTAATTAATTGACTCTGAGGCATTCAAGCACCATCAAAATATTCTAAAAATCTGGAAGACAAAAATAATCAAATCAGACACAACGATGTTCCCACAAAGCAGAGAAACCTTCATCAACAAAAGGGATCAGTTGTCCATTGGTGCAAAGAATGAAGGATGGAGGGAGAGAAGGAGAGCCAAAAAGGTCAAGAATAAAGCAACTGAAGTAACTGGGCTTTACTCTGAAAACAGCCAGCAAAAGATTGACATTCTAGGGCCTATTCTGTCTTTATTCAGGTTCTTATGCCACGTCCATCTTCATGGAATTCAAATGTCCTCAATTATGCAGAGGTGAAGCAATTTGCCTAAGATTACATGGTGGGAGAGCTAGCAAAAGAACCCATTGTTTCGTGACTCCCAGCCCTCTGTTCTATTCAGTAGACCATGCTGCCTCCCTATGGGCTATTTTTTCACTTCTGGACATTACAATTTTAAGGGAAGAAGATTCTGGGTTCATTCTCCTCCTTCCTTCTGATACTGTTCGTGTTTCCGAAATCAACGCCCATTAGCTACAACTTGCAGCCTTAGCACAAGAGAAGGCCAGGAATGGAAAAAAATGCAATTCATAATTTAAAACATGCAGGTGTTTTATAAAATAATATTTGTTACGTTAGGGTTTTTCAGGTTTTTTAAACTATATGTGCTCTAAAACTTTACCAGTAGCCTTGCCTCCTATTAGAGATAGGAACAGTTGAGGACAGTTCTTAACACACACACACCCCCCCCACACACACACACTTTTCTCTTCTTCATTTCCTTGGGCCCTCTACCTCCATTTATCAATTGCAGAAAAATCCCAGAGAAGCTCTTCTTTGGCCCCATTCCTTACCAGTTTCACATTCCCAAAATAGCTGCCATCATCTCAGTTTCTTTCTCCCATCTATCCTTCCTTATTACAGAAATGGAGACATTTTCTGGGGCTCATCCATCTGTCAGCAAGATATTCTAAAAGGCAGCGTGCTGTGGCTCAAATCCTGATTGATTCAGTCTAAGGCCAGAGTCTAGCAGCTCATTCACCACTGTAATTTGGTTGATTAGAAGCCCTAGGGAAGTCTTGGTTCAAAGAGAGTACTCACTAAAATGGTTAAACTGCAGCACAACTTCAAAAATGAATCCAGTTTATATTTTGTAAATTGAGCATGATTAATTTTGTGATGGACAAATTAACAATAATTGAGATATTAGCACAAAAAGTGTGTACATTTTAATTAATATTGGAAAATCTCTTGTTTTCTTTTTTCTAGATCGTTGGACCTTCCGATGGTTCTAGTTACATTATAGATTACTATGGAGCAAGGCTTACCAGGCTGAGTATTACCAATGAGACATTCAGAAAAACACAGATGTATCCTTAAGTCTGGCAGGAAGTGTCATGTACACACACAGGTGCATTTTGATTGATTTGATTCAGTAGTCCACTGAAATTCCTGATAACTGATTTATATTAATGACACTTTATTAGAATTATGTAACTGCTATTAAATGTTGTGTATTGAAAAAAGCTGGTAAAGATATTAGAGAAATGTCATCAAGCGCAAGACTTCACATCAGAAGTGTTCATTTTCAAAGTCTCTTCTGTGTGACTGCTCCATTTCTGTGAACACGTAGCTCATGACTTCTAGGCTGTGCTACTTGTGAGTTATGCAGATATTCATAATTTTCACTGCCAATATTTTATCTTTCAATGTGAGTTAGTAACAGGCAAAGCTTCTGGGGAGAAATTTTGGCACTGTTGAAGTCAGGGGGAGTTTTGAAATTGATTTCAGGAGGCATAGGATATCATCCTGTGCCTAAAACCTGTGTCACTGTTTCCAGGATTGTAAGGTCTCTGTAACAGTTATGAAATGGACATGTTTATTTTTTTGAAAAGTCAGAAAAAAGACTTAAGAGCCTGATTTTAAAAAGATTGGTCCAAAATCTGAGAGGATTTATATCCTTTGCAATCCTATTAATTTAAAGGGGGTTTCCATGAAGGTAAAGAACAAATTTCAGTGAGGTTGCCTGATTTGGCTCACAGTTTAATAATGATAATCAGCAGCTGGAGAGGGGATAGAAAAATGTAATGCCATAAATAGAACACCCTTATTCAACAGGCACAGTAGACATTATGCATCAAAGTTAGAATAGAATCTGTTTATTTTGCCTGTATTATACCTTCAGTCTAAAAAAACAAACAAAAACAAAACCCAAACTTGTTGACTTTCATGGTCAGATATCAACTTTATTACTGTTTTAACCATCACCTGTGCGCCATCTTTTTCAAAACAGTTCTTACCAAACATACGTACCTATGTTTTAAAGAAACAGAATGTCAGAAGTACAATTTTTTTATACTAGTTAAATAGAAGATGTAATAAAATATAGGTATGTGGATTTATCCCTCTAACCTACACAATAAAGTCCTTAGTGCTCTTCTTTTATTTGGTCCTTGTTGACAAAGGCATCTTGTATTTTAATTAAACATATATCCTGGGCATCTCACAAAATGCTTTGTTACCAAACTTCCGTGTGACATCCAAGATTTACCAAAAATAGGTCATGAAAGATACAGTGAGAAGCTTCAGTGTTGATGTTTGATAGTCAATATCTTCATACTGTGCAAATTAAACATTCCCTTAGACCATTTAGTATATTTGAAACAAACTTATTACAGAAAAACTGTTTTAATTTGGACCAGAAATCTACATTACATTGTCTTTACCATAATCTATCTCATAACATTTCTGGATTTTTTATTTATATACAACTTTCAAAACTATTTTAATATTTTCTCATCAATGTTTTCTTAAGCAATGTATGAATTTTCCAAAGACCACTATTTCATATAAAATTTGTGTCATTTCAGCTATTCAGTTTCCTTTTAACCTAAATTAAGGATAAGTACACCTCTACCTCGATATAATGCTGTCCTTGGGAGCCAAAAAATCTTACCACGTTATAGGTGAAACCGTGTTATATTGAACTTGCTTTGATCCACCGGAGTGCACATCCCCGCCCCCCTGGAGCACTGCTTTACCGCGGTATATCCAAATTCGTGTTATATTGGGTGGCATTATATTGAGGTAGCGGTGTATAAAAAAAACACCATGCATAAACATAACCTCACTTTTAAGCAATCAAGGTGCTATCAGTATATGCCACATGTAAGAAAAGTAAAGCATGTATGAATTGGGCTTAAAATTATTTATATTGAGTACATTTAAGAAAGGTACAGTTCAAGAACACAGTTATTTAGCATGTCCAGACTACTTGCAGTGTTCCATTTTATTGTCTTTTAAATGATGCTGAGGCTGATTTCTGTGTGAAAACTTAAAGTGGATGAAAATTTGACATGTTGGCAAGTCCATCACTTTATATACAATCTTTGTACGTGTCTTTGTTACACCACTCCCAAGAACAGAAAGTTTAGCAGGGAAGTATCATCTGTCAGTACAGAGGATACTCGGCAAAAACAGGTACTATTTTAGGTCTGTCCACCTTGAAAGTATTTTCATCCTTTATTCCCCCTCATATAACTGCAACAAAACATGGAGTGATTGTTTCTGTCCTTTTCATACTGCTCAGGATTGTACAATTGTGCCACCCATTTCATATTCCCTCTCCTCTACTTAAGAGCCTGTGTATGGTGGTGATGTTACACCCAAGGATGACTAGACAGAAAGGCCTTCAAAGTTCTGGCCAACTTTAATTTCTCTCTTCTCTTCAGATTATTTTCCTCTGACACTTCTTCTTTACTAACTGTGTCCCTGTCCTTCACATCCCTCCTCAAAACATACTGCTTCTATGCAGCCTTTCAGCAGTTGACATTGTCACCGTGCCTCAGTGGGTTACAGCTGAGAATACCAGATTCAAGACAAACTGCTGAGAAATGGGGCAGACCCACCCCAAACTGGTCTTCTTCCATAAGATATACAGGTCTGTCTTGTCTTACACGGGGGTTCCGTTCTGCGGTTAGCACGTAAAGGGAAAACCGCGTATAGTCAAAATTACATTGAGTTCAATGGCGGGTGGAATCGCCCACGCTACAGGTACAGTATTAAAATTGTTATTTTTTGTTTGTTTGTTTTTGCCGACCGCGTAAAGCTGAAATCGTGCATGTTAAATGCGCATAAGATGAGACAGATCTGTACCAAGCCAGTAACAAAAGTAAACTTCTAGTTAACAAGAAGTTCGAAATGCAATCTCCTTAGGTATCCCAGCCTTTGTTTTCCACCCAGACACAAGACTTAATGATGAGTGGTTATTTAATTTAATAAATTTAATTTAATCAAACAAATGGTTCTTCCAGTCCCAAGAGATCAGCCACATAACCAGGTCAATATAAAACTCAGATCTTACCCAATAATCACACTGTTGCCAATCCTTTAGTATCTAATATCTAAAAGCTTATTTATAAGAGAAAAGAAAGATGAGAGCATTAAAATGGTAAAAGGAATATAAGAATAGCCATATACAGTCAGACTAAAAGTCCATCTAGCCCAATATCCTGTCGTCCAGCAGTGACCAATGCTAGGTACTTCAGAGGGAATGAACGGAACAGTTAATCATCAAGTGATCCATCCTGTTGCCCATTCTCAGCTTCTGGCAAACAGAGGCTAGAGACACTGTCCCTGCCCATCCTGGCTAATACCCATTGATGGACCAATCCCCCATGAATTTATCTAGTTCTTTTTTGAACGCTATTATAGTCTTGGCCTTCACAACATTCTCTGGCAGAGTTCCACAGATTGACTGTGCATTGTGTGAAGAAATACTTCCTTTTGTTTGTTTTAAACCTGCTGCCTATTAATTTCATTTGGTGACCCCTAGTTCTTATGTTATAAGGAGTAAATAACACTTTCTTATTTATTTACTTTCTCCACACCAATCATGATTTTATAGACCTCTATCATATCCCCCCTTAGTAGTCTCTTTTCCAAGTTTAAAGTCCCAGTCTTATTAATCTCTCCTCATATGGAAGTTGTTCCCTACCCCAAATCATTTTTGTTGCCCTGTAATTTTCCCCATTCCAATATAGTTTTTAAAGATGGGGCAACCACATCTGCCCGCAGTATTCAAGATGTGGGTGTACCGTGGATTTATATAGAGTCAATGTATTTTCTGTCTTATTATCAAATACATACAAGCATTGCAGAGTTTTTGTATCAGGTTTAAAGCAATGATGGAATAAACCACTGGCTTGTAAAGTCTCTGGTAACTTCCAAAAGATTGGAAGCTCCTCAGTCCATTAATTGGAATGCTCCTTTTAGTGTAAGTCCATAGTCCAGAGTTTACAGCAGGAAAGAGGCAAAATGGACATGCTTCCAGGGTTTTTTATACCTTCTCCCATGTGACGGGAACGTCCCTCTCATTCTTGTCCCAAAGAGAGCCCTCAGTGCAGTTTGTGGAAAAGTACAGGCACAAGATGAAGTCCAGAGTCAAATGAGCTAGTCACATGCCCTTCCATGCTTCAATGAGTCATAGAAGCAGCCACTACCCGTATTCTGGCTAAAACGTCCACAGGAAGGCCCACCAGGCATGGATAAGCTGCTTCCATGGCCCATTGTGCTCATTCACGGGCCATCAACTTGAATGGTCCATTCACTATGTAATGGCTAGACTGGATGTAAACTACCTGGTGGGTGTTACCCGTGGAGCAATCACATTTGAAATACTGGTACATAGTCAATATTCATAACTTCAGATACAAAGATGATACACACATACAAACAAGGTAATCAGATTTGATAGGTTGTAACTTTTCCATTGATACCTTAATATGATATACTTCGTATAAGATATGTTGCAATTGTATAGCAGTGGTAGCAACAATGATATACATGTCATATTTTAATCATACAATGTCACAGACATCACAAGAGTTACATACCTCCTCCAGCTTTTGCCAACACATCATTTTGTGCTTGAACTATCTTGTGCGGCTCAACACATGCATCCTCATGTGATTAGACTTCAGCTGTGTGGTCAATACTAATAACTGGAGAGGCTTATCTGAGCAGGCACATGATAATGACAGGATCACTAAAGAAGTAATGAGGTCTGCATTTTCGTGCTGTAAGAGTCAGACACTGAATG